>NC_056742.1:300002819-300306569 GCF_019279795.1 Protopterus annectens | reverse complement strand
CTCCACTAAATTACCAGCTGCCAAAGTTTTGCACGAAAAGGTTTCATCCCACAGCTTGGAAAGTGGATGCTCTTTCATTCAATTGGAGCAATCTTCACGTGTATGCCTTTCCACCACTGCCTCTCCTCCCAAAGGTACTCCTGAAGGTCAGACAGGACAAGCCAACCATGATTTTAATAGCTCCGGATTGGCCTCGACAGCACTGGTACCCATTACTGAGAAGTCTGGTACGGGAGCCTCCATGGCCTTTGCCTTCGATTCCACACCTGCTGTCTCAGGTGAACAGTCATTTACTCAATGTCAAACTTCACTCTCTACATCTAACAGCCTGGCATATTCTGTTTTAAACCCGGGAGGGTTTCAGCTTCCACAACAAGTTTTGAATGTTATTTTGGAGGCCAGAAGGCCTAGTACAAGGAAAGTTTACGCAGATAAATGGAGGAGATTTTTAATTTGGAGTACAGCAAAGGACTTTGATGTTTCTAAACCTAACTTAAGTGTTGCTCTTCAATACCTTACTGAGTTATTGGACAAAGGTTTGTCTTTCTCCTCTATAAAGGTTCATGCTGCAGCAATTTCTGCTCACTATGACTGTGATCCACCATTATTTTCTCATCCTTTGTTTAAGCAATTCCTTAGAGGGGCAAAGAATATAAGACCCCCAATAGAGCTCCTACTCCTGCTTGGGATCTCAATTTTGTGTTGGAGAAACTCACTCTACAACCTTTTGAGCCTGCAGCACTGCCGAGTTGAAATATTTATCATGGAAGACTGCTTTTTGTTGGCCATTACATCTGCGTAGAAGGGTTTCTGAATTACAGGCCCTTATGGCGTGTTGAGCCTTTCTTAATTTTCCACAAGGATAGGGTGTCTTTGCACTAACCCTTCCTTTATGCCTAAAGTGGTTTCTAGTGTGGCTTTAAACCAAACTATTCATTTGCCTACTTTTTATGCAAACCCCAAAATAAAGGAGAAGATTTTGCACACTTTGGATATACACAGACAGTTGCGATATTATTTGAGCAGAACTAAAGGGTTCAGGCAGTCTCAGCAGTTGTTTGTTTCATTAGCTTTGTGTTCTCAGGGCAAACCTGTTTCAAAACAAACTATTTCTAAGTGGATTGGTTTTTGTATTGCTTTCTGTTATTCCCATCATGGTAAGGAGATTCCAACTGGGATTAGGCCTCATTCCACTAGGGCTACTGCCACTTCTACAGCTTTTTTAAGGGGGGTGGCTACTAAGGATATTTTGGAGGCAGCTACTTGGAGTTCAGTACATACTTTCTCTAAGCATTACCATCTTCCACTTTACTCTAAATCTAGGGCTGGATTTGCCACTGCAATTTTACAGGGCATTTTGGCAGCTCCTAATGCTTTATAGTTTTGCCATCCTCCCTTACCTCTGCTTTGGGATTCTACCCATATGTAAGGACTGCAGCAATGTGAGATGAAGAACATAGTACAGTTTTGTACCTACCATAAATGTAGATGTCGGAAGATCCATATCGCTGCAGTCCACTTACCTCCTCCTTCCCTCTGTAGTTAGAGGTGGTTGTGTGGTTTGGGTTGTAAATATTGTAAATATTGTAAATATGGTTAGTGCAGGGTGGTTGGTTGTTTTTGCTGTTTTTTGGCTTTGGCCTTTCTTTTTAGGGCCTTCTGACATCTGGGGCAAGAAAAGACTGAGGATATGACGTCGGTCATGCGCTTTTGTACCCTGACGTCCTGATGTCAGTTTTAAGCGCCTTGACCGACATCAGCCTAATACTTTGGTATTCGGGCCGACCGAGGACAGCGGACTACCCATATGTAAGGACTGCAGCAATGTGGATCTTCGAACATCTACATTTATGGTAGGTACAAAACTGTACTTTTTAAAACCAAAACAAAATGGAAATATATATAAACATAAAATGTTTAAAATGTTTGAAACCAAAAAACATAGTATATAAAACCTTTTTAATGACAAAAGGTAAAAAGTAGTAATAATAAAATTACCTCTGCATACTTCTAAGTTTCAAAATGCAAGCTAAACTTACTCTGTCATTGAGACCTGGAAGTCTATATGAACAGAGTTTCAGCTGACAAATCACTTCTAGGCGCTCTAATAATAGTTGGAAAGGACCCCCCCTGATGTCAAAGGAAACCTGTCCTAACACCCTAAAAGTAAAGATCAGCTTTTTCCCACACATTGATGTCAGTGAGTTTTAACCAGTTGGTTGGTCCATTCAAATGTATCATGTGATGTTCTTCGTGTTTCACTGTTGCAGTCATAACTGTAGGGTGTTCCTGCCAGCAGGCAGCCCGAGGTCGGCCAGAATCCCAAAGTCTGGGTCCGGCGTCGGCTGTACCAGCAAGTACCCTGACGTCAGAACGCAGAGGTATAAAGCTGACAGCTGACGCCATCTTCTCCAGTCTTTCTTGCTGTGCGGTGGAAAGCAGCTCGCAAGTCGTTGGTTGGCATTTTTCAGACAACGTGCTTTGATTGTCGTCGGTCTGAAGTTTTCTACTTCTCTTCTCAAGTACCCCGTTGGGGAAATTTTTTTCTTGCTCCTCCGATGTCAGAAAAAGTTAATAATTGTATATCGTGTGGAAAATAAATGCCTCATAAAGATTTCCACTCTTACTGTCTACCTTGCTTAGGCCCTGACCACGATGTTTCTTGCTGTCGGTTCTGTGCCAGGTTTAATTCTCGCACTATTAAGCGTAGGTACGATTGGGCCTTGAATTATTTCGGTAGACGATTTAATTATAGGATGTCGTCGGATACTTTACTGACAACCGGAATTCAGAAAAAACGCAAAGACAAGGATAGGCCTCCGAGGTCCAAACATGATATTTCGCAGCCGGAGCCAGCTTCGGGTTCGGCGGTCGTCAGTGAGGCGCTTTTGCAGCCCCTGTAGTCCGCCACTTCAGAACCAATGGCCGACATGGACTCCCATGGGGAGCCTTCTAGGCCCAGTATTTTATCTGCTGCAGGACCTTCGGACGTCGCTCCTTCAGATGGGTCCGGAACCGCTGTGCAGGTACCGGCTTCTGAGGGGGTTTTCAGGCCTTCTAATATTACAATTTCTACAAAGACAAAGGCAAAGTCAAAGACTCCTGTTAAACCAAGGGTTTCTTCACAAGCTGCCTCGGATACAGCTCCCAAGTCCCAGAAGCAATTACTTCGGATGGCTGAAGATATACTTACAATGATTAGGGGTTCTAATCTGCATCTTCAAGCTCAATTCATTCCAGGAAAACAGAATCTCTTAGCAGACAGCCTAAGCAGAAATCTTTTGGATCCTCACGAATGGATGCTAGACCCCAACTTATTCAGCAGGATTACGACAGTTTGGGGTTGTCCTCGGATAGATCTGTTTGCATCCCATCTCAATCATCAGCTGCCTCTCTTTTGCACCAGGTCCTTCCACAAAACAGCTTGGAAAGTGGATGCCCTGTCTTTCAGCTGGAGGAATCTTTTGGGATACGCCTTCCCTCCTCTTCCTCTTCTGCCTCGGGTACTACTGAAAATAAAACAGGACAAGCCCAGGATTATCATTTTGATAGCACCAAATTGGCCTCGACAGTTTTGGTATCCAACTTTAAGACACCTGTTCTTGGAGCCTCCATGGATTCTGCCTCTGTTTCCTTCTCTTCTGTCCCAACATCAGGGTCAGATGCTACACTCTCAAATCAAGACTCTTTGCCTGGCAGCTTGGCTCTACAAGGCCCTTTGATTCCTTCTGCTTTACCCAAACAAGTTTTGGATGTTCTCTTAGAAGCTAGGCGCCCTAGCACTAGAATTTCTTATGCTTCTAAATGGAAAAGATTTTGTATTTGGATGCGGGATCGAGGTTCTGATCCTCTTTTACCTGACATTTCTTCCATTTTACTTTACCTTTCTGACCTTCTGCTTAAGGGCCTCTCCTTTTCTTCCATTAAAATCCATGCCTCTGCTATCTCGGCTCATTACAGCACTGATCCCCCTATTTTCTCTCACCAGCTGGTGAGACAATTTTTGGGAGGGGCTAAGAATTTAAGACCTCCTAGAACTCCTCCTGTTCCTGTTTGGGATCTTAATTATGTTTTGGAAAAACTTACTTTACCTCCCTTTGATCCTGCTGCTGCTTCGGACATCAAGTTCTTATCCTGGAAGACAGCTATTTTATTAGCTTTGACTTCTGCCAGAAGGGTGTCAGAGTTGCAAGCTCTCATGGCTGTGGAACCATACCTTATTTTCCAGCAAGACAGAGTTTCCTTGAGGACCAATCCTACATTTATGCCTAAGGTGATTTCTAAAGTGGCTTTAAATCAGACTATACACCTTCCTACTTTCTTTCCAAATCCTCAAAACAAAGGGGAAAGGATTTTGCATTCATTGGACGTACACAGACAGCTACGGTTCTACCTGGACAGAACTAAAGATTTCAGAAAATCTGATCAGTTGCTTATCTCTTATGCCTCCAGTTCTCTAGGCAAGGCTATCTCTAAACAAACTGTTTCCAAATGGATTGCCCATGGGATAAGGTTTTGTTACTCTCACTTTGGGAAGCAGATTCCTGGTACTGTTAGAAGACATTCTACTAGAGCAGCTGCCACTTCAGCAGCTTTTCTCAGAGGAGTTCCTACCAAGGACATTTTGGAAGCTGCCACTTGGAGTTCAGTGCATACTTTTTCTAAGCACTATAATCTCCCTTTGTATTCTAAGTCTAGGGCAGGTTTTGCCTCTGCTGTTTTGCAGGGCCTTCTGGCTGCTCCTTCTTCTGCATAACCTCCTCCCTCATCACAGCTTTGGGATTCCACCCTACAGTTATGACTGCAACAGTGAAACACAAAGAACATAGTACAGTTGTGTACACCTACCATAAATGTAGATGTTCGAGTGTCTTCACTGTTGCAGTCGGTGTTTCCCTCCCACCTATCCCCTCTTCTGTTGTGGTGTATTTGTGTTTCCTTTTTGGACACCTTTTTTGGTTATTTTGGGGGACTTCTGACATCTGGGGCAAGAAAGACTGGAGAAGATGGCGTCGGCTGTCAGCTTTATACCTCTGCGTTCTGACGTCAGGGTACTTGCTGGTACAGCCGACGCCGGACCCAGACTTTGGGATTCTGGCCGACCTCGGGCTGCCAGCCGGCAGGAACACTCTACAGTTATGACTGCAACAGTGAAGACACTCGAACATCTACATTTATGGTAGGTGTACACAACTGTCCTTTGTTAATTGTGTATTCCCTCCAGTACAACTCTTTTGAGTGTGTACCTTTAACTCCTAGTGGGTGTGGCCTGAGCCTTTAAAAATTAAGTTATCTCCTTACAATTCTAAAAATATACTCATTGAAAGAGGTCAGATATCAATACAATTGTGTTTGCCATCATGTATGCTTCAAGATAAAATATTCTGATACCTTGTATGTAGCATGATTTTGGAATTATTAATGCAATATGAGCAAGTAATATTTGACACCTAGAGGAGCAGTAGGTGGTAACTGCATATGCACCTGAAGGCGTCACTCGGATGTAATGAGTGGAGTTTTTTTACATTTGCTAACTTTTGATGTCTGTCTGAAGAAGTTCAGTCTTTTTGAACGAAAAGTGGATGTTAATAAAACACTTAACATTGGATTTTTTGCTGCTGGTTCTGCTGATGTGGTACAATACACACAAAGAGCTTTGCTAAGTTCTGTGGCAGCATCTGAAAGCTGTAACACAATTTTAAACTTTCCACCCTTCCAGCATTCTCTGATAAACATACACATTTGATCAGTTACAACAGTACAATCTAATATACATGCATACAGTCTTTCTGTCCAACAGGACTTACTGTTGATGCATTTTTAACACAAGTAACTTTATAAATATATTTTTAACTCAAACATCTGTACAAATCAGTGCGATAGTCAAGTAACATAACATTCTTTACAAAATTCCAGCTCAGTATGCTGACATATGTACACATGTACTGCCCTTCTTTTGCTGGCACAGATGGCACTACCTCATAACATTACAACGTGTGTTAATTTGACCATTCATAGATTGCCCAGACTGATTTTACAGCTCTTTCATACCATTTTAACTGCCTTATTGGCATATAGGTTCTGTGAGTCAGTTATTCAGTCTTTTAGTGCCAGATGTAGGACTCGCACAGTTGAATTTCCTCAGTAGCCTTCATTGGTGGATTACAGCTTGCAGACTCAGATAAGATCCTTTTGGGGAACTTCCCTTCCTCTTTATTATTGTATACCTTTTATTTTTTTTCTGTTTTATTGAAAAACTGTATATATTTATGTATTAACTTTTTTATTTTAATATTATTGATATTTACTACTGCTGTTAATTCCTGTGAGAATTCTAACTTACCATTGTGTCATTTGTATGCTTAACACTCCTTTTATGCTGTTTTGGAGCTTTCTAAAGTGTTTTATTACTTGCACTGGAAAATGGAAGATATGATGATGATGTCATTTTCATTCATTCCTCAACGTGTGGGTCTCTGATCTAACTCTGCCAATCTCTTTAGATTCTTGAAACCAACTCTTGAGCTTCTCTTTTACCTATAATGCCCCTTGCTTGACAGATTAAAACAGATCTCATTTGCTGCTCAAATGATTCACTCGGGATTGCATTCTCTCCAGGTCTTTCTTCAATTTTTCAACCTATTATGTATATAATCCTTCTGTTTACTCTTTTGATTACTTTTATTACCGTTTAGGTATTTTATTGTACCATAGTTGGTATTAGGCCTTTCTTCCTGTAACTTGTAAGTTATTCTTTCTACCATTGTTGGCAGGTATCCTTCCTTTCTTTTTTTTTTCCTTAATAGGAAAAAAAATCTGTGTGTACTTTAGTCTACATTTTGACAGTAGCTGTTAGAATTCTGTTCTTTGTCTTTACAGTTGCATAGCTGCTGGTATGACTGACAAGCCTACTGGGTTTAAGAAGTGCACTTTATGTGGGCATAAGATACCCAATTTTGATGCCTACAGGGAATGCATGTATTGTTTAGGGCCTTTTGATTTACAGGTGCTTTATGAGATGTGTGCTTGTTTCAAATTGAGGAATATAAGTGACAGATGGAATAAGTTGGTCCTGAAGGATCTTTTGCCAGCTTCCTCCTGTACTACTGCTTCTACTTCTGGGACTCAAACTCCTTCAAAAAAGCCAAGGTCATTGAAGCCCAGGGAGCACAGAAGGCGTTCTCCTGCTCCATCTCCTGGACCTGCTCCAAGTTTGGAGCCTCCAACTAAAGTCAAAAAGGTGTTGGATCCGACACAGTTTCTGCAGTCAAGTCCCCTTGGATCCAGAGTCCTTGATTTTTCCCAGAACTGGTGTCTCCTAGACTTATGTAACCATTTTTACAGGAGACTCCCAGGAAACCATCTTGACCGTCGTCCACTTCTTCCTCAGTCAGGTGCTCCTGAAGTCTTTCTGAAACAGATGTGGTCAGGATGATGAAGAAGTTACTTAGAGCCCAAATCCAGATGGGGGTATTGCTGGCTACATCTCCGATCTGCGAACCTTCAGCCACCTTCACAACCCATAGTGACTCCTCTGCAGTCTGATCCACAATTTCGGAGCCATCAGATCTGAGAGCACTGAGAGCTGGTGTCAGATCTAAAGATAACACCCTCTTCTTCGACTCTGACTGTTCTCCTGACCCGTGTGGCACCGATCCCCATTGAGCAGAATGAATCTGGAGCCTCAGCTCTGGACAGCTTGGGTCTGACACTCTCCTTAGAAAGGAGATCCAGGAGGGGTGGAGAATCAATGGATCTCAGACCTTCAGCTGTGGTAAGGTTGGTTTTTGCTTCTCCTGGTCTCTCTGCCTTTGAGGTAGTGGAGAGGGTTTTCTCCCATCCTAGGGCATCTTCAGCTCTCACTTCCTCAGATTCTATACCTATTCCCCCCAACAGATTTGAACTGTAAGTCTCATCACCCTTCTGCACAGGGAACAGTAAGAGCCTCCAGACAGTTCCTGTTCAGGAACTCCCTGTGTCTTCTGATATCTCTCCAGAATGTCTGACTGAAGAGGTCCACTGGAAGAGAACATGCAAGAGGAGGCACTTGGATTCCCCTCAGGAATCTTTGACCAAGTACATCAATTTTGATGAATGGGAAAAGTCCCCTAGGTCCCCACCTGAGGATGTCTCCTTCAAAGACATTTTAGAGATGCCATGCCAGAAAGGTGGTTGGGCTTCCCATAACCCTTCCCAAGAGGAATCTGTGTTCCTGGAAGACATCAGTTCTGGCCTGTCTACATTTTGGGTTACCCCCAAGTGGATGACCCTATAGATCTTGTCTCCATTTGGGCTTGGAATGAGCTAGACATCATGAAGCCTATCCCCTGCTGACCAGACAAGATTCTAGGAGCCTCCAAAGATGGGCAGTTTTGGAGTAAGGAAATAAAGAATCACCAAGACCACACAGACAAAAGAAAACAACAGTATACAGATCCAAAACAATTTATTGCACTTAGCGCCTTAGCTGATAAAGCCTTCAAAGTGCCACATTTCATTACACAAGCTTCCCCTATATAAATACCCCTTAATGCAATCAATAAAACAAAGCAATTAAACAATAAAATAAATCATTACTTAGAGGAAGCATTTCTTTTTGGAGTAAGGGAATCCCTGTAGATGGATGGTTGTGGCTGCAGCCACCAAAAAGGAACTAGCCAAACGGAGTTTCCCTGTCCACCCTCCTAATAGAGTCTAGGGCATTGGACAGATTTGGAAAGCATGTTTACAGTTTGGTGAGCTTTGCCTTGTGGTCACTTAACTACCTGGCGTATTTTACTAGATTACAGAGGAACTTGATCAAGGAACTCTATAAATCTCCTCCAGGGTCCATGTCAGCAGAAGAAGAGAAAACTTATTCCTCCCAACCGGCCACCCTACAATTTGTATCCAATGCCCCCATGAGCTTAATGTCTTGCTCTGCTGAAAGTTCCTGACAGGCTGCTGGTTCAGGCACAGCCAACAGGCGACATGCCTGGATGAGATTGTGTGATTATGCAGAGCTGTTTAAATCCTTTTTAATCAATGCGCCTTTTGATGCATCTTCCCTTGTTGGGCTCCTAGTTAAAGGCACACTTTCCCACATTGAGCAATATGGAAAGCCCTTATCTGCTGTTGGAGCCTATTTCTCTAACCTACAAAGACCTTTTTTATGAATCAGTGCTATGTTAAGATGATGGGTTTCCAAAAATCTCAAGGACCTTTTTAGGACTTGCATGGGGATTTTTCTCCTGGAGGCAGAGGGGGAATGACATAATGGAAAATGCCGTCCTTGCAGAACCAAGGGTCTCAAAATTCTTTCTTGGACAGGCCCTTTCAGTGTACACATCTGAGACTGTACACATTCAGGGTGTTTCCTTATCTAGACAATTGGCTCATCCGCACCAACCAAGCAACTTCAGCAAAAGGTCAGGGATTACTTACTCCAGTTGTGTCTATTCCTAGGGATCACAGTAAATCTTTCCAAGTTCTAACTTCAACCAGTTCAGGTAATGAAATTTATAGGAGCTCACCTGGACACAGTCTGACAGTTCGCATTCTTACCCCAGAGCAGAATTCATTCCCTAAGATTGCATGTCAGACAGATTCTGGACCATCCTTCTCCTCCTGTGAGACTGGTTCTTCAAGCCTTTGGTTCAGTGGCTGCTGTGATCACCTTATTACCTATAGCTTGCTTCCACATAAGAATTATCCAGTGTACCCTGTCTGTACAATGCACCGCAAAAGAAAACCACAAAAAGCACAAACACAATCGAATGAACAGGAGCAGGAAACCAATGAATAATCCACAAAGTCAACAGAGTCCACAGAATAGCGTAATACAAGTTTTAATATCCGCTTTCGTCCAGAGACTTCTTCAGAATGATAAAACAGTTAAAAACACTGGCATTAAATACCCTATCAATTAACCACTAAAATAGAAATTAATCAATCAATAAAAAACTTGCTTTTGAAAACAACCATTATAGTTATTTAAACAGAGAAGAAGTTGTAACAGTATGTTTATCAATGCTCAACCCATTATTTTTTAAAAAAACATTTAATATTAATGGCTTCATTCAAGCCAGGAGCTTTGTCAGCCATTAATTTAATCTGCCACAGCGTCTCTCTTTGTTCAACTAAATTTTTAAAATCACCACCTCTAAGATCTGATTGAACCACTTCTAGCACAGAGAATAAAAATTTTTTGAAGTTTTTACAGCTTAAAGAATGTTTAAATAAGGCACTAGTTTCATTTTGAGCATTAATATTGTAAAGATGTTCCTTAATACGAGTTTTAAGGCATCTGGTTGTCATCCCCACATAAAATGCAGGGCAAGAACTGCAAAGACCAATATAAACAACCCCCTTAGTGGTGCATGTAACATAGCCTGGGACTGAAAAAGTTTGATCAATGCCCTCGATAGCAATAACTGGCCCTTTTGCAATAAACCTGCAAGCACTACAATTATTGCAGGCAAACATACCTTTAACCGAACACTTACTATAATCCTGCTTGAAATGATTATTTTCTAAAGCTTTTTTAACATTATATGTATTCCTAAATACAAATTTGGGTTTGTCACCCACAATCTTAAAAAGATCTAAATTACCATGAATAATCTTCCAATTTTTTTCTAATATTCCTCTAATGTGTCCACTATCAATACTCATCTCCAAGGAACAAACCAGCCTATTATGGCTTCCAAATTCATTCAAGACCTTGTCTGACAAACTAACAGTATTACTTTCAAAACCATCAAGTAATGCCCAATAATGTGATTTCCTTTTATTCTGGACATCATTAGCAATAGAATTTAACAAAATTAATGGATATCCTCTTTTAAGGAACATATTCCTAATGAACTCAAATTCACCTAACAAATCACAATCTTTAGTTGTCATCCTACAAGCTCAAATGAACTGTCCCTTGGGTATGTTGTGAATAACGTGTAGGATGTGCACTAGTAAAATGCACATAACTGTTGGTAAAAGTCTCCTTCCGATATATCTTGCTATGAAATTTCCTATCAACATCATCCCACCAAAAATAAACGTCTAGGAAATTAATAACCGTTCCAAGACAACCTAAGGTGAATTGCAAAAAACCTCCAGATCTATTTATTTCCCTAAGAAATTCCGAACATTGTCTTCTTTCCTTCAATAATAAAAATTAAGTCGTCAACAAACCTACAATAAAATAAAATATGAAATTGATTTTTTATTGTACTCAAAATAGTATCCTCCCACCATGACATAACCAAATTTGCATAGGCCGGGGCAGCAGAAGACCCCATGGCCCTCTTTTTGCCTATAAAAGGTGTTCCCAAAAGGAAAAAATTATTCTGCAACAAAATGTCTATAAACCTACAAATGGTGGAAATTTGCCCAGTGTTAAAATCATCATTATTACTCAAAACACTGCGAATAGCTTCCACCCCATCCTCATGGGGGATACTTGTAAACAATGATACAACATCTATAGTAAAGATGGTATGTAAATCCGGATCGAAAATCTTCGAACATGAAAACTCTTTCAACTTTTTAAGAAAATGCCATGAGTCTTTAAGAAAAGAATCATATTGAGACACCAATGGATTTAAAGTAGCATCTATAATGAGGGCAATCCCTTCGGTGACTGAATGAGGTGAGGACACTATTGGCCGAAAAGATGGATCTGTACAACTTTTATGTGTCTTAGGTATTCCAAAAAGAATACCAATTCTAGGTTTTTCAATAATACAAAATTCATAAACTTCTAAGTCAATTTCATCTGACATCAGGGTATCATATAAATATGAGTGTATCAACCTTTCCCTTCTCCTGATATCATAGAGTGTGATAACCTCATATTCATCTTTATTTTCTAATAATTTTAACATTTTCAAATTATATGACTCCTGTGTAATAATTACTATATTCCCACCTTTGTCACTTCTCATGAATCTAAGTGTCCTATTCATTTGACATAGCTTATTAAATGCCTTTCTTTCATTAACATTTAAATTATGTACCTGTCTGTCAACTTTGTCCAAAGAACTATGTATTTCTTGTATGCAGGCTTCCTCAAAAACTTTTAATGTGTGAACCAAAGGGGGATTATAACTAGAAGGTTTAATGAATTTTTTACCAGGATATGAAATATCATGTAAAATGTAAGACAAATTCATTCTCCTCACAAATTTATTGATGTCAGTAACTGCTTTACATAAATCGGCTTTCTTAGTAGGAACAAAGTTAAGCCCTAAACGTAAAACATGTAATTCATGCTGTCCAAAGTCAATATCAGTCAAATTAATAATATCGAAATTTTCCTGTTCATTAACTAATTCTCGTCTCCCGACGAGTTGGAGCTCATAAAAGTCCGGCTCCTCGTAAATACTGTCTTTTTTACAACCGGATTTTTCTTTCCTAAAAAAGGTTTGTTGTTTGAACCTACAGAGGAAACTTCGTTCGGGACACTAGAAGAAGTCTGGTTGTTAACAGCATTGTCCTGTTCAGAGTCAAGTATACAAACATCAGAAAGAATAGTATATCCATTTGTCGTAATTGACCATTAGAACCAGAAACTGGTTGTTGACCGGTACCGGTCACTGTCTTAAAACTAATAGCTGGAGCAATGGTGTTAACGGTGGCAATTAACCCACCAGCAGCATTTGTAGTAACAGGAACCGCTGGTCTCCTATAGGGCCCATAGGAAGACGCGTTCCTGCTGTTAAAGTCTTTACTGTCTCTGTTGTTTGAAACAAAAAGGTGTATGCTGAATTATTTTGATATGCCGTAATATCCCGTTGCAATTTAACTAATTACCTATTAGTTATTTCAACGGAATGCCTTTCTACCTCGTCAAACAGTGGTGTAAAGAAATCAGGATTATTAACACTAGAAAGTTCATTTTCCAACCGAGTAATCTCAGTCGTCAAGTTAAGCATCTTGGTAGAGTTATTATCAATAAGCAGTTTCAAAAAAGACATACCTGCTTCATTGAAAAATGCAACAAGAGTGTTAAACATGGTATCTCCAACCTGAACACCGTTGGGACACTTAAAAAATCTAAGTCCTTTCGGCATGATGTTAAGTTCAATACACCGTTCAAAATAATAGTTCTCCACGGACAAGGAGCGAAACCTTTTCACCAACCTGGTTAAGGCATCACGTTTCCTCGTAACTTCCCCTTCACAATGAAAGTGTTGACAAGTAAACTTCGCGAAAGGGTTATTAAACGGCTCTAATAATTCTTTAACTACAGGCTTTTTAACATGATGGTTTTGTAAAGGTAAACCTGAAGGAAGATGATCATCCGTTACCTTCCGTTTTACAAGCCCCCGATTAGGCTCCACCTCAACGATAGTATCCAGCTCCTTAAAGGAGTCATGTGGGCTAGATGTACCAAGAGCTACTGTCCAGATTTTCGATGTCTACAGGCTGAAAGGTGTGTTCGAAAACAGTGGGTGTTTACACTGTTGCAGGCATGCCATGCTTTGAATCACTTTCAGAACTTAAGATTCCACTTTGCACAATGTGATGTTTCCTGCATTGTATTCAACAATTGGAAGCTTTTCTTTCACTAAGACTTCCCTTTTGCTTGAGTTCCCTAATGGTTAATTTTGATCAGCAAAGCTTCCCTATTAGATTTTTTTTAATACAAGTGCATCAGCCTGTTTTTTGCCATTGGATTCACTCTTCATTTATAGGCAGAGATGTTACATACCACTAGAAAATGTAAGTGCAGTTACTATAGGAACCCTGATTACATCTAAGGAACGGATGCATAAGCTAACCTACTAAAGATCACACTATATTCAGAAGTATGCAGCCATAATGATTCAAGACAGCTATGTAGCCAAGGAAAATATTTGAATAGTGCAAGTATTGTAGGTAATGTAGTGATTTATGTAAGTAACAGTGATGTAAAAACTCAGCTCTAGTAGTTATTGAAATGTATTTGAGATAGTATTATCCTTGTACAGAATACAGTGGTTTGTATAAAGTTTCACGTAAAAACAGGTGTATTCCAGTTCCTAAACTGTTAATATTGGTTATAATGTAATATAGATCTAAAATTTGATTGAAATATGAATCAGAAGGTTATCTGTTTTGTAACAGATTACCTTCTTTCACCTACCTAGTTAATAAAGTTAAATAAACAAAAAAACAAATCTGGAGATGTTACTGCATTTAGGATTCCTATCACATCATCAAACTTTTACAAGTTTGAACCACATATGGTCGAGACCATATGTTTGGATTTGTAAAAGTTCGAACATGTGAATGGAAATCTCCATAGGCGGAGGTTTCCATTCACTTCAATGTGGTGCGATCTTGGAGTTGGTATATTTAAGTAGCGGGGGTGCATCGGGGCTTTCCCCCCTGCTTACAACAGTTTATTTTGTTGTCTGTTGTGTATTTTTTTTTAGGTAGTCGAAGTTATGTAACTTCGAACATAATGGTTCAACCATTAGGTGTTCGAAGTTACGTAACTTCGACTATGTGATTAAGACCCCTGCCTTTACACTAGTGCATCAGCAAATTTTCATAGCATCATACTGTATATAACCTACAGTTTGCACTCAAGTAACTTTTCTCCTCAGACTATTTAAACTTATGATGTTATGTGATCCTATCTCGCCTACATTCTGACTGATGGGTTCGGAGCCGATCCCTCGGCTCCGACTCGGCACGCTTATGCCAAAGAGCGAAGTCTCTTATTGGCTGAGCTTACTATATCCCAGGATGCACCACTACCAGTCCCCCAGATCTCGTTTGCCGCTTCCCTGCAAGAGCGTGGTCTCGAGCTGGCTGGGCTGAGTAGTTATTTTAACTAACTTTTTCTGTCAGTTTTTTGCTGTTTTTTGTCTCAAAAGCTGTTTTAACGGCTAACGCTCTTATTGTGTGTGTTTGGATTGTGAAGACTTGTTGTGTGATTGGGTTGAGTTTGATTTCGGCCCCCCCTTCATCTAGGGCCTTCCCGGTCAGTCAACCCTTCTAAAACTTTACAGGGTTTCAGAGTTCCCTGTCATTTGCGCTCTTAAGCGATAACTGTAAGCCTATTTTTTTAGGTTTGTCATCAGTAAATCAGTAGTTGTATATTTCCTGTCAAAAGTTACTGGAATTGTTTACTATAATGTCTCAGACTCCTAGGCCTTCGGGCTTTAAAAAATGTTCAAAATGTGGTTTCAAAATGTCTATCACAGACGATCATTCGCTCTGTGTGTATTGTTTAGGTGCAAAACACTTGCAGGAGTCTTGCAGCGTATGTCACGCTTTTTCCTCAAGGGTCCTCCAGGAGAGGAAAAATAAATTGATTCTTAAGGGTTAATTAAACCTTCCTTTGAAGAAGCCTTGGCATCCTCTCCTTCTCCGCTAAAAGAAAAGGGCGCCGGTTCCGACCAGTCCGTCGGATCCGACCGCCAAGAGACATAGGCAGGCCTTTCCTTCGCTCCAAGACTTCGGAGCCGAGGTCGAACGGTCTGCCTCGATGCCACCAGTATCGACTCCTCTGGCTTCGAGCCGATGGCTGGGGCATCGAGAGGCGGGTCACCTTCGCCGGCTCCATTGCCCTCGAGCCGACAAGGGTCGCCAGCTCAGACACTTCCTCCTCGGCGCAAGTCCACCTCGGCACCGATGGAATCTGGTGTGTGTATTCCCTCGGCGCCGATACTCATCGAGTCGCCGAGCCGGTCCCCTAGCCCTTTGGGGCCGTTGGAGAGGCCTCGAACCCGTTCTGTTTCCTCTCGGTCTTGAGAATGTCAGATTCTGATATAGACAGGGTGCTCCAAAGACTGTTCCAGTCCCCAGTCTTCCAAAAATTTGTTTCGTTCCGACCCAGTTGGCTTCGGAGCCGATGACCTTGGCCCACCCCATTGCCATTCCTCCTCCGACTGCTTCGCTCCGGAGCAGGTGCTGTTGGAGCCGGTGGAGATCTCAGGGTCGGCTCCGACCCTTACTCCAACCCGGCCTTTGGGTCCGAGTTTGGTACGCGGACTTCTTCGGCTGGACCCGGGGTGATGTTTGGGACCTATGCTTTCGGTTCCGAGCCTCCCTCGGTGCTTCGCTGCGGGACTTCCGTCGGCTATCACGGCTCGAGACTGGACACTCCCAGGATTCTGGGGTCCGGCTTTCAGGGCCATGAGGAGTGCCTTGGCCAAGTCCTCTCGCCATCTCTCCGGCTTTACCGGCACCTTCCTGGGCGTGGAGACTGGGTCTTTGGCAGTTCCCCTGTCCGTAGTCAGCGGAGCCCCGAGGCCTGAGGTTACCCCCAGTGGGGTTCCCCTCCTCCTGAGGGTTCTTCGGAGTTGTCTTCGGAGGAACCCCCAAGGAAGAGATCGTGCAAGAGGAAGCACGTGGACTTCCCCGAGTCTATTACATCAGACACTGATATGGATGATGCAGAGGGGTCCCAGTCGTCCTCGGATGATGTCTCATTTGCAGACATCTTAGAGATCCTCAAACAACGAGGCGGCTGGATATCCAAACCCCCCTCTGCGGACGAGTCAGTGCTCCTCAAGGCCTTTGGGGCTCAGCCCTCCACCTCCTGGGTGTCTCCGCCCTTCGAGCTTCTGGATTTAGTTTGTCGAAGGGCGTGGGAACATCCAGATACCGTGGAACCAGTCCCTTCTCGTCCAAATAAATTTTTGTCTGCTCGTCCTGAGAAGGAGTTCCTTACTAAAGGCGTGGCTGTAGATGCCATGGTGGTGGCATCTGCTACACAACAGGGCGTGGCAGAGGCTTCAACGTCCGTCCATCCTCCTAATAAGGAGTCTAGGAGTATGGACAGATGTACGGCACCCTGACTTCAGCGACCTTTACTTTAAGGTCTCTGAATTATTTGGCACATTTTACCAGGCTTCAGAGGGATCTGGTCAAGGAGTTGTCAGATTCCTCTCGGTAACCTACCTGAGCAGCTAGCCCAGTCGGTTAGCTCTCAGTTGGCTATCCTTACGTCAATTTCTAACTCGTCCATGAGGCTCATTTCCTATGCGGCGAAGGGGGTAGAGGCAGGCACAGGCGTGGCTCACGTGAGACAAGCCTGGCTCCGCTTGTGTCAGTTTTGGAGGCCTTCAAGTCTTCCTTCCGACGCTCCCTTTGATGGGTCCTCATTGTTTGGACCCAAGGTTAAAGACACCCTTACCGCTGTGAGCAAGAGGGAAAAACTTTATCTGCCGTAGGGGCCCGTTATTCCACTCCCTTCGGCCTTACCCCAAGGCTAAAGGAGGGGGGAAAATGTGGTTCCAAATCTATAAAGTTTTTCTCCCAACAGCAGGAAGATTCCCCTTCCAGAGGCAGAGGACGGGAAATTTTTCAGGGAGACGCCGTCCCAGAGGCGGCAGAGGGCCCCGCAATTCTGGAGACCGCGAGTCCTTTCGTGGCTCTTCAGCCTCCCACACGCCATGAGAAATTGCCCGGCTGTGCTGCTCGAGCCAGTCGGGTGTCGTTGCCAAGCACCTAAAAGCCTGGGAGTCAATCACTCAGCACAGATGGGTGCTTCCGATCATTGCCGGAGGTTGCACCATCCCATTCACATACTTGCCCCCACCGTCCAAAAGAATCCCGGACCCACCACCCAGTCAAAGGGAAATGGCAGCCGCAGAAGCTTTAAAGCTGCTAGAAAAGGAGTCATCCAACCGGTCCCCACAGACCAGATCGGATCAGGAAATTACTCCAGGTTCTTTTTAGTGCCAAAAAAGACAGGGGACCTGAGACCAATATTGGATCTCAGCAGACTGAACCAATCCGTCAAGAAATCCAAATTCCGAATGGTCACGTTACAATCCATTCTCCCATTGTTGGAGAAGGATGTTTGGATGTGCTCCATAGACCTCAAGGACGCCTATTATCACATACCGATACATCAGGCGTCCAGAAGGTATCTGCGCTTCAGCCTGGGAGTCAGTCATTACCAATTTTGCGCTCTGCCCTTTGGTCTCACCACAGCCCCCAGGGTGTTCACCAAGTGTTTGGCAGTAGTGACGGCTCACCTGAGAAGTCTTGGATTCCAAGTGTTTCCCTATCTGGACGACTGGCTCCTGACTGCCACCACCAGGCATCTACTAATGGACAACCTCAAAGCCACCATCTCCCTGGGTATTACCCTGGGGATTACATTCAATTGGTCAAAGTCTGTCTTGCTGCCCTCTCAACGCATAAAGTTTATAGGAGCAGAGATAGACTCAAGATTGATGCGCGTCTTTCTTCCTGCCGAAAGGATCCAAACTTTACAGGGCCAAGTTCAAGCTCTGATCTCGAGATCCAAAGCCCCAGCCAGGATGGTTCTACAAGTTTTAGGCTCAATGTCTGCCACGGTTCTTTTAGTTCCTCTGGCAAGATTACACATGAGGATTCTTCAGTGGCTATTGTCAACTCAATGGTCCTTTCAGGATCTTTCCCTCAATCATCACATCATGATTACGGATATATGCAAAAGGGACCTTCGCTGGTGGCTTCAGACATCCAATTTGGATCAAGGAAAACCCTTTGTTCTTCCCTCTCCAGTGGTTACCCTGACGACAGATGCCTCCCAGATAGGGTGGGGGGGGCATTGTCTGGGCAGGCTAGTTCAGGGCTCCTGGCTTCCAGAAAGCTCTTCTCCACATCAACGTGTTGGAGATGAGGGCTGTACTTCTATCCCTACAAGCCTTACACAAGTTTCTTCCTCAGGGCATCATCGCCATCCACACAGACAACATGTCGGTGGTTTGGTATCTGAACAAACAAGGAGGGACCAGATCATACCCCTTTGCAGAGAGGCCATGAGAGTGTGGGAATGGGCTGTAGCTACCAACCGCTTCTTGGTAGCGACCCACATCCCGGAAAGTCAAATGTATTGGCAGACAAATTAAGCAGGACAATTCTCTCTCCTCACGAGTGGTCTCTAAACCACACAGTAGCAGCTCAGGTTTTCAAGAGATGGGGGACGCCGTGCTGCGACCTATTTGCAACTCCACAAAACGCCAAGTGCCAAAGGTTCTTCTCCTTGATCCCACATCAGGGAGTACCAGCCATGGATGCTCTAGCACAACCTTGGCCAACAGGGCTACTTTATGCCTTTCCTCCAATTCCACTTCTTCCCAAAGTTATTCAAAAAGCTTCTCAACTGGGGTCTTCAATGATACTGATTGCCCCATACTGGCCTCGTCAGATATGGTTTCCTTACCTGAAGAAGCATGCAGTGGACGATCCGTGGACCTTAGACCTAATTCGGACTTGCTAATCCATCAGTCGGGACATCGGCATCAGTCCCTTCAATCTTTGAAATTGACAGCTTGGCTCCTCCACTTCCGACCTTAGTTAGAAGGCACACACTAGACCCGAAGTTGTTCACATTTTATCTTGACCCACAAACCCACCACTAACAAATTGTACCTCAGTAAGTGGAAGAGGTTTGCTATCTGGGCTCAACTCAAGGGCTTAGACCCTATCACTGCTCCTGTCCCAGAGGTTTTGAAATTCTTAACATCCCTGTTTAATCAGGGATCTTCTGTCTCAACTATTAAAGTCCAACTAGCGGCTATCTCTAAATTCCACGAATCCATGGATCCTCCTTTGATGAGCAGCAGACTATGCAAAACGTTCATTAAAGGTGCGAGCCTATTAAGACCACCAATTTTTCATCCTGCATCTCCGTGGGATCTTGATTTGGTGCTTCGCGCATTAACATCTCCCGCTTTCGAACCGGCTGCTACATGCGAGTTAAAATATCTGTCTTGGAAAACTGCATTCTTAGTTGCAATTACTTCTGCAAGAAGAGTTTCAGAGCTTCAAGCCCTGTCTATTAAGCCACCGTACTTGATTTTCCACAAGGATAGAGTATCACTTAGGCCTAATCCATCCTTTGTCCCAAAGGTCTGTTCTAGTTTCTGTCTCCAACAATCTCTAGAGCTACCAGTTTTCTTTCCAAAATTCTCCAATGAAGCAGAATACACTCTCCATAAATTGGATGTTCACAGGCAATTACGCTTCTATTTAGACAGGACTCAGCAACCGTAAGTCAGACCAGTTGTTTGTGTCCTTCTCAGATAATAAATTGGGCCAAACCATCACAAAAGCTACTATCTCAAAATGGATCAGAGATTGCATAACTCAGGCTTATTCTTCTTGAATAAGCAACTTACAACATCTATCAAAGCTCATTCTACCAGAGCTATGGCTACTTCTATAGCTTTTCATTCCAAGCTCGCTATATCGGAAATTTGTGCTGCGGCTACTTGGTCCAATCCGCACACTTTTATTTCCCACTACAAATTGGATGTGGCATCTAAAGGACGAGCATCATTTGGTTCCACGGTACTCAGGAGTGTTTTCCAGTGAGCCACCCAGGATTCAGGTGCTAGGACGCTGTCCCATCAGTCAGAATGTAGGCGAGATAGGATCACATAACATCTTTTAGTTATGTACTCACCATAACTTCAGATGTTTGGGATCCATCTCGCCTACATTCCTAATACCCACCCTCCTTCCCCCTGCCTTGGAGATCAGAAGAGATTGAACGGTTTTGAGTTCTACTGTTTATCTTGTTTCATCTGACGATGTTATATAAGCAGGGCGTGCATGTGTGCATGTATGCGGACAAACTAGATCTGGGGGACTGGTAGTGGTGCATCCTGGGATATAGTAAGCTCAGCCAATAAGAGACTTCGCTCTTTGGCATAAGCGTGCCGAGTCGGAGCCGAGGGATCGGCTCCGAACCCATCAGTCAGAATGTAGGCGAGATGGATCCCAAACATCTGAAGTTATGGTGAGTACATAACTAAAAGTTTAGAATACAGTGCAGTCTCTATTTTCCATGCATACAATTCAGAATAGTCTGATCTGCTTTCTCATAAAGGTAGTGCAACAGAATTCTTGAACACATTTTTTTTCACCAGTGCTCCTGAACACCCATTCTGTGCTGAAACAAAAGTTCTCCAAAAACATTTATCAGCATATCAATTTCTAATGCAGTTCTTTTCAACCTGGTCTAATTGTTTCGCTTCACTCTTGGAGTCTAGCTTTTGTTATTGACTGACTCTATGCTTTGAATGTGATAGGGGGTAGCTTCAAGACTCTTGTTCAGAATACTACATCAGCATTCCTGCCTTGGGTTAATGAACACATTTCAGACAAAGCACCTTGTAATACACTGACACTGTTTGTCTAAGAAGAACATTAACTCGAGGAGCAGTTTCAGCTTGCTACAATTGACAGTAACTTTATTTTAAATACCTTTATTGACTTATCACTTGTGACATAGGCAAAATTACATTTATATAAAAGTAATTAAACTGTGTTAACAAGTTCATGCTTACAAACAATATATTTCACATGGTTAACTTTTAAAATGTTGAAGTGCACATCTGTGACGGTCAGATGTGCAAAAGTATGTTTGGAAAAGTTCGTATTAACGAACTATAAATTGCCAAATTCACAAAAGAGTGAATGCCAGTGTGCATTCACTCATGTGAATTTGGCATTCTAAGTGGAGATCGCAGTACAATGGGGATCGGGACATGTAACCCTTCCCTCACTGTAGTGCTGTCTTGGAGTTAGTATATAAAATTAGCAGGGGGGTGTGGGGAATGCAGGGAGGCTTTTCCCCCTGCAAAATATTCATAGCAGACATCCGGACATGACATGATTTCGCTCAAATTCGACATTCCCTGAGTATCAAACTTTTCTGAGTACCAGGGTCACACTTCCTAGCATTCACGGTTGTTGTTTCTGACATTTCAAGTCGAATACATAAACAATTTCACAAGTGTGTTGCGACATTTTAGAGGTAAATCATTTCACATTAATTGCTATATATCATATAACTTAAGCAACATTACATAAATTATTCAATTTCTGCCTTTTTTTTTTTTTTTTTTTTTTTTTTACAAGAAACATCTTTATTAAACCATCATTTATAACATAGGCAATCATACATTTATATAAGTAAGCTTGGGAAAAACTGTATGCATGATAGTTGATAACCACTAGATGTGACAGTTTAATCAGAAAATGTACTCCAAACCATGTTTTCCACCGTTAAGGTGGATAGAGGCATGAACTTAGGTGAATCAGCATAAAATGTTTTATTTAATTCATAAGGAGTCAGAAGATAATAATGCTTCCTTTAGCAAACAAAATTAAAATTAATAACTTTCTTCAGTGTCACAAACACATCAGTTTGTTGCTGGCTGTAGCATCTTGTCTTTCATTCCTCACAAAAAGAAAAATGCAGACATTATTTTTTTTTTCTTTAGAGCCCACTGCACTTCTGGGTAGAGACACCCATTTTTAGTTCCATAGACTTTTCTTTGGGCTCATCTCCTCCCCCATGGTTTTCACCAGTTGCATGTCCATAGTTTCAGTGAACCTGAGGGTGCAGGCAGTAAGTGTATGTCCTTACCTGGATGACTGTCTCACAGCTGCTTCAAGATGAAACCATCTGATTTCCAGAAAGGAGTCTTCTCTGAGTCTTTTCTGTCTTTGCTAACTCCCCAAGTGATGTTGATATCCTGCAGAAAGGCCTCACTGAGACCAACGACTGGTATTAGAACCATGGCCTAAAGCTCAATGCCAAAATACGTATCGCCACTCCCCTTGGGAAAAACTCTGTTCCCATGAAGTGCCACATCGATGGTAGTCCACTGAACACAGAAGGCATTGTAAGAGATCTGGGAACACAGGTTGACAGCAACCTCTCTTTTGACCACTTCATTGCCACTGTGGTTAGAAAGTCCTTCAGTGTGACACATCTCATTACTAAGGGTTTGCACCCAGGAAGAAAGAGGTCATTGTCTCCCTCTACTCTTTCCTCATTAGACCAGTCATCGAGTACAGTGCCTTATTTGGCATGTACCTCACTAGACATCTGCAACAACTGGAGAGGCTGCAAAAGTACCTCACAAAGATGATCCTAGGCCTTAAACAGTTGTCCTATATGGACAGACTCAAAAAACTCCAACTATTCTCTGTCTCATATCGACTACTTAGAAGCGATCTCTGCTTGACTTACAAAGCCATGTCTAACCCATCTCTGTTAGAAATGCTACATCTAAAGAAATCCCATTCCTCCACACCACACGCTCCAGAGACCTCAACCTCATTACCACAATCAACAGAACATGCTGGAGGGACAGGTTCATAACCCAGAGACTGCCCTTGCTGTGGAATAGACTTCCCGTACATGTTAAACAGAGCACCTCACTGGCCCTCTTCAAGAGACATCTTGATGAGTGGATGGGAAATAGGAAATTCACCCTGGGATCACTCCAGTTGCTCTACTCGACAGAGGCACTGGGAACTAATGTCGAGTGGCACGATGCCAGGGTAATCCTATGAGCTAAGCTTGTAAAGGCTCCAGGGCCATTAGCCTAGTACACACCTATGATCCTATGATTACTACAAAGTTCCAGATGAAGCTCTCTTATTTCCTTCATACAGGATTCTTTCCTTACAGAATGTAGGTCTTAATATCATTCAGTCTGCAATTCATTGTACCTAAAAGTAGTGGGGCTCATTGCGGCAACTATTTGCATGGATGTGCTTGCCAAATTTTATATGACAGTTCTTAAAATTTGAGGGGTGCCAGTTGACTAATCTCAATGATGCAGCACATAAAACCTTCCAAGACATGCAAGTCTTATGTGAAGTTGTGGATTCACATTTCAAACATGACTATAGGCAGTCTATTCCTAGTCCTCCACTCCACTGGCTGTCACGATGGAGGAGTTTGTCCTATTGTAGGGGTGCATTTTCATGGACAAATGGTCCAAAAAGTATGATCAGAGGGAGGCCACTCTGCAACTTAGCATTTTTGAGATTTGGGCAGTTCTTTTGATACTAGAAGCCTTTCCATACCTTAAGATGCTATTGTTATCTGCAGTGACAACATGGTAGTGGTTTGTAACATACATAAGTACAGAGGAACTCATTCCCATCCTTTGTCAAGAAGCAGTAAGGATGTAAGAATAGGTTATGTCCACAAACCACTTTGATAGCTGTCTCATTCTATGGGATTCCGTTTAGTGGTCCCTCAGTAGCTTGGAAGATATTCCATCACTGGGGGAGGCCTTACTTTGACCTGTTTACATACTCAACCAGTGCCAAAGGCAGTAGCAACATGTTCTGTATTCATTCACCAAGGAAACTTCCCAGGGATACTGTCTTACAGAAAAGGCCACCTAGGAGTCCTTACCACTTCTCCATTTCCTCTTCTTTTAAAATTCATTAAAAAAAAAAAAAAAAAACAGAAGTCGTCCAGAGTAATTCTCAGTCTCATTTCATCTTCAAAAGGTTTTTTACCTCATCTTCTGGGGATACCTCCTTCATCTGTGTTCCTTCAGAACCCTCTTGACTCATCTGTCTGATGAACCTCCATCTAATTGCATGGTTACTTTAGGTTCAGTAATGGCCAGAAAGCCTTCATACGCTGACATGATGGTCCAAATTCTCACTTCTGTCCAGATGTCTAACACAAATACCTTCACAACACTAGTGCAGGCAGTGTTAGACCCCTTGCACAATGTTTTTTGCTGTGCACCATGCTGTCTGCTGATTATCAAACAATTTATTCCCCCATCACTGTGGATGAGGGGCAGTCAAGATGGCCATAATGCAGGCATCCATCAGGGGCAGTTAGGAGTTTTTGTTTTTGCTCTGCTAGGTTAAGCTGTTCATCGTGTAAGATGCAGCAAGTAGCAGTTTTTACCAAAGTTCTAATTTTCATTGTCTTTCATGAAAGTTTGCAAGGCCTTTGTCAGTAATAGAGAGCAGATGGCATAATCATTAAGGTATTCACCTCCCATGCGCAAGTTACAAAGTTTGATTTTGACCTCTGGTCAGTACCTTTTTGGAGTTTGCATATTCTCCCTGTGTCTCCATGGGGTTCCTCCCTCCTCCAAAAAGCATGCTGTTTCCATCTCAAAACTCACTAATGAATAGAGCTGTGGGCAGCAATACAGACTCTACATGGTGCCCTACAGGAAGAAGAGTTGTATAGAGGAACTGCTTTGGGCATTTACTTTAGTGGACAGTATCCTTAAAATAGGAGAACATGGATCATAGACTGTTTGCTGTGGCAGGAATAGCCACTTGAAGGTTTAAAATATGGCTCTAGGTGATTTGGTCATGTTGACTCATGCCACCAAAATGGGCATGAGAGATAAGTGGGTTGAGGACCTGGTCTATTCTGACCTATTCTAGGGACTCATGCCAATGGTGGGAGAGGTGTATGTTTCCCTATTGTCATGTGTATGCCTGCTGTAAAGCCCATCAGCCCTGGGTCAATAAGCTACTGATCAGCCAGTGTCCAGTTGAGTGAAAGCTGGACATAAAACTAATCAACCTGCCAAACATGAACTAAGAATTGCTGTACTCAGTGTAGGTTTATTGACAGGATCGAATGTGGAAGTGGATGATATGATGGTACAGAGGAGGCTGGACATCATATGTATCCATGAAACAAGATGAAAGGACAATGCAGTTAGTTGGCCTGGGATCCACAGTCTTCTACAAAGGGAGAGGACAGGCTAGAAATGATGTGGGAATTGTGGTGAGAAAGAGGCTTTAGAAAGCAGTGCTGAATGTCATCAGAATTGTTGACAGACTCATGGCATTCAGACCACTCTGACAGGACAGTATTCATAATCTCACCCTATGCCCCATATCAGGGTTGTGGGACATTCAAACAGCAGTTGCAGGACCTACTAGATAAAGCTGGACAAAATGAATTGGTGTTGATAATGAGTGATCTGAATGCAAAGACTAGGACCGAACAGGATATGAGGATTGCCAGGGTCCACATGGACAAAGGAGGAGAAGCCATTCTAGACTTCTGTCTGGCAAATAGCTTGATAGTGGCCAAGCACATAGTTCAGAAATAGAGAGCATGTTACAAGATCACATACAAGAGTGGCGAACATGTAACTCAGGTGGACTTCCTCCTAGTAAGGAAGGGGCACTGGGGTAGAAGCAGTGATTGCAAAGTCATTCCCAGCGAAACAGAGCCCACAGCATAAACCACTGTTTGCCAAGTCAACTACAAGCAGTGTCCAGAGAAGGCTATAAGGTCAACAGAGACCAGGCTGAAGACCTGGAAGTTGACTGTAGAAAAAGTACAAGAGTTCATGGAATTACTCAGGGCTTTAGCACCCCAAGAAGAAGAAGAAATAGGTGGAGTTGAAGAATAGCAGCACCTCAAAACAGCATGTGTGAGGTCTATAGAACATATGTGTGGCAGAGCCAGGTATGGAAATAAAGTACGTAAGGAAAGCTGGTGGTGGAATGTAGACGTGTAGGAAGTTATCAAAAGAAAGGAGTGCAGGAAAAAAGTGGAAGATAGAAAAGATGGACCAGGCTAAGAAGGAGTACTGGTTGGCTAACAGAGGCTAAGAAAGGAGTTACATTAGCAAAGTACAGGGCATCAGAGGCAGTGTACCAGCTTCTGGAAAGTGACTTAGTAGGTGGCGCTCGTCCAGTCTGGATAAAACAGATGAACAGTTGTGGGTTCGGTTCAAGCAGCTTTATTATATGAAAACACACTAGGATTAAGGCTTGGTAACTTAAACTTGCATAAACTTATAAACAGACTGACTGTTGCACACATGCATGTTAACACTCTGGCTGTTCTCTCAAAATGGCACTGCTACCTGCACGTGCTCACTATTTATATGCACGTGCCTACACTTGTAAATGCTTCTTAAAGTTACAACACACGTTCTGTTGTACATCTTCCCTCTTGGAGAAATAAGTCCTACATTAAATGACAACATTCATTGACATGCACTTACACAGAAATGATTCTATGACATGCAATCATACAAAATAAACACATATAAAACAATCATGTCCAGGTTGCTGTGTATTTTACACTAGGCCTAGAAATATGACCTGATCATGTTATATAAAAATCAGAATTGGATATAGCAACGGGGACGGTCTTTAAGGAATGTTCAATTTTTGGGACATCATCAGGAATGGAAATAGGTACTGAGACACATTCTTCAATAGGTTCATAGGTAGGTACTAGGCTGTCTGCCCAAGGGCATTTATAAGCCTAGCCAGTGTGTGTCAGCTTTTGCCGCCCCATTGATTAATTAACTGAGCCTCTGTCAAGAAGAGCCAATGAAGTGATCCCAGGGGTGTATTTTCTGTTACCCATCCACTCGTCAAGGTTTCTCTTGAAGAGTGTTAGTGAGGGGCTCTGCCTTATGTAGTTAGGAATTATTTTCCAAAGTATGGGGAGTCTCTGTGACAGGAATCTATCTCTCCAGCATGTTCTATTTATTGTTGTGGTGAGGTTTAGCTCACTAGAGTGAGTGGCTTGCAGTGACTTGGATTTCTTTAGGTGGAGCATGTCCATCAATTCTGAGTTGGATATGGCTTTGTAAGTCAGGCAGAGATCACCGCTGAGTAAGCAATATGCCACTGAGTACAGCCGGAGTTTGTCCAGTCGGGCTGCATAGGACATATTTTTGAAGGCAGTAATCCTCTTGGTGAGGTACTTTTGTGGTCTTTCCAGCTGTTGAAGTGTCTTGTGAGGTACATCCCAAATGGGGCATTGTACTCTATGCTGGATCTGATGAGTGACGAGAAGAGGGGCACTACAACCTCTTTATTTCTAGATGTGAACCCTTTAGTAATTTGATGGGCTACATTGAAGGATTTCCTAACTACTTTGGCAGTATGATTGTCAAAGGAAAGATTACTATCTACCTGGACCCCCAGATCTCTTATTACCTCTTCTGTATTAAGGGGGCTGCCACCTATGTGGTAATTCATAGGTGTTTTGTTTTTCCCAAATGGGATGACTATGCATTATTTGACATTTAGCTTGAGACCATGACTTTGATACCAGGTGTCCGTCTCAGTAAGGCCCTTTTGGAGAATGTCCGTGTCAGCTAGAGAGTCAATTATGGCTCCCAGTTTGCAGTCATTGGTGAAGTTGGTTAGCCATAGTCCTCCTATGTTTGCCTGTACTTCTGAGAAGTATATGCCGAACAGTAGGCATCCCAGGACCGAGCCTTGTGGGGACACCACTTGTGACTGGTTTAGAGTCGGACCTGGAATCCACTATTTTTACCGTGTGAGTTCTGTCTGTAAGCCAGTTTGCAACCCATCTCGTGACGTAGGGGTTTATGCTCAGGCTGGTGAGTTTTTGTATAATTCCCGAGTGGGGAATGGTGTCAGAAGTCTTGGTGAGGTCAAGGTAGGTTGTGTGAACCACCTTCCCCTCATCTGTGGCCTTGGTGACTGTCTCGAAGAAGTCAGCCAGGTTTAGTAGGCATGATTTGCCCTTAACAAAGCCGAACTGGGTCAGGTCAAGTGTTTGGAAGTTCCCAATGACTTTGTTAATGAGTTCCATGATGATGCGCTCCGTAGCCTTGCAGACCAGGCTAGTCAGGCTTATGGGCGATAGTAACCCAGGGTCAATTGTGGCCCCTCCTTTGTGGAGCAGAATAACCGCTGCTGTGCACCATTCTATGGGCACGTAGCCTGTGGAGAGGCTTAGGTTGAACAGTGTGTTTAGGTGGGGGGTTAGTTTGTTCTGTAGTTTGTGCAAGACTCAGCCTGGGACACCATCTGGCCCAACTGATGCTGTGCGTTTGGCTTTTGAAAGGGCTGTTTTCACCTGTGCGTCTGTGATTTCCGGGACACAACACTTTCCTGGTATTGTTGTGGGCCTTTTTGGGGGTGAGAGGGGGGTGAAGTTTGCACTGAATCTGTCTGCCAGGATGTTGGCAATATCAGTAGGTTCAGTATATTTTGTGCTATTTTGCACTAGCTCAAAGCATATCCGAGAGTTGCCACTTAGATTCTTGACATAGCTAAAGAAGACTTTGTGGTTATCTTTCGAAACCTTGTCTATTTTTCTTTGGAAGTTAGCCTTGAATGATTTTATGAGGGACCTTAGTTTCTTACTGATATTGATCAGTGATGTCTTTCCTTCTTGGGATTTGCTTTTTTTCTGAACTAGTTTCCTCCTCCTGTTGTATAGCCTGTTTATGGCAGGGGTCCACCAGACTGATTTCCTTCTCTTAGGGGAGTGAGTCTTGGTTTTGCTAGGGATGGCACGATCCATGCATCCTTGTAGGTGCTCATAGAGTGCATTTGTAAAGGTTCCTGCATCTTGGTCACTGTTATCTTTAGCATGGGGGCTGTGAAACTTACCACCTCTGTCTTAAGCAAGGTGATGTTTGCTGTAGAAAAGTTTTTCACTGTGGTTTCCTTGGTTGGGGGTGGTGGTGTGGTGTGGGCATCCAGAGTGATTAGTTTATGGTCTGATCTGATCAGTGGTGGGTTGACCTCCGGTGTAGAACACCTGTCGCCCATGTTGGTGATGACCAGGTCCAGTATGTTTTCACCTCTGGTAGGGGAGTTTACCAGCTGATCCAGGGCATTTGAATTGATAAATTCCAGGAAGTGCTGGACCTGGGAGTTTGTACTTGAGTAGTTTTCCCAGTTAACGGTAGGGTAATTGAAATCACCCAATATCAGGGTGTTCGGTAGGACCTTCATGTTTTCCAGTGTCTCCAAGAAAGGAGGAGTGATGGTCCTGGGTCATGGAGGGTGATCTGTACCAGGCCACAATTTGCATTGCAGATATGCAATGTGAGTTGCACATGGATGATTTCAGAGGTATCCTGCTGCGCCACTAACCTGGAGGTGTAGGTATCCTTGATTAATATGGATACACCCCCTCCTTTTGTGTTTTGGTCCATGTTCTGTGGCCGAAATGTGTGGTATGAGTTGTAGCCTGGTAGTGCTGGGGTGCTCTTTGGAGCCTTGAACCAGGTTTCAGTTATTTCACAGATGTCGATGTTCTCCATACTGAGGTGTGCTTTGAGCGAGTGCATTTTGAGATTTAAACTCCTGGTGTTGAGTAGTATAACCCCCATTTTTTTTATTTGTGCTGTTTATGGAGGTGGTTTGACTTTTGAGCTTTGCCTAAAAAAGACACTATGGGGGCAGCAAAAGCCTTGACCAGTATTCAGAAGCCTAGGGGTGACAGGTGCAAGCCATCTCTTGCGAAGCAACGAGGCTTGTCGAGCATGTCGTCCCAGGCTGACAGACACTGGATCCCCTTTGAATGACACCAGAAGCTTAGCCAATTGTTGAAATTGATCATTTTTTTCTTTATACTGTGGTGGTATTCTTGGTGAGGGCAGGATGCTACTCGGGGTCAGGATCATACCTGCCTGGGCCACATGATCAGAGAGCTCTTCCATGTCTCTCTTCATGTAGTCCAGGGAGGTACATCTCAGGTCATTCACACCAACATGAGCAATGACAGAGTCATATTTGTACTTGTTCTGGAGTGACCCGAGTGCTTGTGTTATGTGGCAGATTCTGGCTCCTGACAGGCAGCCAACAGTCACCTTCTCCTTGTTCAGCCTAGTGAGTGGGACGTCAGTGTGCCTGACTGTAGAGTCACCTATTATTAGTGTGTTAGATATGTTATTTTGCCTTAAGGGCTGTGATTGTGCAACACACTGATTTTGTGTTTTATGTGTTGTCTGGTTTGTGACGGGAGGTGCAGGTTTTTTGGGTGTCTGCTTTGGAGGTCTCTGATGCTTTTGCAGGTTTTTATTTAGAGCCTCTGAGTATGACTTTGTGTATTTATGTGTATTTTTTGCCAGTGCTGGTTTAGTATATCTCTGTGAGGCTGGAGGTGTGGTGCAAGTGTAAACCTTCTCCTCATGACTGCCTGTTCCATTCTTGGGTAGAGAGCTTAGCCTACAATTTATCTATATAATTGCATCTCTCGCATATGTTAATGTTTTGTGATAGGAGGAGAGTGTTATCTGTGTACATGAGGCAGTTGTAACATTGCCTCAGGATACCCAGGTTCACCAGCTGGACTGGAGAGCATACCTGAAACTGCCCTTTGGTCATGCCTGAATAGTAGGGTGAGCTGCTTAGTCGCTTGGTTGGTGAGGGGTGAATAATGAGCTTTGCCCTGCTGGGCAATCGTGTATGGGTGTATTAGTTCCTGCTATTAGATCTGAGCAAGTGCTGGACTGTAGGATGCTTTTTAAGTGCTTAGGTTGAGAGTTAGACTACTTTCAAGGGAAAAACTGAAGAGGAGTATGGCAATGTGAACATTGTCTGGATTGCTCTGAGATCTAGAGTCTGTATCACAGGTACAATGCTGCGATATAATTTCAGACACCAGAAGAAGATGCCTTCAGTTTCTCCTGTATTTTATACCCTCAGATTCCACTAAGTAGGATCTTTGCTCGGCACATATACCCCTGACAACTGCTTATAGCATATGCCATTGAACATAAATATGTTGTGCTCTAGTACCAATTCTAGTAACATACAGAGAAAGTCTATCTTAGTATTGGAGAACTTTCCCTGCCTTGTCAACACTGATTTCACCATGCTTATCCCCTGGTCATTGGGTATACTTGTAAATAAATACGCTACATCTAGTGTGGCCAGCATCCCCGTATCTGCTGTTCCCATTTGCTTCACTGACCCATAAAGGTCCACTAAAAACTGTTCTGTGTCTTTCAAGACATATGCATATTCAGTGAGTGCTGTCTTCAATTCCTTATCCAGGTATATAGAGATGGGTTCTGTTAGCCATCCTGCCCCTGCTACTATAGGTCTAAATTTTGGGTTGTGTGGGTCTTTATGTGTCTTGGGAAGACCATGGATTTGAGGTACGAGTGGATTTTCAACAGTAAAATAATTAAAAAGATCTTTACTTAATAGTTCCATACACATGCATTCATATAAGGTACTGGCAATCTGTTCATTCATTTCAAACACAATTGTTGGTACTTCCAACATATACATTTGGATCCAATAACATTTCTTGCATAACTGTATTATAAAAGTCAGCTTTCAGTATCACCACTGGTCCCCCTTTGTCAGCGGGTCTTATAACTATGCTATCATTAGTCTGCAAGTCACACAATGCTTTGTGCTCACTCTTTGTCAAATTATACTTTCCTTCTTCTAAAAAACTATTGTTTCCTGTGTTATAAATGGCATTTTCACAAGCTTTTAAGAAAGTTTCTATATTATGTGGCAATATTGGTACATACAGACTGTTTTTCTTAAACTGAACATCCCTTGCCTCATTGCCATTTCCAAATTGTTGTTTCAATGTTAAATTTCTAGTAAACATACGTAGGCATAACAGAAATTCACAAATGTCCATTTTAGTCGAAGGTATAAAATTTAAACCTCTGTTTAATAAAGAAGTCTCAGCTGCAGACAGTTCATATTTGGAAATATTCCATATTAACTCTCCTGCCCATACCCCCACATTTTCTTTAAAGTGTGAGTTTGTAACTGACCTGGTGCTACTTTCTGTTTCAGGCCCCTGTAGATGTCCTGTTCCACAGATTTTCTTCTCCCTGCTCGAAACGGTAGGGGTAGAACAGGAAAAAAAAACTGTTGTTGTCCTCCTTCCATATTGATCTTCCTTCTTACCACAGCTGTAGTTCTGGAGGCAGTTGTTGCCTTATTATTGGTTGCCAAAGATGATGGCACTTCCATTGATGTAGAATAGACGGAACGTGCCTCATTTGGTGAAAGGACACTCCCTCCTAGCTGTTGATTCATTGTTACCTCTTCCTCCCCAAGTGCATCAATGAAGCTGAGATATGCAATTTGAAAAGAAATGTGGAGAATGATTTGTATAGGTTTAAGTGGCTCCAGAGCCAATGGTTCCATTTTAAAGGTATGCAATATGTATTTATTAGGTGGGACAGCATGTGTATTTATTAGGCAGAATATATGTATTAAGTTGTTGATTGTGTACTGCTTATATTTTTATATAAATGTACTTATATTTTTATGCTTATACCCACACACACAAGCAGTTACTAAATGGGGAACAAGAAAATATGAATTTATTCACTGGCTTTTTATGTATTTTATTTATATTCATCCACATGTTCTTGTTCTTGCATTTTGTGCATGTGGTTTTTAAACAGTGTTTTTCTGACTTCAGCAATTAATTAAGGGCAAAACGTAACCATAGTAATTAATTGATTGCTGAGTGCTGAATTAACTTTGTTTTAGTAATGAATTAAAGTATTTAAGTGCTGTTGCTGTTTGAATTAAACTGTCTGATGAAGCAATGGTTACCATTGAGAAAGCGCTCACCATTTTGTATTAAAAAGATTTTACTTTGTCGTGGTTCAGCTTCTTTATTCCAGCTACCTTCCTACTGGACACCTGTGTTTCAACATTTTCAACTTTTGGGCTGGTTTGGATTTATTTGTTTGCTGATTCTGTACTGCATGCTCAGCCAGGCCATTTGAATGTGGGTATTCTGCACTGCTAGTAACATGGATAAAGTCCCACTCTTTTGCAAATCTCTGAAACAATTGACTGGTAAACTGGGTACCGTTGTCAGAAATAACTTTGTGTTGACTACCATGGACTGAGAAATGATGTTTCAGTTCAGCAATAACAGTACTGGACATTAGGTTAGGTAGCAAATCAGTCTCAAACCAGTTTGAATAAGAGTCTACCAACACTAAGTAATGCTGATTGTTCCACTCAAATATGTCAGTGGCTACTGTTAACCAAGGTAGTTCAGGAATCTAGCTTAGCTGAAGTGACTCTTTTTGCAAATGCAGTTTAGTACTGTTGCATACTGAAACACGATGAAAGCACTTTATCAATGTCTTTTGAAAGAGAAGGCCTAAATACTAGTCCTGTCACCCTTCTTTTAGTAGATTTGGAACCTGGGTGGCCACAGTGCAATCTCTGGATATATTCATGTTTCAAGGAAGTAGGAACAATAACTTTAGGACCTTTGAAAATGATACCATCTTCCATCAGCATCTCATCTCTGTAAGGAAAATAAGGTTGCACTTCTAGCGGTACACAAGATTGGTTTGATGGTCATTCAGCATTGATGGTTAAGCTTCTGCAAAACTAGATCAGTCTTTGTATGATCTCTCCGCTCATCAAGTCTCATGGCAGAAAAATTACACACTTCCATGACATCAAAGTCAAAAGGCTCTGCATGAAGCTGTTTTGTGATATTGCTGGGTGATCTGGATAAGGTATCAGCTACATAAGGAAGTTTGCCTTTTGTATAGACCATTTTAAAGTTGTATTTTTGTAATCTAAGCATCATTCTTTGTAGTCTTGCTGGAGCTATATGCATAGGCTTCTTTAAAATAGTGACTAGAGTTTGATCAGTTTCGATCTGGATAGCTCGGCCATAGATATAATCATGGAACTTCGAACATGCAAACACAATTGCTAAAAGTTCTTTCTCAATTTGAGCATACTTCATTTCAATTTAGGTAAGAGTTCTCAACGTATAAGCAACTGGTCTACCCTCTTGAAGAATAACTGCACCAAGAATGAACTTTGAAGCATCACAGGAAAGAACTACTGGTGTGTGGACATCATAGTATCTCAGTGTAGGTGGATTGGCAGTTTGCTGTTTGAGGTTATCAAATGCTCTCTGGTGCTGTTTCAACCATGACCAGGCAACATTTCTGTGTGTCAGCTCTCTTAAAGGCGATAACTCACTAAAGTCATGGATAAACTTGCCCAAGTAGTTAACCATACCAAGGAAATGCTGTAGGCTTGGATATTGTCTGTTGCTGGCATCTCAAGAATGGCTGCTTGTTTGGGGAATGGTCATAAGCCTGTACTGGTAAATAAATGACCTACATAAGTAACTTCTGATAGGCTGAGTTTACATTTCAAAGAATTGAGCTTTAAGTTCACTTCATGCGCTCTGTCCAGAACTTCCCTGAGGTTTTTGTCATGTTCTGCTTCTCCATTGCCTTCAACCAATAAATCATCCACTATTACAGCACATGCATAACCCAAAATAATTTGCTCCATTGCATGCTGAAAGACTTCACTAGCAAAATCTATTCCAAAAGCATTCTGAGAAATCTGAATCTACCAAATGGTGTGCTAAATGTAGTCAGTAATGAAGATTTGCAATCAAGCATCACTTGCCAAAATGATCTCTCTGCATCCAAGACAGAATAAACAGTGGCACTTGGCAATGAGGGCAGCTACCTCTTTGACTGTATGCAGAGGATGATGAGGTCTCTCTAATGGTTTGTTCAAGTTTCTTGGGTCAATGCATATTCTGATTTCATCAGAGCCTTTTATGAGTAGCTACCATGGAAGACACCCACTCAGTTAGTTCTGTGACCGGACAAATCACACCTTGCTGAACCATTTTCTCTAACTGGATCTTGACTTTGTCCTCTATAGCTATTTTAACTCTCCTCACTGGTCTAACCACTGGACTGACCTCTGGGTCTATTTTCATGGAGTACACAACTGAAGTTTGCCTACCTTGTCGAAAACCTCAGCATACTCTCAGAAATAGCATCAGTGAAACTGGAACTGGGTCGTGCTTATATGATGGACTTCTTCTGTAAAAGAAAGCACTTTCATTCTCAAGCTGTCTCTGAGACCTAATAATGACTGCACAGGTCTCCCGACTACATAAAATTTTATTGGTAACTGTTCCCATCTGAATAGCATGAAACCACTATTGAACCTTTGGTTTGAATTTTTTCACCTCTATAAGCAACAAGCTTTGCACAATTAGCCAACTTAAGTCGCTCACCAGCTCTCACTCTAGCAAATGTTTCTGCTGACATAACATTACACTTTGAACCAGTGTCTACTTAGAGCACCGTGGGTTTACCATTGATCAAGACGGTACAAAACACTTTGTTTTTTGCCAACAAATCTACTGCATTAACCGTTTCACTGATCACTGATGCACCATTTACATAGACAGTAGGGTTGCAGCTTTCCACTTGATCATCTTGCTTTTCTGAGTGACCTTTCTTAATAACTTGAGTGAGGCTTGCCCAGTTTACAGAACTTTTGAAAGTGGTTCCATTTTTTTACTTGTGGCATCGCTGACCAAATGCTGAGCACTTTTCTCTTTTAGACTCATGATTGGCACCACAGTTACATCAGTTGACAATAAGACTTGACTTGGGTTTTGCTCCGTAGAGCAAGAATACTTTGAAGTAACTGTACTTTGTGAAACCACCCTTTATCAGTGTAAGAAATACTTTGAAATGACTGTACTTCACAAATAAATTGTATACAGCACAAGAAGCTCAGAGTAAGAATCACTTCGAAATGAATGCACTTTGCAAATAAATGTACAGAGGACAAGAAACTTTTTTGAAATGGCTGTACTTTGACTGCACTTTGCGAAATAGCAGTACTTGCACACAGTAAACTCTTTGAAATAATTACACAATAATAAAGTGCACACTCTGAGATACTTCAAACAACTCTAGTTATGCTTTGAATGGCTTGGTCAGTGTGAAATAATAGCTCATGCCCAAAATATGGATGTTTGCTAAAAACATGCAGTTGCCTTGCTTTTCTAAGCTTATTCTGCCCTTTTATTGTACTAGGTATGCCCATTTGACCTCTTTATCATGCTCATTTTACTCCAAACATGCTTGTTATACAAACAGGAAGTAATTCTGATCCCCATATATTGTTTCTGATCATGTTATCCAATATCGTGGTTTCGAACACTTTAATTAGTAATACATTTTGTGTCTTCTGTTTGATTAATATGTTTTGTGCTACTCGTTTGATTAATAATGTGTTTTGTGCTTTACAAATTCTCCGTATCGTTTTCTTTGCAAAATGAATAATTTATGCAAGTTTTGGTTACTTTAGTTAATTTCTGGCCTTTTTGTAATAGTCTGACCACTAAGGCTTGAAGAAGTTGCACTCAATCCCGGTTCTGACACCATGTCTCTCGTCCGGTTAGGGTAAAACAGACGAACAGTTGTGGGTTTAGTTGAAGCAGCTTTATTATATACAAACATATCAGGATTAAGCCTTGGTAACTTACTTATAAACAGATTGACTACTACACTCATACATGTTAACACTCTGGCTGTTCTCTCAAACTGGCACTGCTGCTTGCACGTGCTCACTATGTATATCCATGTGCTTACACTTGGAAATGCTTCTTAAAGTTAGAACACATGCTGTGTTCTACAGTAGATATCACAAAGAAACTAGCAGATTGCAAGGCAAAAGCAGAAAGATAAAGAAGATAGACACCTTTCATAAGGGATGCCAGCAACAACCTGCTCACTAGTTCACAGGGCATCAAAGGCAGTTGGAAGGAATGCTTCTAGCAGCTTCTGAGGGAAGAAAACCCCACAGATACTGTACTGTCCCAGACACAGCCTACAGTGAGAGAAGAGGAGCCCACAACAGAAGAAGTAAGAACAGCACGGAAAATGAAATCGGGGGGAAAGCAGCAGTCTTGGATGAGGTCATAGCAGATACAATAAAGATGCTGGGTAAGACGGGAGAAATGGCTCCTGAGAGTACTTAAAGTAGTGTGCAGAGAAAGGTGTAGCCTGGAGAATAGGCACACTAGTGCTAGCTTTCAGGAACAAAGTGGACATTAATAGCTTTGGATAGTACAAAGGTATCAAACTCCTGTGACACTGCATGAAACTGTTGGAGACAGTAATTGATAAATGGATATGCAGGGCAGTAGAAAGTAAGATAGGAGATGAGCAATTCAGATCAAGATGCAGCCCAACTGATTCAATGTTTGCTGTGAGACAGTTGGAAAAGAAGCTAGAGATGAGTAAAAAGTGTCCAATTGTGGCATTCCTAGACTTGGAAAAAGGATATGACAAGGTATCAAGAAAGCGAATTTGGGCAGCTCTGCACTGGTTCAAAGTCCCAGAAACTTCAGCAGAATTAGTGCATGCAATGTATAAGGACCCAATGACTCAAGTATGAACACTGGTCTCAAATACGAGTTCCCAGTGGGAGTGGTTGTACATCAAGATTCACCTCTGAGCCCACTGCTGTTCATACTGTTGATGGATTACATTATCAAACAAGTCGGAGGGGACAGATCAACAAAGTTGCTGTATGCAGATGATGTAGCATTACAGGCAGATTCTGAGCAAGAACCTCAGAAAAAAGATAGAGGAATGGAATGCAAAACTGAAGGCACATGGGGTGAAACTGAGTACAGATAAGACAGCTGTAATGGCAGCAAACTGGGGAGATAAGAAGAAGTTGAGTATTGAGATAGAAGCAAAAATATTGGAACAGTTTTACAGCTTCAGGTATTTGGGAGGGGTGGTTGAGGAGAAGGGAAGTCTGAATGAAAAAGTCAAAGCTAGAATGAGAGGGGCTGTAACCAACTGGCATTAGGTGTTAGCCATTGTCTGTGATAGAAGAATTCCAAAAAAGCTGAACAGTAAGGTGTACAAAACAGTGGTGTGACCATTGCTACTGTGTGACTGAAACCTGGGCAGTAAAGGCAAAGCAGATGAGGAAGCTAGAGGTGATGGAAATGAAGTGCCTGTGATGGGTGGTAAGATGCACACTGTGGGACAGATGAGGAAATGAGGACATAAGAGCAGAATCCGAAGTAGCTCCAATTGCAGAAAAGATGAGAGAACAGATTACAGTGATTTGGGAACGTGCAGAAATGCAGTAGACAATCTCGGGAAGAAGATTTGGGACAGACAGGAAGAAAGCAAGAGGAAATGAAGGTGTCCAGCAAAGAGATGAATGGATGTGTGAGAGAAGATCTGTGACAGGCATGAATCTCAAAAAAGGCAGGAGTATGGCTTTGAATCGAGATATATGGCAACAGTTAACATGACACACCGACCCCCTGTAGAAAATGGGAAAAAGGGAGTTGATGATGATTTTTTATAATATCCATATTCAGTCATGTCCATTTTTATATCTTCATAATTTTTTATGTTTCCAAAAAATTATCTGTACGTAATGTATTCCACAACTTTTTAACTCTCTCACACTTAAAAAAAAAAAAAAAAAAAAGTACAAGCATATTCTTTCATCTTTTTATAAGGCATATTTACCATAACAGGTAATTTCTTCATTCCCAATTTGCACAAAACCTTGACATTCAACATTATATCTACACCACTTATTTCTTTTTTTAACTGATTTACTCTTTATCTCTGAGACATTTTCCCATGGATTAATACAGAAATATTTCTTCATATTATTATACCACACTTTTCTGTCTTCTGTTTCATCAATTTTTATTTTCCATATTAACTTTTGTTGATAATTCTCTGTTTTTCATTTAAATATTGTTTTATTTCTTGTGTTTTCCCAAAAGTCCTTGTACTTTACTGCATTTGTCACTAATTTATCATTTTTTATTTCATTTTACCATTTCAGTACCTTGTATAAATTTAATAAAGCAGGATAAACCATTGGATTTATCATGCCTACTCTTCCTCCTCCCTGCTTCATGTGTAACACACCCCTTTTAGCAGGATTTAGTTTTGATCCCCATATAAAGGAAAAAATATTTCTAATATTTTTTTTCATATCCTGTAGGAATCATAACATATGCTAGTTTTTCTAATATAACTGAATTAATCAAATGCACTTTTTATATGCTAATCTGTACATTTTTCATAATGTACAAATATATTTTATTTCCTTTATTATTGATTCCAGTCCCTTCTTAAAATCTTCATTATCAGAATGTGTTCCTGAAACAGGTATTCCCTTCACAGAAAGTTGTATACCTGCTATTTCTGTTGTATCACCCAATACTTAACTTTTTTTTTTTTATCTCTTTCCTTTAAACTTTCAACTAAATAAGTAACATTTCTCATCCACTCTTTATTTTTAGTTGTTATAATGATATCATCGACATGAGACACCATATCTGGTATTTCAGCTTCTGTTTAAATTTTATAATTGGTGTTCTTCATTTTCTGGTTTACCTTTCTGACTGCTGTAGTCATAACCAAAGTAAATATAAAGTACTACTTATAGGACATCCTTGCTTTATTCTGTTTTTCATATCTGTTTCTTTACTTGTCCATCCATTAATTAAAATCCTCACTTTATTGTTCTTATAAGCAGTGCTACACCTTTGCTTAACTGTATCATTAATATTATACCTGTCCATTATTTTCCACAGTATTTCATGATGTATTTAATCAAATGCCTTGTTAATATCGCCTACCATATATTTTGTATCTTCCTTCTTTTTATTTATATTATCTATGATTTCTGTCACTCTAATTAATAATTCTTGGCACCCTTTTCCTTTTATGCCATACACATTTTTTCCCATTATGTATTGCATCTTATTTTCAAATCTGTTTTGTATTATTTTCATAAATATCTTATAGTATGTGTTGTTTAGAATTATGGGTCTCCAATTTTTATATCTTCTCTTTCTCCCCTTTTCCATATAAAATATAATACCCCATTACACAATTCCTTATACTTTAAACCTTCGCTTAACATTCATCACATATACATATTAAATAGATTTTCTGATACTTCTCCAGATTTTTTTATACATTTCAAACCCAATACCATCTAGGCCTGATTAATTGTTTAACCATGTTTCCAATTCATATACTGTAATCCCTTTTCCAAGTTCTGTGTTATTTTCTTCAGAAAATCTCTTGCTTACCATTTTTTTACATTAGCTCGGAGCAGATGCTTGTGAAGTTGCTGGCTCTGATTCGGTAGCCACAGGTTGAAGACAAATGAAGTAGAACTACTCAGATGGAATGTTATGGTGAGTACATAACTTCTTTTTATATTATATTTCTTTTTTTAACTAAACATCTCTTCCACATTGTTGCTGTGTTTTCTTTATATTACATTCTTTGTCTTTGATTTCTCTCATTATGCTGCTATCCGCCTTTGCTATCTTACTTAAATAAGGTGAAACAACTTGTCTCCATTGTAGAAAATACTTTTGATCAACAATTCTTTGATTTTCCCATAGTTTTGTTATAAATTTCTTTTTCTTTCTCATAATCTCTATTGTTTTTCTAGATTGTTCATTTCATCTTTATATATTTTATCATATTCATTCTTTTCTTTCTTCTTTATTTTGCCAAGATAAATAACAATTTATATATTCTTTTTGAAAGCGATTCCCACCAGTTGACATAAAATGCTTTCATAGTAATATGATCCCTCCATAATTGCTTAATATCTTTCTTTCCATTTTTCACTCCATTTTTTAAATTCTTTTTATACCTTTTCCTATCTTTAGATAATCTTTGTTATGATATATTTCCAACCATTATGCCAAATGATCTGAGAAACCTGTTGTAATTGTTTCTTCTTCCATTATGCCTTTTCCCTCTGATGTCAGAATAGGTCTTTCAGTTTTATAGTACCTCTTCCATATTTTGTATTGCATGCAGTTAGTTTCCACATTTTATTACGTCCATCATCTTTTTAACACCCTTTCCTCTTTTCTTTTTATTTCCCTTAAGTCATAATTAAAATCTCCTGTGATTGTCCATATTTACAAACACATAATCCAATATGTTTTTTAATAAATATTCCCTTTCTTTACTAGTTACATATGCATATATAGCAGTGATTCTCTGCACTATATCTTGGCATTTTATATCTATAATAGTTCTTCCCATTTTGACTAATATAATATCCAGGATTTTTACTGCTCTTCTACATAAAATTGCTGTTCCTGAACACTGTTCATTCCCATTGTTACATTTTATTTCTCCATCCCATAATTTTTATGTTTGTAGTTCTTCCTATATCAGTATCCTTCTGTCTTCCAAAATAATTGTCAATGCCACGTTTATTATACCACTTTAAAATGGTTGTGCTTTGAATAATATTTTTCATTCCCAGCAGATTCAGGCTGTAAAGGTTTGGCAGGCTTTAGAAACTCAGAAGTTGATTTTGAGAGTCTTGGAGCCAATCCTAAAGGTACAGTGCTAAAACAGAGTTTTAATGAATTTAAACCAGCTTGTCAAAGTCACAATTCTAGTCATGATGGTTTTCCTGGTATTTGTAATGAAATGGACAATACTAATAAGAATAGGGTTTTGTCAAAAAATTGCACTTTTGGACTGCATAGTTTTTTGGATAAGAACATTTTAACACGGATTTTGTTGTTAATAACTTTACTTTGGTTGACTGCAAGAGTGATTTTACAATTAAAGATTTGACTTTCACATTTGAAAAGAAACTTTTTAAGGTTAAGCGTTTTCAAATGGACAGTGCCTACTTATCTAAATGTTTGGAACTAAAACTAGTTCACCAAGGGTTGCAGTAATCTAAATACCCTTTGGGTTTAGATTATAATGACATGATTAGTTAGTTTAATCAACTGTTCAACAGGTTTGGATTTAAGCTAATGAGATTATTAAATTTAATGATGCAGTTTTAAGTCAGTTATTCTTAGACATTGATAAGGTAAATGCCAACATTGCAAATTATTTGATTTTTCATCATTTGGGAAGGTTTTTACCAAAAGCATTCTAGGGCAGTTGCCAATAAATGTAAAGTGTATGAAAGGAAGGTCAAAAAGTTAGTGGGACTTGGATCAATACTCTGGAAACAAAGCTTATTTAGTTAAAAAAACCTCTAGAGAGTGGTAACGATGATGTTAAGGTGCAGCTGGTTACATACAAAGGGGAGTACAGAAACCTTTTTTTTTACCAAAGAAGTTTCCCCACAAACAGAGGTGTGGGTCAACTATTTTTCAAAAGTTTAGTCCAAAACAAATATACAGCACCTTATTTCAAAACACAGGAATCATGTCATTTCGAGAAATACAGACAGCAACATCGAGTAAAATAGTTAACACTTCTAATGATTTTCATATATTTAACTATACTGACACTCAGAGTACTGGCATGCATTTTTCCCTTTTGGGTTAGGGTTTGAAATTTGTTCCCTCAAGAGGTTTTAATTTGCTTGATGTTTTAACAGAAACTAAATTGTATTTTAGGAAGTTAAATGTGGCCCTTGTTTTTAAAGAGAGAGGGGAGGCTAATATTAATCCCTCAAGTGGTTGTTTGGGTGATCTTAAGAAAAGAAGTACTTTTACCACCCCACCCCCACCTCCAATGAATCCTACTATAGCTGCTTTAGAAAGAGCTGTGCTGGATGATACTTACAATTTGCAAGTAAAAGTGAATAAAAGTACATTTTATGCAAGTCATTTAAATAAAGAAGAAAGTAATCATCTTGAGACAATTCAATCAAATTATGAAACCTGATAGTATCTGTACCTGGTTGCTGTGGGGTAGCTGCAGTGAGAGGTGGAATACTCTTGGTCCCAGAGCATGGTTTTGTGGTACTCTAGTCTGGGATCTTCACTGTTACACTTCTTCCTGAGTCTAGGAGTTACTGAGGGCTATTCTGTTCAGATTCTTCCTTTTTCCAGGTTCCAAGTGGTAAAGTTAGTGCAAAAGAGGGCAGGATAGCTCTGTGTCTGGCTAGATAAAGGGCTAGAAACTAGGAGGGATCAGGACAAATGTGAGCAAGATTTTAGAGGGTCTAAACCCCCCATTGCCTGACAAACCAGCCTGCTTGTCACTATTAACATCCTCAAATTAAAGTAAATCAGATTTGTGTACCATACAAAACAGTAATCTGAAATTTGACTGCCATATTCAGCACATTAAGAACAAATGCCATTAAATAAATAAATAATGTGATTCTCTGTACAGAATCAAACCATTCCATTCAAGCTCTGCAAGATATATATTTTTTTCAATAATAATTCTTTATTATTTTTCAATTTGTTCATACAAACATTTGACCGAGAAATACACAGGTAATTTCCAAACAATACTTCTAACAACAATCCTACAACATATGTACACTATATACATGAATGCTTCCATTTTTAACAAAAAAGAATATATGAAGAGTTTTATCAGTAAGTATAGTATCTTATAATAATTTGATTTCTGATAAAATTTGACTTTATAGTATTTATATCCAAGGGTTATCCTGGGTTCCGTACATTAAGCCAATATAATGTTGAAAATTTGTTCCCAGATCTTCAGATTATTTATATGTTTGGTATGATCATTAATTAGTAATTTGTGGGCTAATTTGTGTTTTATTGCTAAAATCTTGAAGTTGTCCCATGAAGTTTGAGATGCATTCAACCAATTTGTAGCAATGTAGAGTTTCATTAACAAAAAGATATTAATAAGTATGGTAATTTGGGATCTAGATAGATTATTTGGGGGGATATGTAATATAGTAAATTCCCAAGAAAGCGTTGAATTTTGATAACCCATCTTTTGCAGTTGTAGTTTTAAGGAATTCCATAGTTTGTATATACATTTACAGCTCCAGAACATATGAAGGAGGTCAGCAGTTTCATCTTTACAATATGGGCATTTAGGAGAATTTTTGGAGTTAAGTTTATGCAAGCTAAGAGGTGTATAGTATGCATTATTAAGTATCATGAGTTGGGTAAATGTTAACTTTTGGAGGGAGATTGATTTTATTGTTAAATTAATTGCTTTTAATATTTTATTTTCTTCAATCAATGGTATTTTTTCTTTCCAATAGTTTGACAAAAGGACGTGGTCTTGATATTTAAAGTCTTTTATTAGTTCATATGTAGATGTTATGAACTTAGTATCTTGTAGGAGGGCTTGCCATAAATTTGTACATTTCGTTAAGTCCTCATCATTAATTTTTAAATCTTTAAAGTAGCTTATAGATAGATCTTTAATCTGTCTCTGTCTCAATATGATTAAATATGATTTGGGAAGGTTCATTTCCTGTCTTAATTCATGAGCCGAATATTTCAAATAGGGGTATATATCACGTAGCGTTAAATTTATTATAAGTGGAAAATTTTTTAGATCTATTAATTGATTATTAATTCTCAGGTTGGGATTCCTATGAAAAGGTTGTAAGATCATCATACGTTGGATAAGGTTCAATGAACTAAAGAGATTTTGTAATAGTGTTATATATATTTTAATATGCTCCATTAGAGCAAATGATTTAAAAGTATCTTTTCTTAGGAAAGGTAATGATTTAGGATTAATATTCAGACTCTCAGCATGTTTGTAATTCAATCTTAACCAGTTAGGGGACCAATTATTACTACGTGTATCATAATTAGCAATTCTTAAAATTCTATTAGCATTTATTATTAAGTAATATTTTTCAAAATTGGGTAATTCTAAACCACCTCTATTTTTTGGGGAAATCAATTTGTCATATGAAATTCTAGTTTTCCTTGGTTCCCATATAAATTTAGCAGATTCCGTGTGAATTTGTTTAAAGAACTTCTTAGGTATTAGAACTTGAGTAGATCTGAAGATATATAATAGCCTAGATAATACGTTCATTTTAATAATTGAGACCTTTGCTAGTGGTGGTAATTTCAAGTTATTCCATCTCCTTAGGTCAGATAGAATGTGCTCCCAAATTAGTTTAACATTATTAATATAAAAGTCCTTATCTGTGGAAAATGTAATGCCTAAATATTTAATCTTTTCTTCAGATTTTACTTGCCCTACCAGTGGTAAAATCGAAAAGGGTTTTGGAGTTTTTAAAGGAAATAAATTGTTTTTTTTAAGGTTTATTTTGTAGTTAGATATTACTGCAAACTCTTCAACAGCTGTTTGTAATTTTTTGGTATCTGCAACTGGTGGTGTACAGTATATATTGAGGTCATCTGCAAAAGCTGCCATAGAAATCTTGGTACCATAAAGTATCAGGTCATTATGGTATACATTTTGTTTAATATGTAAAAATAAAGGTTCTAAATATAAATTAAATAATAAAGGGGATAGAGGACAGCCTTGACGGGTTCCATTTTTAATTTGTATTCTTTTGGAAAAAATCTTGTTGATGTATAAAGTTGTATAGGGATTATCATATAATATTTGTAATGTTCTGATGAATTCTTGCGGTATATTAAAATATGGTAAAAGGGCTCTGCAAGATATCTTACAGCTTTTACAGTTGTACTGCCAACATTTCTGTATTCTGCATAAGTATTTACCAACCTACAAGTTGGAACAGTGCTACAAACAAGGTGGCTAAATTCACTACAACCCTCCCCAGTAGAAACCATCATTATATGGCTCTTAGACAGTTGAACTGGCTAGAACTTCCATAGTGTTCTCCATTCATAGCACAAAGAATGTTATGCTTCACACACCATCTCTTATTACAGATATCTAAAGCTAACAGCTCTGCAGGTAGTACTGTCTCTATACTTCTAGATTCTGAAACAGTATTCCACTCCCTTTCAAACAAGTCCACTCTCTGAAATACATCAAAGTATAAATAATTTCACATCTAGCAAATTCATGGTTCAGCTAATGCTCTCCTCCAGCTTGGCATTACCCTGCAGAACATCAACTTGTAGCATCAACTACATTTCCATCTCTTCTATACTAACTTCTTTTCTCCATCTAATTCACTGTTTACTTTTCTTTTCATACACCTTGTAGATCACTATGTATATTTACCTTTAAGAAGCTTTCTAGGGGCTTGCACAAGTGTGTAAATACTGAGCATGTACGAGCCTGACTGCCATTTTGTAGTAAGCTGTTGAGATGTAAACATGCATGTCTGTGTAGTCTGTCAGTTAATCAGTTCATTTATATTTTTTACTGCTGCTATCCACCCTGATGTGTTTATGCTTCATAAAGCAGGTAAAGTACCTCGCCTGTTTGTCTTTACTTGTGAAACCAGATGAGCGACATTGTGTCAGAATGGGATCCAGATGCAAGACTGAAGGCACTCAGTTAAAGGTGGAGGAATATAAATGAGTGAATCATCCCTACTGTACATATAACTCACACAAACAGGTCAGAAACGAATTTCCAGTATCAAAGCTAACTTAAATGATTTCTTATTTGCAAAATATAAAAGTAAGCCCTCAGAACCCTCTAAATGAATTTTTAATTAAATGAAATGCCTGAAACTGTGACATATTGATGAAAATATTCAAATAAGTACAGAAAATGTTTGAAATAAAGTCCGAATTGCATAAAGTATATAAAATAAGGGAAACAATCGCATTTTTCAGTTTGTACTACTTTTTCATATTAATTAAAGCTGTACGAAATGTGTGAGGCATACAAAGTGTTTGCATGTTTGTGCAGTATTACAGTACAGTTATTTCACAAAATAGTCATTTCAAAGCATATTTTGCAAAGTACAGTATTTCAAAGAGTTTATTGTGCATTTGAATGTTGTTATAAGCATTGGCTGTATGTGCATGTTCGCACATAATTACAAGGGCATATTTTCAGTGTGTTTGTACATGTTTTTTTGGCATCGCTGACAGATTTCGAAAACCAGGACCTATTGTATTTGATAATAATATTGCAGAGAATTGGAGAGTGTTTCAGCAAGAGTACAATATTTTCATACAAGTTGCATTTTCTGATGAAGATGACCATACAAAGGCATTTGTGTTGCTAAATTTACCTGGTACAGAAGCTATAGAAAGAGAGCTTTCATTTGTGTATGCACCTGCTGTATTTGCAGGAGAAGGGGAAAACTGTTGTATAACAGCACTGGCTGAGTCAAGGGAAGACCCTGAGTGCTTAAAATGTAAATTTACAGAAATGTGAAACCCCCAAACGAATATTACATTGGAAAGGCACTTATTTTACACAAGAAATCAAAAGCCTGGAGAAGCATTTGCAGCATATATAGCTGACTTGAGAAACAGGACTAAAACCTGCAGATTTGGTGATTTAAGGGGTGAGCTGATAAAAGACACACTAGTGTGTGGTATCAAAGATGATGCTGTGAGAAAGATTTTGCTTAAGGCCGTTGAGATTTGTCAAATATATGAGCTTACAGAAAAGCGCACAAATGTGCTTGCAAATGAGAAATACATGTTTCCAGTAACTTCTAAAGCCAATGTTGATGGTATGCAGCATGTGGTTAAAAGAAACAGGCCCAAGCACATGGCAGCAACTGTAACCCCTGCAACAGTCACTGGTAAACCCCGTACTTTCTAGCAAGCTCCAGAGTATGCATAGACTCAGGGAAGCACAAGAGTGAGTCAGCAAACTGAAAGAATGGGCCCCCACCAAGTTTTATTGCTGTTGTAATTGTGGTGGAAATCATGAGTCTGAAAGAGAAGAGTTCTTAGCTTTTGGTCAGCAGTGTCACAGATGCATTAAGTGGAATCATTTTATAAGGTTTTATAAATCAAATAAGACACTTTTTTTATTAAAAGATATCATTCAAAGACACAAGTTGATCAGTTAGAAAGCTGTGACCTTACTTTGTATGTTGATGCTGTGTTTGTGCTTAATGAATGCAGTAGATGTATGGGCAAAGACTTCAGTGGTTTGTACTGTTCAGATTAATGGGTGTCGCACAGAGCTTAAAGTTGACACCGGTTCAAAGTGCAATGTTATGTCAGTAGTAACATTTGCTAGAGTATGTGCTGATGAAAAGCTTGATTTGGCAAAGTGTGCAAAGCTTGTTGCGGTGAAGAAAATCAGACTTTAGGTTCAGTAGTGTTTTCATTTTACTCTGCTAGGAACAGCTGTGACTTGCAATTTTATGTGGTCAAAAGGCACATACAGTCACTAGTAGGCCTCAGAAACAGTTTGCAAATGACACCACTTTCAATTAACAAAGAAGTCCACCGTGTTAGTTTGAAACACCACTGTTCTAATTTCACCCAGTTTATTTTCTCTACCTATGCTGATCTTTTTGAAGACAAACTAGGCAAACTCCCAGTTGTGGTTGTGTACTCCATGAAGTTAGACCTAGAGGTCAGTCCAGTTATCAGACCAGCCCTGGAAGTTCCAATAGCAATGCAGAACAGAGTCAAAGCCAAGCTAGATAAAATGGTGCAACAAGGTGTAATTTGTCCAGTAGAAACAGCTGAATTGGGTATCTTCTATGATTGTACCTCATAAGAAAAGCTCAGATGATACCAGAATATGTATTGATCTAAGAAATTTGAACAAAGCACCAAAAAGACATCATCCAATGTGTACAGTCAAAGAAGCCGCTGCTCTTATGCCAAATGCCACTGTTTTTTTTTTGTATTAGATGCAGAGAGTTCATTTTGGCAAATATTGCTGGCACACAAAGATGTATCTTGGTCATGGTTAGAGCAACAACAGACAGCATTTGATGTCCTCAAACAGAATTACCAATCCACCAGTTCTCAGATACTATAATGTTCATAAACCTGTCATTCTTTCTTGTGATGTTTCAAAATTTGGTCTTGGTGCAGTCATCATTCAGGAGGGTAGACCAGTAGCCTCTGCTTCCAAAACTTTAGCCCAAGCTGAAATGCAGTATGCTCAGATAAAAAAAAAGAATTCCTGGCAATTGTGTTTGCATGTTCGAAGTTCCATGATTATGTTTATGGTAGACCTATGCAGATTGAAACAGATCACCAACCTCTAGTCACTATTTTGAGAGAGCCTATGCGTACAGCTCCTGCCAGATTGCAATGCATGATGCTCAAATTGCAAAAGTATAATTTCAGACTTGTCTGCACGAAAGGCAAACTTCTTTATCTTGCTGCTACTTTATCTGGATCACCTAGAAATACCACACATCATGAAAATGAGAAACTTGATTTTGAAGTCATGGAAGTGAGAAATTTTTCTTCTACAAATCTTGATGAGCTTAGAAGTCATATAGCCACAGGTCCACTTCTTCAGAATCTCAACCACTTTATCAAGTCAAGGATGTCTGTCAAAACAGTTTTGCTTAGTAGTAGAAGTGCAACCATATTTTCCGTACAGAGATGAGATTTTGTTCGATAATGGTATCATCACCCCCTTCCTTCACCTTCTCTGCAGTAACCACCTCCTACATAAAAACACTTCTGACAAAACCTAAGCCCACAAAACTCACAGTTGACAACCTTCCTTCAAAATACTAAAAATAGCAGCCAGCACCTTAGCCTATCCAATTTCCATATTAATTAACCACTCCATATCAGAAAGCTATGTGCCTACCCTGGGGAAAATTTCACACATTCTCCTACACAAAGGTGGCTCCTCCACCGACCTTTCCAATTACCGCCCCATTGCCATCCTTTCCCCACTGTCCAAGATTCTTGAGAAATGTATTAACTCTCAGGTAATAAATTATCTCGTAGCTAATAATCTCCTCTCCAAAACCCAACATGGCTTCAGGACATATCACAGTACCACCACCGCCTTGCTCTCCTTCACCGACACAATCCTACAGCATAAAAACAAGTGGCCTGTTCTCCGCCACTATATTTCTGGACCTATCAAAGGCTTTTGATATGGTATCACACAATATACTAATCTCTCCTTTTCCAACACTGCCACCAACTGGTTCCATAGCTGTCTCTTTGGCCAACAGCAATTAGTGTTTTGGCAAGATCAGCTATCCCCTCATCTCTCTTTGGCCAACAGCAATTAGTGTTTTGGCAAGATCAGCTATCCCCTCATCTCTCATGGGGGTCCCCAAGGATTCATCCTTGGTTCCCTACTATTCTCCCTTTTCACCAACAACCTTCATACCTCCACCAAACATGCAACTCCTACAATACGCAGATGATTCCACCCTCATCTGTTCTGCCCCCACTTTACCAGAACTCCAAAAGATCACACAAGACTCATTCACATGTGTAGAAAGCTGTCTTTCCAATGCCCAACTTCTACTTAATCCAAGCAAAACTCCTTATCTTTCAACCCTCCAGATCTAATCAGTCTTCTACCCCCTTCAACATTCATGCCAAAAACACCACCATCATCAGAGCACACCAAACTTCTAGGTGTGGAGATGGACAACAATCTCAAATTTGACCTCCACATATCTCTTACCATAAAAAAGGTCACAAGAAACTCTGGGTACTATATAGAAACAAACAATAACTAACCAAGACAGCCAGAACTGCTGTAGCCTGCACAAAGTTATTTCTGACAATGCTACACAGTTTACTCGCCAGCAATTCAAAAGATTTGCAGAAGAGTGGGACTTTACTCATGTTACGAGTAGCCCTGAATGTCCACAGTCAAATGGTTTGGCACAACATGCAGTTCAAAGTGTGAAACAATTACTAGAGAAATCAGAAAATTGTTTTCTTGAATCTCAGAAGTGTTCATCATGATAAACATCTTGGTTCACCTGCACAGAGATTTCTTTCGAGACAAGCCACAACCACACTACCAATTAGTAGTAAATTACTGGTTCCATGTGTCAAGAACAACAGGTTAGTGAAAGCCAATCTTCTGTCTTACCAAAATCTCTTGTAGATGTTTCAGACCTGCCTTGGGGAGCTTGTTCCATGAATGTGAAGTTCAAGGGTGCTTGGTCCAGGGAAATGAAAGAGTTGATGCTAGCTTTGTAGTCTCTGCATCACCGCTGTTCTCTGAGCACCCTTCCAGTTTTTACAGACAGCACCACAGTTATGTTGTACACAAACAAGCAAGGTAAAAAAAGATCATGCCACCTTTGCAAGTTGGCAGTGACTGCTTGGGTTGTAGCTAATAAGCACAATCTATTTCTTCAAGCAGTTTACATTCCTTTGGAGAACAGTTTAGTGGTAGATTATTTGATTAGATCCCAGGTAGGCTATCATGAATGGATGTTGAAGAGATCTTCCTGTAGATTGTCCATCAGTGAGGTACTACTTAGATTGATCACTTTGCCAACATTCAGAACAGACAGCTCTGGCTTTGTTTTGTTTAGTGCTTCCTTGTCCAGAATCTTGGAGAATGTATCCAATGTCTTTTTCCTGGAAAGGGTAGATTCCTTTATGTCTTCCATCCCCTTCCTCTGATTCCCAGGATTCTCTGAAAATCAAAAAGGACAAGCCAAAAATCTTTCTGGTGAGTCCCTTCTGGTCCAAGACAGCATTGTCTCTCCCTTTTTTCATCTGGCTCAAGGCAGTCACCACAAGTTACTTCATAGGGTGAACTTGCTCTTAAAACAAAAGGGCTCTCTAACATATCCTAATCTCCAGACTCTAAATATACCCTCTGGTTGAGTCCTTTTAGATGTCAGTTTTCAGAGGGTATAATAGTGGTATTACAGGAGGCTAGGAAATCTGCTAGAAGAAAATTTTATGTTTCTAGATGGAAGAGATTTTCTGTTCGCTGCTACAAAACAAATCAGAACCCTTATATTAGTAGTCTTCTCTTTTTATATTGAGTGTGAGCTGCTTAATTCAGGGCTGGCATGTTCTTCTGTTAAATCACATCTGTGAGCCAGGTCTGCCGGCCTTATGTTTAATCCACCTTTGTGTTCATTTTCTGAGGTTATACAATTTTGGAAAGGTGTCCTTGTCCTCCAGCCTCCTAGAAAATCCATCTCTCCTCCTTTGGAACCTGAATTATGTCTTCCACAAGTTAACACCTTCTTCACATTTATGTAAGCCTCCACTGCTTCTCTAAAGTGTTCTACTTGGAAGACAGTCCTGCTAGTTTCTGAACCGCAAGCTGTCTTGGCATTGATTCGTTTTTTGGTTTTCCATAAAGACGGGGTTATGCTCAGGACTAACTAGGAAATGTAGTGCCAAGAGAATGGGGTGACATTGGGTGCAGCATATACTCCAGTATTTGCAAACCTTGTAATGTTAAGTTGGGAAAGGAAGTATGTATTTCTGCCTTACTTCTTCAAGAACTCTGATTTATATTTACAATTTTTGGATGTAATATTCATCCTGTAGAATGGATCGCAGGAAGCTATACTTGAATTTATAGGTTATTTGATGGGTACAATTAACTTTCTTAAGTTCACATATAAGTTTGATACTAATAAGGTTAACTTCTTGGATACAACTATATAAAAAGATAGATAGTGGTTTTACATTTAATATATATTGGAAATTGACATTTGGTGAGGCTTATTTACATTACATGAATTTTCATCCTATGTCTTTTAAGAAAGGTCTTAAGGGACAGTTTATAAGGTTGGCACTTACGGTTTATAGTATTAAGGTTTACCATAACGGAAAAGAGAAATTAAAAATAATGCTTTATGACAGAAGGTACCCTAAAAATTGATTGATTGAGGCAATCTGTGAGGTGGTAACAAAGGCAAGGGAAATCACGTTCAAACCTCTGTTAGGGACTGGTTTGACTGTAGATAATTGACACCTCGGCTGTGAATTCAAGGAGAGAGACTAACTTTGAAAAGGCCTTTGTTTTGCAATTTAATAAAGGTTAAACCTATATGAAGGACATCATTAAAAGTAATTGAAATATTTTTGGGGTTAACAGCTCTGTTTACATATGTGTGAGTGAATATACAAAGTTTCTTTATAGAGAACAACTTAAAAGCTTTATTGGAAAAAGGAAATGTGTGTGGCAACAGTGTGAGAAAAAATATTAAAGTTATTCGTAAATGTGGGCACTGCTAGTATTTTAGTAATAGAACATGTTACCTTGGCAAATACTGTTCTCCCTTGAGGTTACAAACATGGTACTGTGGAAGTAAAGGTTTGCTATGTATTGCTATTTGTTCTACATGCAGTAGTTTTTACAGAAGTAAAACAGAAAACGAATCTACAAACTTGGTCATGATTTGAATAGAAAAGAACCCCGATAATGCTGTGTTTAATCATAGTGAGAAATGCATGAATTTTATTCAAGTTTTTATTTGGTATTTTAGAAATTGTAGTTCCAGACTCGAGAGTGGGAGACGACATTGGAGTACAGGGAGTTGCTTTGGCAATTAAAACTCAATGCTATTGCCCTTCCAGGTCTAAATGGATGCACTTCTGTTAATTCTGTTTTAAAATTGCAGGCTGATAAATTATAAGAGGGTGGAAAGTTCTGACAATATAATTTGAAATTGTGTATTTTTTATTCTGTTAGGAAGGTGTTGGCTACTTGGTAAATATTTAAATGTGATGAAGTTATTTGATTGAATTTGTTCTGAAGAAATCCATTTTTTGATTAAGAATGAAAGGATTTAACTTTTGTATCTGACATTTTTAATAATAATTGACTAAAAGTGACATTCCGAACAGGATTTCATTGTTAAAAATTCAGTTTGCATATTTTCCATTTTTGGTTAACAGTTTGACTTGTATACAGGCACTTCATTGAAGAACAGTGGATATGTGGTGATCAAGGGCAGTTCATTGTTGACATAGGTTCTCAGATCCCTAACTACTGGATTAATTTTCAGGGATGTGTTGTCATTGTGATAGTTTGAAGGGGAGGCATGCTTTCCAAATGAAAATATTATGCACTTCTTTATATTTAGTTTTAGTCAATGTTTTTTAACACTAGCTATTTGCTGGGGGTGGGTCCTCTGGGGAGTTTATGATGGCACCAAATTTGCAGTCATCTTCAAACATGGTCACACACAAGCCCTTAAGATTAACTTTGGTTTTGGAGAAGTAGATACCTGAGTTGAGTGGCTCTAGTACTAAACCATGAGATACACAACTAATGGCAGGTCTTTTGGTAGAGATATTCACCCACTCTAACTAACTGGCTTCTATTTGTGAGCCTAGTTGATATCCAATGGGTTACATAGGGGTTAACATTCAGCTGGGATTGTTTATTTATGATACGCAAGTGTGGGATGGCATTGAATACCTTTGTGATATCTAGATATGTAGTGTGCACACACTGTCCTCGTCCATTGCTTCAGTAACATTTTCAAAGAAGTTGAACATGGTAAGTACACAGGGCCTGGCTTTGATTAATCCAAATTGGGTTGAGTTGAGAATCTGTAGGTTGTCTATATCCTTATTTATTTATTCCGTAATGATCCTTTCCATAACCTTACAGGTGAGATTAGTCAGGCTTATGAGTCTGTAATTAACAGGGTTCTTTGTAGCCCCACCTTTGTGCAAGGGAATGAGTTTGCTGACCTGTATTTGTTTGGCATGAAGCATGTTTTGAAGCTGATATTGAATATCTTGTCTAGAGGATCAGAGAAACCCATAGGCAGCCTGTTATGTTGCCTGACTCTCTAGCCAGCATTCTTGGCCTTGGGTCCTTTAGAACTTGTTGTGAGATTTGGCGGTGTAGCTGTGGGTATGTGATCTGAGAATGTTGGAGGGGGTAAAGGTTTAGCTAAATTTGTCAGCTAGTAGATAGGCTATGATCAGTCTGAGTATATTATATCACTTGCTGTTAGTTCTGCACCATGCTGGAAATTTTTGAGATTTTTAACAAAATTAAAGGTTTTGGAACTATCCTTTACCTTAGTGGCTATTTTACCTCGTATTTGGCTTTGGCTGATTTGAGCAGAGTCTGGAATTCCTTGTTTAGTTTAGCAAGAGTGTTTTTGGCATCTTGATAGTTAATTTATTTGTGTGTGCAGTGAGTTTTGTTCTTTTATTATAGAGCCTGTTTATATTTCGGCTCCACCATATGGGTTTATTTTTGAATTTGGGATGGAATGTATTTCTGAGGGGGACAAATGTCTGTATGCAGCTATTTACACATGCAGTGAAGGAAGCCAAAAACTTAGATAGGACATCAAGATGGAAGGGGCTTCTGAGTTTAGCTAGGTCATTCCTCAGTTTTAATAGATTAGCCTTTGCATAATCACTGAAAGCTGAGGTATCATAATATGTTTCCGGCTTTAGTCTTATGGTGAATGTGATTGACTTGTGGTCTGATTTAACAACAGAGGAAGTTAATATTGGTGTGCTGCAGAGCTGCCGCATATTGGTAAGAAACACGTCCAGGATCATATGACCCCTGGTTTGGTTGTAGACTAACTGGTCCAGATAGTTTGCATTGATGAAGTCCAGAAATCTCTGGTCAGATATGTTTGAGGAGGTACAAGTCTTCCAATTAATGGAGGGTTAGTTGAAGTCTCCTAGGAGAATGATATCTGGCTTAATACACAGGAATGCTGAACTAGTTTCATAGGAGGTATGGGCCGAGGGGGACTTAGAGGGAGTGCTGTAGGTAGTTGTGATATGAGAAGAGGTTTTATTTATTAGTAAGTTGGACATTGAGGAGTTCCAGGTAATTATCATGAATAACTAGTGTGTTTTTTGGGGAAAATTGATACAATGATGCCTTTAGTGCCTTTGTCTAATGTGGTAGGTCTGAATGTATGCTAAATATTGAAACATGCCTTGATGGAGTGCTTTCATTGGTCATGAACCAGCTCTTTGATGCATATATCAATGTTTTCCAGGGTACTTCATATTAGTCATTGTTGCTGTCCTCATTTGTGGGATATCTTCTCAGCAAGTAACACAAAGGTTGGTCTAACATCCAGAGCTGTACCTTTCCCTAGTGGTGTTGGCCAACTCTCTCCCCCATCAGATGCAAAAATGTTCTTTTTTTAATACCTTTGTTGAATTTTCACTTAAGACATAGGCAAACATACATTTATGTAAAAGAAAAAAAAAACATGTTCACAGTTAAAAATATTATATATCACATATATTCTTTTATATGATTATCATCAGTCCAGCATTACATAAATTGATCAATTCCTACTTTCATTAAACCTTATTCCTCCTCCAAAACATTATTTTGCTTGTATTGTTCCCACAGTTTCCATTTTTGTCTACGTAGTTTGCTCCTGCCCTATTCTAAAGATCCCACTTTGAGTTCTTTTATCTATCTTACAATATTCACTACTTCAAATACAATTGATTTAGACTTTGATCTCCATTTTATAAGTAATTTTTTTTGGCAGCCACCAGAGTTGAACTTAAGGCTTAACTGTGTATGGGCAATTCAGATAACTTATCCCAGCTCAAAAATTAATTTCCTTTGTTAACATTCATTTGTTTGCCCAGTACTCCTCAGAGTACTCTGTAGTGAATTTTTAAACTCTGTTAACTGATTACATTCTGGAAATATATGCTCCCAGGTACCCCATTACACCTCCAACATTTGCTATCTACTGGAGGGAAAATTCTTTGGAGCCTGCTTGGGGAATAAAAGTACCTATGCAAACATTTCCGAGCAAAAATTCTAAATCTTCTAGACTTTGTTGCATATTTGGGACCATACATGAGTCCTTCCATGGTTTCTTTGTGAATCGCTTATCTAATATCGCTTCCCAGTCTTTTCCGACCACCTCTGATTGATTCCTATAATTATTGTACAATATTTTATATGCCCTACTAATTATCTCTTTTTTAACATATGGCTCTGTTCTAGATTCAACTAAAAACTCCACCAGTGCAGATCTTTCACTTAGGATTCCCCTCTCCCTTTCTCCTTGTCTGTACTCTCATATCAAGTCTGTAGTCCAGGTTTTATCTTGGTCTCTTCCCATTCTTTTATATTTCCCCCTCTAATTATTTGTTCTCAATGCCTTGTTTCCTTTGCCATCTTCCAACAGTAAATTTCAGCTCCCTCTTTGCTTATTCACTGTACCCCTAATTGCAGTTATCCCTGTCAGCAGAATCTCCTTTCTCCAGCCCTGTGTTGGCTTAGTTTTTAGTATACTTTCTGAATATAATATTCTACATGACTGTTGTTCTTCTTCTTAAGGATCTACATCCAAATCCCACTCTTCCCTTATTTTTTAATTCTCCCCTGCTTCATTATCATCCCTTTCCACTTTGAACTGTAACTGTCTGCTTGTGTTATGTATAAGACCCTTAACTGTGTAGCTTGAAAATTTCCCTTACTTATCCCTCATTAGACCCATTATAGACTACAACGCTTCATTTGGTATGTACCTCTCAAGACATCTGCAACAACTGGAAAGGCCGCAGAAATACCTCACTAAAAGAATCACAGGCCTAAAGCAGATGCCCTACGCTGACCGCCTTAAAAAACTCCAGCTATACTCTGTCGCATATCGTCTACTCAGAGGCAATCTGTGCTTAACATACAAGGCCATGTCAAACCCAGAGTTGTTGGACATGCTACACTTAAAGAAATCCCAATCCCTCAGAGCCACATGCTCCAGGGATCTAAACCTTGTCATCACAATAAACAAGACATGCTGGAGGGATAGGTTCCTGACCCAGAGACTCCCCAGACTCTGGAATAGATTGCCCATACATGTCAAGCAGAGTGCCTCTTTGGCCGTCTTCAAAAGGAACCTTGATGATTGGATGGGAGAAAGGAAATTCACCCCAGGGATCACATCAATCACCCTGTTAGACAGGGGTCCAGGGAAGTAAATAGTGTGGGAAGAAATAGCCAGGGAATTGTTATGGCTAGGCTTGTATTGGCCCTAGGGCTGATAGCCTAATACCAACCTATGAACCTATGTAATCCCAAACCTCCTTGTTCTGTTGGAAGGATCAGCTTATAGGTTCATAGGCCTTTACTAAGTTAACCACCACAAGGGCCTTTTTAAGCCTAGCCATGCATCCTGGATCTCTGACAAGTTATGACACCCTTGATAAGTGTAAGCATGGGCCTGGGAGATGAACCATTTACAGGTTACATGTTTGCATTAGAGACATAGGTGCCAAACCAGGGATAAATTTCCAATTTCCCATCCAGTTGTCCAAGTTGCACTTGAATTGGGTTACCAAGGAACTCTGCTTCATATGGATGGGGAGCCTGTTCCATAAATGGGCTAGTCTTTGGGATACATACCTATCTCTTCAACAGGTCCTATTTATATCACAGGCAAGGTTTAAGTCTTTAGAATGGGTAATTCTGGTACTATTTGTTTTGTGGATATGCAGGAGGTCCATCAGAGTGGGGTCTGACAATGCCCTGTATGCCAGGCATAGATCTCCCCTCAAAAGCCTGTAGGAAACAGAATACAGGGATAGAGCTTTGAGGCGGTCAGCGTAGAACATATTACTTATGCCCTGTATTCTTTTAGTGAGGAACCTATGTGGACATTCCACTTGTTGGATATGCCTGGTTAAGTACATACCAAAGTAGGCATTGTACTCAATGATAGGTCTGATGAATGCCGAATACAGTGAAACAATGACTTCCTTGGACTTAGATACCATACCTTTGTTTTTAAGTTGCACAGCATAGAATGATTTTCTCACCACTGTAGACACATGATGATCCAAGGCTAGATTACTATCTGTGTGTCCCCAAGTCCCTGACTAAAGGGTCAACTCTAAGGGGTCTGTTGTCAATATGATAAGTTACTAGGGATGGATGACTTCCCAAAGGATACTGTTATGCATTTCTTAGCATTTAGTTTTAGTCCATGGTTTTGACACTAATTGTCTGTGTCAGCCCCTTCTGGAGAACATTTGTGTCAATATGAGATTCAATGACAGCTCCTAATTTGCAATCATCAGCAAATTTAGTCAGCCATAAACCACTGACATTGGCCTTAACTTCTGAGAAGTAAGTGCCAAAAAGGAGTGGTCCAAGAACTGATCCCTGAGGATCTCCACTTGTGACTGGCCTCTTTGTAGGGGTGGACTCCCCAATTCTAACTTCCTGGGTCCTGTCTGTGAGCCAGTTGGCTATCCTCTGGGTGACATACAGGTTTGTACCTAACATCTTGAATTTGTCAACAATGCCCAAGTGGAGTATTGTGTCAAATGCCTTGGCCAGGTCAAGGTAGGCAGTGTGAATGATTTTGCCCTCATCCATTGCTTTGGTGACCTTCTCAAAGAAGTCCACCATGTTAAGTAGGCATGATCTGCCCTTGACCAAACCATACTGCGTTGGGTCCAGTGTCTGAAGGTTTACTGTATCTCTGTTGATCTCAATGAGGATTCTTTCCATGGCTTTACATACAAGACTTGAATATTGCCTTCTTTCCCTCCCACATAAAATCCTTCAACTGTTTATTAATTACTATCAATAACTTCTCTTCTGATGGATAAAAAAATGCCTGATCTGTGTATAAAACTAAAGGGACTAAAACATTTTGACTTCTTGTTTCTTGTTATTGATATCTATAGGCAAGAGCTTCTAGTTTCTCAGTATTTGCATTATATTTTGCTTGGTCTCTTCTCACATATCCTAAGCTGCCATAACAGCATAATTTTAACCCATACTCCTAAGTATTTAATTTTATCTTGTCCTCATAAATATGGGTTTTTCAGAACCAGTTCATGTGTGGTAAATAGTTTACAGCTACGGCCTTTGTTTCATCTTCATTAATTTTATATAATGAAAAAAACTAAAGTGTATCAGAATGTTCCACAATACTGAGATGCCTTTTTCTGGTTCTATCAAATACAAAATAATACCATCCGCAAATAAAGCCCACTGATCTTGAATACCATACCAACTGTATCCTTGAATTTCTGAGTCCTTTATTTTCTTTGCTAGTGGTTTTAAATGTAATGCAAATAAAAAAGAAAGAGGACACCCCTGCCTAGTTCCTAACTTCAAATGCAACTTATCAGAGAAGAACTCTCCCAGTTTTATTTTTGCCTCCGATCCCTCATCTATCCTACTAATTAACCTTATTATTGTATCAAGCAATGTAAGTGGTTCCATTGCCTTACTCATAAAATCCCAGCTTACTCTGTCTAATGATTTCTGTGCATCAAGATCACCATTAATGGTGGTATTTTCTTACATTCTGCTTCCCCGTGGGTCATCAATGTTCTGTTAATGTTAAAATGTTTGCCTCCCCTCCACAAAACCACATTAATCCATATCTGTCAATTTTGACAACATTGTTGCCATTGTTATAGCCATTATAGACGTAAACACTTTATACATGTAGCTTAAAATTGAAAAGGGCCTATATGAAGATGTATCTGATGGATCTTTACTATCTTTAGGTATTACGGCCACCACAACTTTTTCCTGGATGTTGGTGATTCCCCTCCTTTTAAAATACTGTTAAACAAAACCTTGCAGATCTTTATCACTTTCTTCACTCCTAGCTTCCAAACTTCCACCAAAGTATCATCTACTCCTGTAGACTATCCTGCAGATTGGTTACACATCACAAATTTTATCTCATCTCCCCCTATCTTAACTGTTAATTGTTCAGCCTCAACTACCCCCTAACCTTGAGACATTTAAGTTTTCCATAAATATTTCCATTTGTGCTTTTTCTTGATTTCCCCATTTCCCTGCTTTATACAAATTTTCATAAATTTTCTGTGCTACCTCAATTACCTCTACAGGATTTCTGGTTATTTTTCTTGTTATAGCCTCCCTAAGTTTGGTTATTTATGCTCTGAAGTTAGTTTCTTAACAGCATTCTTTTTAAACTCACTGATATTATCCATGCACTCCCTTATTTTCTCTCTAGCACTCTGTAGTTGTGCTACTTGTTCTGTGTTATTTACTTTATTCTGTAATACTTTAACCTTTGTCAGACCCTCTTAATAATTCTTGTTGCTTCTTAACCATATATCTTTTATTTCTGCCCTATTTTAAACTCTGCATTTATTGTATTCCCCTCACTAACTGTAACTACTGGAGTACTTTCTCTCTTCCCTAATAACTTCAAAATAATTTCCACCATCCATTCCTTAAATTCCTCTATTTTTAACAGGTAAGTGGGAAGCAACTCTCTCTCATCTTTACTTCACCACCCTTCATTTTTATCATGTTTTTATTATGCCCCTCCCAAATATAAAAAAACAGCTTATATGCATTCAGAAAACTAACTTTTAGCCTTAAGAAAAAGTGTACTGGCTATCTTTAAGTAAAACTAAAATGTACATTATTCCAGTAAATGCATTAAAATGTACATTATTCCAGTAAATGCAGTAACATATTTATTTACTAGAAAAACTGATATCTCATGTTTTGGATGTAGTGCTTTTTATGTAGGGATGACTAGTAGAAGTTTAAAAGAAAGGCTAAGAGAGCATGTTTATGCCATTAAGAAGAAAAAAAGATTGTAGACATTCCCTCTATAAGCACACTTACGAATGTAATTTTTTTAAGAAATTTATTTTTTCCATTTTGGAACCTGTTTTTAAGGACTTCAGTCTTGGTAATTATAAGAATAAAATTGAGTGAAGAGAACTCTTGTGGCAATTAAGGCTGGGGGCTGACAAGGCTCTTGGATTAAATGATTTAATAAATATTAAATGTTTTCTCGGACACAACAGGAGAAAATTTCTCAATTTAAAAGTTTACTTTCGTAGATGGTGAAGGGATATTATTTTTATATATTATTTTTCTGCATCACATAATAGGCATTATATTATGTTATGTTTTTTAATTGTATGCTTTTATTCTGTGACTGTCGATGGATATAACTATGTGACTGATTTTTTGGGTTTTGATTGGTTACTATTTTTTTATATATGTGTGGTTTTAACTGTTTCAGTTGTTCTGAAGAAGTCTGTGTTAAGACAAAAGCGAAGAATACATTTGTGATACTCTAGACAGTTTTTCTTCTGTTGCCTTGTGAATTGTTTTATTTTTTTCCTTTTTTGTTAAGTGACTTGCTTTGAGTCACACAATAGACAAATGAAGTTGGAAGGAATCAAATCCTGTACAAAGGGAACAGGAGGCAGTTCATTAACAGCTAGTTGCTTCAGTCCTGTGTGGTTACTGCCAGATGCTTAAAGCTCTTTAAGAGTTGAAAGGGGGATTACAATTCACCTCATCTCTCTATCACTTGCCTACCGCAGCCAAGGTCTTTGCAAAATGTCTCTCTCCAGTTGGCAGCAAAACAGGCAGCCACATTTACCTTCACTTTGATGATTACCTGAATCAGGTTGATTCCTTGGAAGGGATTCAGAAGTTCATGAATTTCATGCTTACATACTTACAGGAACAAGACCTCAATGTCATTGTAGTAAATCACTTGACTTCAGCAAGGCAAGTTTTTTTTTTTTAGAGTTCCTGTTGGATACAGAGTTACAGAAAGTATTTCTTCCTAAGAACAAGGTGCTGTCTCTGAATCTCTTTATCTAGGCTCTCCTAGAAAAGAAGTTCATCGCAACAAGGAAATTCATCAAGGGTTCTCTAGACTGCACGGCATCAGATATCCTTATTTTACCTCTGACAAGACTTGCACATGAGTGAATTGCATAATAGGGAGCTATCATGGTGGAAAATACATGGTTGATCAACTTGGTGAGGTCATATCCTTTAGGCTAGAACAACCTACACAGACTCCTCAATCTAGATCTGCAGCAAATTGGTTTTGTAAAAGATCTATCCAGTCTAGTGAACCTGGTAAACGTCTTCGAAAAGGTAACACAAGCTGTTGACAGCAGTCACACAGCCTACCTTGATTTGGTAAAGACATTTGACATCTTCCCCCATGCTGTCATAATTAAACTAAATATGTTGCAAATAGACTCCTATGTAGTAATATGGATAGCTAATTGGCTGAAAGAAACCACACAGTGCAGGAGACAGGGCAGTGTCTGAGAACAAGAAGATAACCAGTGGTGTCCTGCAGGGCTCATTGCTGGGACTGCTTTTGTTCAGTATTTACTTCTCTGACCTACAGAACAAAACCTGGGTTCATAAGTCCCTCTCCGTTGATCACCACGCAGTAATGGGTGTCAGGAAATTCTCCTACTTGACGCACCTTACCTCCAAGGGAATATCACCCAGATCTAAAGATTTTATTGTCCCCTTATGTTTAGCACTGATCAGATCAGTTGTAGAATACAGTGCCCTCTTTGGGATGTACCTCATCAGATACATCAAACAGTTGGAGAGTCCACAGAGATTCCTAAAGAGGATTACAGGCTTAAAATCCCCAAGTTACCAGGAAATATTTTAAGCACTGTTTCTCTTTTCTGTACTTTATTGGCTCCTCAGAGGATAACTTTGTCTTGCTTTCTGAGCAGTTATGGACCCAGTAGCCTAAATGTACCTATACAAATCAAACAAGGGATCTGAACCTACTTCTGCAGATCATTAAGACAAGGTGGAGAAGACCAGTTCATTACTCAGTGTTTCCCTCACCTGTGGAATAGAATCCACCCACAGATAAAGCAGTTTGATATGCTGTTTTACTTCATTCAGGACCTGAATAATTAGATGGATATTCATAAATTTTCCCTAGACTTGACTGTGACCTAGCTCTCCTTGAGAAGGGGAGGTAGTCTTCTGTGAGTACTTGCAAGGTGTAATTTATGGCAAGACTCCATAACCTTGAACTTCCTATGACATTGACTGTAGATTTTTCAGATTTAACTTGAGGAGCCCATGTAGGTCCTCTGAATGTCCATGGCACATGGGACAAAGCAATAAAGAAGAAACGCACAAATGTGAAAGAGATGATGGCAGTGGTTGTCAGAAGAAAAAATTCAAACGAGTCGCATCTGCCTCAGGTGATGAATTTTCCTTTATTAGCAGCTAACCAGATTACACAGCATGTTGGCCAAGATGTCCGGTCTGGACTGATCTGATCTCCTCTGATCTGATCAACTTGTTTACTGACATCAACTTTTATACTGCAAGCAAAACAACTTTTTGTTACATTTCTGACCGTTGACAGTTGGCTATGAAAAACATATAGGATAAACATGTTTATCACAAATTACCACAAACCCACAGCTAGTACAGAATGTTCAAGAAGTACAAAATGTTCAATTCAACAACGGTAGCTCAAATTTTCCAGGACAAACAGCCTGCCCTAGTAAATTAACTCTTACTCGGCCATGCGTCCTTATCCCAGGCTTCACTGAGCTGTAACCAAATCTCTTTATTTTGAAATGCAGAAAACAGATATCGTTCAGGTTCATAAGCAATGCTGCATTTTGTTCACAGATGAGGCCCATCTTTGATAGGCATATCCCAACAAATAACATGTTCACTTTGCAAGAACAGGAAAAAGACAAATAACAGTATGTTTTTAAAACTTTTTCTCTTAACATTTCCCCCCTGAAAACACTTTTATTTGTCTTTTATTTCAGCAATATATGGTAAAAACTAAGTTTTTCTTTGCATACATTACTTCATTGGCAAGACAAATTTTTAAACTTCAAAAACATATGCAAAGAGTCACATTTCAATGTATTCACTTTCACCAGTCTGTTGCAATTGCTGGTACATCATCTTCGTAACAGCAGTATCAACCAGTCTTTGTAGAAGACCTCTGATACAGGGTATATAACAACAACCACATACCACCACGATAGCCACAGCGACTCCAACGGACACCAGGAAACTGCTGATGAGATGACTCCATTTTCCAAACCACGCTTGTAGAAAATCTGTAAAGGGATTATTTACCCCAGAGTTCTCTGCCAATTCTTCGGATAACATCTCCAAACCTTTCAAAGCTCGAGTGATACTTCCATCAGGTGCAGTGTTGTTTGGAATATATGTACAACAGAAAGTCCCAAACATCTTGCAAACTCCTCCTTCTTTGGCCAGGAGCATATCTAACGCAATTTGATTCTGCCATGCCACCTGCGAAGTGGCCTCCAGTTGTTCAGCAATTCCTTTCAATGCATCTTTGGTATAGTTCACAAAACGCTGCTGGTTATAGTAAATGTAGTTGATCCAGTCCACATTCTTATTAGGTTGAATCCAGACAAAGATGGATGTAAAACCAGCTGCTATTTGGTTTATTGCTTTGTATTCATCAGGTACGCCTCTTGGTACACCAATGCTATCGATGTAGACATCATTATCAAAAGATTGCTTCGGTGCCTCTCTTTTTCTCCTACTCAACCACTTGGGCTTTATTTCAAGTTCTCTTACGAAATTGCTTGCTGGAACCGGGAAAATATAGAATGGCAGAATTAACTTTACAAGTGCACAAGTTCCCTTCCAGGGAATCGTAAGACTTGATCTGAGTTTGTTATCTCCACATAATCACCATATGTCTGCTAAACTATGAGTTTGGTTCTCCAGAAATGGATTCCCATTGCCATTCACAGTAACATTGCAATAGTTCTGTCCCATATTGCCATAATTTTTCCCTGTGCCATCTCTGGAAATGCACATATACGTACCTGGATAGGAAATCGCTGCAGGCGGTTTCTCAACTTTGCTTATGACCGGAAAATGCTGAGTTTCATCTTTGCATTTATCTTCAGTTTTGTTGAAGAATAATTTCAACAGACACGTTAGGTTACCTTCATCTTGCATCAATGGGACTGTTGCTAATTGCTGTTTACCTTCAGCACAAGAAATACAGTTTTCACGATGTGCTTCTCGGGTACTATATCTAACCCAAGATAACCATTCATTATGGTGTACGAATCCCGTCTCGAGTAACAATTGTTCTTCTTTTGTGAAAGCAAAATCTGCTTTATTTGTAGCATTCTTAAGGCTTTGCACTTTAAGTTGGAGGGTCCCCAAAGGATCAGTTCTAGTTGGAAGAGACACTCCGATTCCATAAACTCCTGAATCACTTTCTTGTGGTGACACAATGGTTATAGTAACTACTCCGGTACCTTGGAAATGCGCAATTTTTATTCTTTGTTGCCTGCTTTTATCTTTCTCTGGTATCACTGCACCACTTGTTTCCCATCCATTCACATCTGTTGACCACCAAACACTTAACCAGGACGTACAGTCTCTATTGCACAAGTATTTGGCACGAGTCAAGAAATTATTATTGTTCCATTTTGAACAGTCCAAAATTCCTTCACAAAGTTTCACCTTAAACACAGTAGTAACACCTGTTTGTGCTTGCAGCACCACCATTCCTTTTTCTCTTGCAACTGTTCCTTCTCGTATGGACATATTTACTTTCGCCACCAAAATCATCATCATGTGACAGTTCAAGTACCAGTTGAACATGGCCATCCTCCCTAAGGACTACCTCGCGCCGCTGGTTTCTTCACTGGGTTTGAGACGAACTAACCCCTATTGGGCTAATCCCCCTTTGTATCCAGACTTTGCGCTCAGAGGTCTGGTGGAGTTTGACCAATATCAATGGCAGAAGGAAAAGCCTTGAGTTTTTTTTACAGTGGGTGATATGAATCCACGAAATCCTCTCAGCGATCTTTACAGCCGTAGGTGTCGAGATAAGTACTTGGTATGGGCCTTCCCACCTGGGGGATGACCAATTCTTTCTCTTCACAATTCGGATCCACACCCACTCCCCGGGTGCCACGCTTAACAAGGTTTCATTTCTGGAATCTGCAAAGGAGTCATTGGTTACAAGAGATTTGACATTTAGCAGCTTCTTCATATAATCCGCTAGATCCTCACCCCCCTCACGTTCCGCTGGCAACAATCCTTGCCACTGCGGGACGTAATATGGTCTCCCAAACAAAAGTTCAAATGGTGTAAGTCCTTTGTAGGAAGGTGAGATTCGCATGTACAGGAGTGCCAACGGAAGGCACGCAGTCCATGACCTATGTGTTTCTGCCATTAGTTTGCAGAGCTTACTCTTCAAGACACCGTTGTGTCTTTCCACCAGTCCAGCTGATTGGGGATGGTAACACAATGATTTTTGAGAGCAATTTGAAACACTTGACCCAATTTCTGAATAATCTGGTTAACAAAATGAGACCCATTATCACTGTAAATGCATCTTGGTAGGCCAAATCGGGGAATTATTTCTGTAGTCAAAAGCTTTGCTACTGTTTGTGCATTCGGATGCTTCACTGGAAAAGCTTCTACCCATGTAGAAAAAGCATCAATAATGACCAAACAGAACCTTTGTCCCTCTGAGGGTGTCAATTCAATAAAGTCCATACAGAGTGTGTGGAATGGATATGGAGGGATAGGGAATGCCTGCTGAGACTTCTTAACTCCCCCCTGAGCATGGTACTTTGCACATAATAAACAAGATAAACAGAATTGCTTTGCATAAGTTGAATACCCTTTACACCAAAACACCTTAGACACTATTTGAGTCATCATCTGTACTCCTACATGGGCAGGTCCATGGCTAACCAATGCCGCATACCTAAAAAGGTTTGAGGGTAATACCATTTTGCCATCTGATGCCCTATACAACCCACTCTGTTGAGTGATACCATATTTTATCCAACGACATTTTTCCTTCTGTGTCGTCAATGTTTGCATTACTTTTAGTCTCTCTAAGTCTAAGAGGTGTCCGGGCTCCAAATCATTATCATGTAAAAGCAAATCATTTTCTTGTGCTGCCTTTTTTGCAGCCATATCAGCAAGGGCATTTCCCCTGGAGACAGGATCTTTTCTGTTGGTATGTGCGGAACATTTACATATCACTATCTGAAGTGGTAGTTGCACTACATCTAACAACTGTAAAATTAAATCTCTGTGATTTATTGGTTTGCCTGTCGCAGCAACCATTCCCCTATTCTTCCATATTTGAGCGAAAACATGTAAAGTGGAGAAAGCATATTGACTATCTGTATAAATTGTCACTTTTTTTACTCTCCCCTAAGGCACAAGCTCGAGTCAAAGCCACCAACTCAGCTGCCTGTGCAGAATAAATGTTTGACAATCCTTTTGCCTCCAAAACTTCAGTTTCTGTGATGATGGCATACCCTACTAGTGTGTTTCCTACAGTGTCTTTCTTTGCTGATCCGTCTACAAACAAAATGAGATCAGAATCTATAAACGGAATATCCGTTAAATCTGGTCAGGGAAGTACTTTGTCATGAATGTTCTCTAAACAAACATGTGGAGTACCTTCTTCTGGAGTCGGCAAAAGTGTCGCCAGATTAATAGTAGTACATATTTCTATGGTCATATGAGGCTGTGTCAGCAGCACTGTCATACACAACAAATGTCGACTAGGAGATAAAAAGTTATCTTATCTTGCAAAAGTATAGTAGCTACTGAATGTGGAACCCGCAATTGTAATGGGTGAAACAAAACTAATGATGCTGAGGCTTGTACTGCCATGGCGGCCGCCACTACAGCTTGAACACAATGCGGCAATGCCCTTGCAACAGGATCTAATCTGGAGGAGTAGAAAGCTATCGGCCTCTGTTTATCCCCATGTACTTGTACCAGAACCGAAGTCATATATCCTCCCTTACAATCAACCATTTGTACAAATGGCTTAGAATAGTTCGGAAAACCCAAAACAGAGGATCCTGCTATCAATTGCTTAATTCTAATAAATGCCTGTATTGCCTTATTTGTCCACTGTATATTATTCTTAGCCACCATGGGAGTATCATAGATCAGTGTGGTAAATGGCCCTACTTCCTCAGCATAGTTAGGGATCCAACTTCTACAAAAATTAGTCACACCTAAAAAGGACATCATCTCCCGCTTAGTCGTAGGCATAGGTGCCTCAAGAATTGCTTGTTTTCTTTTGTTCTCCAATTGTCTACCTGCCTGCAAAATTAAATAACCCAAGTACTTTACTTGTGCTTTCCACAATTGTAACTTTTCTTTATTTAGCTTTTGTCCTTGCTCAGCTAAAAAACTAAGAAGGGCAAGGGTATCCTTTCTACAACTTTCCTGCGTGGGTGAGGCCAACAAAATATCATCTACATACAACAGAACCTGGCTTCCCTCTGGGGGAACAAACTGAGCTAAATTTGCAGCCATTTCTTGTGCGAATATTGTCGGACACTCACAATAGCCCTGTGGCAACCTGGTGTAGGTGTATCTTTTACCTTGATAAGTGAATGCAAACCAAAATCTACTCTCCTTATGTAGTGGTATGGAGAAAAAGGCATTGCTTATATCTATGACAGAAAAATATCTGTGCTAAGGTAATGAATCATTAAGTAATGTATAGGGGTCAGAGACCACTGGTGCTCTTGGGATCACAGCCGAATTAACTGCTTGTAAATCCTGAACCAACCTTCATGACCCATCCGGTTTCTTTACAGGAAACAACTGAGTATTGCAGGGCGAATCTGGGCATTCAACAAGACTTCCTACCTGTTTTAGCTGCTCAATGACTGGCTTAATTCCTTCTTCTGCTTGTTTACTTAGTGGGTATTGGTGCTTATGAGGTCTAAAACCTGACTTTGGAGTTATACAAACTTCACTTGCTGTTTTCATCAGTCCTACATCCCCTTTACCTTTTGACCATAAATCTACAGGTAAGGCACTTAACGCACTATCTTCCTCTTGAGTTAGGAGGATTTGTTATGTCATTTCTGTTTTGTCATCCCTGAGGTGCACACTTGGTTGTGCCCAAGTCACCCAATTTAATCCTTGTACCTGGATCTGTTGATCCTTCAACTGACTTTCGGACATTGTGTCCCAGTTTGTTACCTTTTTCGCCAAATCTACCCAATGTGTCCCCACCGCTTTAGTAATTGAAATATGTGGGCTATAACCTGAGCGATATAAAGAACTCATTTCCTTGGTCAAAGTACAGGTCACTACTGTATTACCTTGCTTATCCCAAAACATATCATTCAAAATTATCCTTGCACATTTGTGCCTAAAGAATGTTTTTTCAAATTCTTTATCCGGACCAGGGGCCTGTCTGTAGTACATAGTACAATGTAAGTGCGCCGCAACCTGGGTGACCCGCTTCTAGATTTACTTAAAGCTAGGTTGATCAAATCTGTATCAACCCTCCCCGGCCCATTTGAAATCAAGTCCTGGCTATACCAGTAAAACAAGTCTTGTACTCCTTGTACCACCAAGCCATCCGCTAACCTTTTCGCCTCAATGCCTTTAGGTGTGGGAATTGCCACTATTCCAAACAAATGCATCAAATCTTTTCCCAGCAAATTAACTGGACAAACTTTCAATATAATTACCTTACACCTAACAGTTTGGTTTGTTTGCGGATCTGTGAACAATAGAGGATGAGACAGTGGTTCCTTATAGATTTTCCCGTTTGCCGCTTTCACAAGGACAAACTCATCTGTTTTCGCAGTTCGGGGGTAGAACTGCTGGACCCAAAAGTGTACGCGATGCACCTGAATCACATAAAAACTCCACTTTCTGTCCCTCAACCAAAACCTCTATCATGGGTTTTTGATCCAGATGCATAGCAATACCCAAATGTGCCAGGTTTATGACTTCACAGTCACAATCCTACCCTTCCTTAATTTCCTGGGTGTCCTGACATTCATCGCAGAGAGTGTCTGCCTCATCATCATCACAATCATTCTCGCTTTCTTCTTCTCTACAGTAATCACAATAATGAATTTGGCGCCTTCCTTTACTATCACATAGTCATGCGGAGCCCTTGTTCGTAAGCTGTGGGGGGGGATGTTGCCACTCTTTGCAGTCGGCAGCAAAGTGCCCACGTCTACCGCATTTAAAACATTCTCCACGTTTTAACCTCCCCTCATATTTCTCTGAATGTCCACCCTGTTTATACGACGTGTCCCATATCGGGCCCCCACGTCTTTGTATGCCACCACGGCGCCCTTGCCCCCTTTGGTCCTGTACCAAAAATATACCACCATCATCCCCTACTGCTAACACTTGTACTTTCTTTTTTAAATTGAAATGTCGCTGAGCATGCTGTGCATATTCAAACAAAGGTTGCAGTCTACATGTTCTGTGATCAACCATATGCTTAGTTATAAAACTATTTATCGGAGCCTTACAACCTTTAAGAAAAGCGTTTTTCAATTGCTGTTCGTACGGACTATCAGTAGTCTGATCCTGCGGAATCATCATTCCACAATGGTTGTTGAACACTTCTGTCAAACTTACAATATAGTGATCTACAGATTCATCATCATTTTGGATGCACTGATTTATTACTGTCCAATCTGCTCTTGGACGCCACTTATCAGAAATTCTCTTCAACAGATCAGTGACTCTCGTGTCTAACACCCCAGAATTATGCTTTAATGTAGTGCCGTCATCTGCCTTACATGTCCAAGTACCACAAACTAAGTGCCAATCTGGACCCAGGATTTGTCGCACTACTTGTTCTACTTCTAAACCATTTAGATGATAACTTAAACGCATACCAACTATGTCCTCAGAAAACTTTTGAAAATTAACCTTGGGATGAGGAATACCATCCGTAGCTCGTTTTATATCCTCTCTAGCCCAGGGACAATAAACTAAAATAGTTGGCTCTTGTCCAACATCCCCTGCTTGTGGGTTTGCAACTTGTATTAAGGGAAGGGCTTCTGAGTGGTCAGAAAGTTTAATGGCCCAACGTCCTTGCCCTGCTGGTCCCAACCTTAACTGCATAGGTTGGTCTACCTGTTGCAAAGCAACCTTGGGTACTACGGGAATTTGCGGGTAAATTGGAGGGGTCACAACGTTTCCTTGAGCAGCCAATAACCCACCCTGCTGTACAGATCCCACATCTTCAGACTGATATTGAGGAGGTTCCGCCGGTACAGCAGCAGCAATTTCCCCATATGGTGGGGCAGTTGCCTGCCTTTGTACCGCACAAACTGTATGCTCATCCTCCTTATCTAAAAATAAAGCTACTTTTCCACTTGGCACCAGTGATCCCTTTTGATTTAATTTTTCTATTTCCTGGCACGGTTTTTCTTTTATAGCTCGTTTATTTGCCTTTTCTAACCATTTTTGTGCTTGGGGAAATCCCAATTGTCTTTGTTTTTTAGTTCTAGTTCCCACATCTCTTTTCAAATCTCTAACCAATTTTGCACAGGCATTCTTATTCAGTGTACCATCAAAATCATATCTCAACTTCCACTTTTTAAAAAATTTAACATTATTTTTGTTTAAACCTTTCATATACTTAGCATCAACATTTAAACAGGCATCACTGTCACACTTGCAGCAACTCAAACCCATGTTTCCCCTAGATTTCTTATTTTACCTTCCCTTTTTTTTTTTCGTTTTCAGGTATTTAAGACTGTATCAAAATTATTTTATAGGGCTTATTATAAAATGTGACTATCTTAACGGGTGACCCTAACAAAATAATCTTAACAAGTAATCCTACCCATCCTTAACTAAAAATAAAACCTTGTCGGCAAGATTAAATTAAATTAAAAGAAATTTATTTTTCATCCTACCTGAACCAGATGAGACTCCATTTCCCCTTTTTGTTCAGAAACCGTTCCTCAGATAGGGATCAGAGAGCGGCCGGCCTCTTTTCAATGACAAATCAGTCGGAGGACTTTCAGTCGAGGGAATCTTAAGGTGAGAAACCCTCACCTGCACAGGTTTTTCGGTCTCTCTCGGTCTGATCTGTATCTTCATAGAGGTTTCCGGTCTGAAGGACCAAAATGTCAGAAGAAAAAAATTCAAACGAGTCGCATCTGCCTCAGGTGATGAATTTTCCTTTATTAGCAGCTAACCAGATTACACAGCATGTTGGCCAAGATGTCCGGTCTGGACCGATCTGATCTCCTCTGATCTGATCAACTTGTTTACTGACATCAACTTTTATACTGCAAGCAAAACAACTTTTTGTTACATTTCTGACCTTTGACAGTTGGCTATGAAAAACATATAGGATAAACATTTTTATCACAAATTACCTCAAACCCACAGCTAGTACAGAATGTTCAAGAAGTACAAAATGTTCAATTCAACAACGGTAGCTCAAATTTTCCAGGACACACAGCCTGCCCTAGTAAATTAACTCTTACTTGGCCTTGCGTCCTTATCCCAGGCTTCACTGAGCTATAACCAAATCTCTTTATTCTGAAATGCAGAAAACAGATATCATTCAGGTTCATAAGCAATGCCGCATTTTGTTCACAGATGAGGCCCATCTTTGATAGGCATATCCCAACAAATAACATGTTCATTTTGCAAGAACAGGAAAAAGACAAATAACAGTATGTTTTTAAAACTTTTTCTCTTAACAGTGGTCTTGGCATTAAAAGCTTTCAAACAGATTTTTTTTGTCCTGGCAATTCTCCAAGTCCTTACAGGCAACCCAATGGTTTTGTAGTACCAAACAGGGAGGGACCCACTCCTGCATCCTGTACAGATTAGTTGTTAAGACATGGAAGGTGGAAGCACGACCTTTTGCTTCCCTAGAAAAACAACAGTTGAGCAAGATCTGTGGCAGAACAGCCACTCTAGATGCTTGGAAATTGATGCCTTCTCCCTGAACTTGAAAGGTTTATTATTGTACACTTTTCCTTCTATACCATTGATCCCTAATTTATTGGAGAAGATCAGGGAGCACTGGCCAAAAGTTATACCCCCCCCTTTAGCTCAGACAGCATTAGTTCTCCTTCCTGCTGAACCTAGCAAGAGAGGAACCAAAGATATATTGCCTTCGTGTATGAACCTCTTGACCCCTCAAAAAAAAAAAAAAAAAAAAAAAAAAAAAAGATTCCTTATACATTTCCAGCTTGATCACACTAAGGCTGTGACAGCTTGGAGGATTTTATCCTCATCCCATCTATGCATAGGTTTTCAGAGAACCTGCTAAATATTATGTGGGAGGCGAAGAAGACTAGCACAAGGACATCAGATCTAGCAAAATGTAAAAGAATTCCCCTTTTGGTGCCTTTACAAGGACAAGACCCTAACACAGCTTGAGTGTCATTGCTCCTAATTCTCTGTCAGACCTTTACAAGATGGGCCTCCCTTATTTTTCATTAAAGGTTTATCCCTCTGCTGTTTTAGCCTGCCTAACCTGGACCCTCCTTTATATTCTGATCTACCAGTAAAGCAGTTTCTAAAGGGGATAGTACTCCTTGGACCATCAAGAAAGGAAATAATTTCACCATGAGGCTTTAGTTATGTGTTAAAGACATTAACCTTGACCTCTTCTGAATGAGCTGCTTCAGTCCTTTTCAGGTTCTTAACCTCAAACATGCTGCTTTTGATGGTTCTGCCATTTATTAAGAGAGTTTCCAGAATTACAGGCACTGGTGTGCTAAGTACCTTTTCTGATGTTCCACAAGGATAGAGTATCTCTTCGTACAAGCCCCTTCTTTATGCTCAGCGCAATCATAGACATGTTATTGAATCAAGCTGTGACACCCCACCACTTGACCAGTAGTCAAGGAGCCTCAATCCTTACTACTGACACTTGTGGGGGGATGTTCACTGGAGGATAACAGGTACATGCACAGTATTTTCAGATGCAGCTCTCTGAACCAAGTGCAATTTTACTTAAGAGCACACAGAGACCACACTCAATGTGGGGATTGTTTCTCACTCTTTCTCCAGATCCCCAGTAAGACTCCCCACTGGCACAGCTATAGAGTTGAGATCTCAGTTGAGTGACCGAGCCAAGACCTCCAGCACCCTCTCTGTCCTACTGGTGCCTCATGTCCCTGCTCAAGTAGCTGACACACACTCTTTGACATTTGATTTACACACACACCTAGGAAAGCCTGGCACAGGTTTACTAGCTATGCCCCCTTCTGCATCACCACATCATCTACCTTACTCTATTAGTAAGTTTTTAGGGTATAGTAATTCTCTTAGATACAGTCAGGAATATAGTGAAGCTTGGTTTAGATGTTTTTCTTTATTTGTCTGAGCCTGTCCTGCAATATTGTTTTAAATATTTCCTATGGTTCTGAACTCTGATGTCACTGTGATTATATATTTAGTATTGTTTTGTTCTTTTAGTCTTATTAAATATATTTAAATCTTTCATTGTGGCTGATTTGTGTAGAGATATTTAAGTTTTGAGAGTACTTGCATTTTTATTTGGTGACACTGTGTGGGCCACTCCTAACAGCCTTGCTCTTGGTCAAACTAACATTTGTATTAATATTACAAAGTAAAATTGGTCACCCTTTGTTAAAGGTCTTAAAGTAGCTGTCAAGGAGTGACTGGTTCTTGTTGTCAAGTCCAAGACAGAATGCATAATGCCCTGTCTCACACAGAGACGTCTCAAAATAATATCTAAAATATTACTGCTGGGATAGCTTGCAGAATGACATAATTTCTGGATATCTGACTTCTAGTTCCCAGGCAAACCCCCCATTGCTGAAGGTGGCTGTTTTTAGCATCTACTTGTAAAAATACTCATACAAGGGCTTTTTCTGAAATCTTTGGCATCTGCTGGAAGTCATAAAACAATTGCTTTCCTTCATGCTTCCAAAGTAGCAATTAGTTCACCCCGAAGAGAATACAGAAAGCTTCCTACTACAGACTTTGTCCCTCTAGCTGCATTGAAGTATCTTTATGGCTTATGGCCTAGCCTATAAAGTATTTTCATTTCAGATATTTTTCTAAAGTTTGCTGGACCGAGGTTAACCCTCCAGTTTCCCCTGTTAATACAGATACATTTAGACAGTTACAATAGTGCATGTACATTTCTGTTGTCTTCCAGTAAGGCACACTGTGGGTACATTTTAAGTACAAGTGCTTTACAAATACTTTTTCAACATAAACATCTGTACAGAGCAGTTTGATAGACAGATGACATACAGTTCTAATACATTTGTAACACAAGCATATTATATAAGTTAGTTTCACAAATGACATATAATTATTTACAAAATTCCAGCTAGCTGTGCTGGTGGTACCTCCTTACATCACACATGCCATCAATCTCACTTTGTTTTTCCTAAATCTCAGAACAAGGGATAAAGAGCACTGCATTTTTAGATGTAGTCGTACAATTGAGATTTCATTTGCAGAAAACAAAATGTTTCAGACAATCAGAGCAGCTGTCAATAAAATGCAGTTATGTAAACATTTTTGTGTCAGTTGCTAAGAACTTGAGGGAAAGTCTAGTAAAGGAACAGACATTTTTTTAAATGGGGATATACTGTACTTGTTATTGCTGTCTTGCCAGTGGAAAATGTGCATCAAGGTGTATGAGAGATCATTCAGGTGAAGGGAGGATTCAATACTCAATCAGCTGTTTGTTCTTCCACTGGAGCTGCATCCATGACCTAGGCAGGGTTCACATATGCCATCCTGCAAATTCGCAGCTGGCCCAGCCACCTACTGGGCTAATGTTGTGGGAATTATCCCACAGATGAAGACTGTAGCAGTGAATATGATGATGAACATAACACAAGTCATATTAGTAAATGTTAGTGCATTCGCTGATGCAGTCCATATTCCAATCCTCTTTCCTATCCCCTTGGGTTGCAGTGTGTCCCATTTTCATTCTGTGCCCACCACCATTCCTGTAATCTTCATAGCCATCCTTCTTACTACTTGCTCTAGCTCAACATTTCAGTGAGGGATACTGGGGCCCTGCTTCTCAGGAATGGGTTTATCCCTCTTGTGCATATACAATCATATTGGGAAGATACTAAACTGAAGAATTAAAAAATGTAGTTAACATGTCAGTAATAATGATTAGGGACATTGTGCAAGGTAAGTAAAGAAAAAGAAATAAAGCAAGATGTAAAGATGATAAAAGAAGTGATGTGATGTGGAAACCTAAAAACAGAGTGTGGGCATAAAAAAGGTACGTTTTAAACACAGAGATAGATTGCGTCATATATTTAGATAATGTGAAAGGGGCAAGTAAGTTAGGAGTACATTTTTTCAGATCAAAGAGCAATATAGGCTGTATTAGGTGATAATAAAGAAATAATAAAAGGAGGAAAAGGAATCATACTGTTAACAGGTAATGTAAGGAAAAGAAGGAATGAGGGAGGAAGGTAGACTATGCAACAAACACATGACCTTGAGAATATTTTTATGAAAGTGGGACAGATGGTTGGTAGTGATTAAAGATGAATATGAAAAGACTTTTCAGAAGCAGATAGAAAGGTGAAGTAAAGTGGAATATGAAAGCATGATGAAAGATTCTGAGAAAACAATGGAAGAAGGAAGTAATAGAGTAAAAAAAAATAGAAAATAAATTGCCTCAGAAAAATAAATGATTAAGACAATTTTATTTAGACACATTTTTTTTTGGAGGAAAACACTGAAGACATTTCACCCTTTTATGAAAGAGGTTATAGGAAGGGGAATGTAAGGTGAATGGGATAGCAAATTGTAAACAAGAAAAAAAGTTATGGGGATAGTAGAAAATTTTGTTGAAGCTATGTATATGAAGGAAAAAGTTGAAAGGATGGTGGAAAGTAAGGAAAATTTCAGATAGAACAAAATGTAAATTAGAAGAAGAAACTGAATTGAAAGAAGTGAAAGAGGCTGTAAAAGAAGGGAGAGAGTAATTAGTACCAGCCTTTGATGGGTTAAGTTATGGATACTGTAGATGAGTGTAACGGAGCAAGCTGTATTTGAGGAAATATTTAATGAATTGCTAGAAGAACGAATAGAAAATGGTAAAGGTATGTGCTGGGTTGATTATGTTTATGTAACAGAATGGTGACAGAACTATTAATAATTGGTGGCCAGTAACACTGGGGAATACTGATTATAAAATCTGTATGAAGATAATGCAAAAAAATGAGGATTGTTTTTGGAAAACATGAAAGATGAAGGGGTATATGGAATAAAGGTGAGAACAAGTGAAGGAAATATTAGTAATAAGTAATATATGCTATTTTAAGGGCACATACAGATGTAAAGTTGATAATAGTAATAGACTTTATTTTAAGGGACTATAAGACTGTAAGGTTGGTAATAATGAAAAGTAGTAGATGCTATTGTAGTGAGAGTAGGGAACAGGTGGAGAAGACCCTGGAGAGATGGAGATATGCTCTAGAGATTAGAGGAATGATGGTCAGCAGGACTAAGAATATATGTGTGTGAATGAGAGGGAGGATAGAGGAATGGTGAGGATGCAGGGAGTAGAGGTAGCGAAGGTGGATGAGTTTAAGTACTTGGGATTAACAGTTCAGAGTAATGGTGAGTGTGGAAGAGAGTTGAAGAAGAGAGTACAGGCAGGATGGAGTGGGTGGAGAAGAGTGTCAGGAGTGATTTGTGACAGACAAGTACCAGTAAGAGTGAAAGGGAAGGTCTACAAGAGGGTAGTGAGACCAGCTATGTTATATGGTTTGGAGACAGTGGCATTGACAAAAAGGCAGGAGTCAGAGCTTGACATGGCAGAGTTGAAGATGTTAAGATTTGCACTGGGTGTGACGAGGATGGACAGGATTAGGAATAAGTATATTAGAGGGTCAGCCCAGGTTGGAAGGTTTGGAGACAAAGCCAGAGAGGCAAGATTACGTTGGTTTGGACATGTGCTGAGGAGGGATGCAGAGTATATTGGGAAAAAGATGCTAAGGATGAAGCTGCCAGGTAACAGGAAAAGAGGAAGGCCTAAGATAAGGTTTATGGATGTGGTGAGAGAGGACCTGCAGGTGGTTTGTGTGACAGAGCAAGATGCAGAGGACAGGAAGAAATGGAAACAGTTGATCTGCTGTAGCGACCCCTAACTGGAGCAGCTGAAAGAAAAAGTAGTAGATGCTATTTAAGGGATCATAAGGATGTAAGGATGGTTGCTTGTGAAATAGGAGTAGGATTTGATTCAGTAAGTTATGAGGCAGTGTAGAATATTTTAGAGTTTTATGGGGCTGGAAAAAAATAAAAGTATTAAAGAAGTGTTAGATGTCTTGGTTGGTTATTAAGGAAAATCTGAAAATGAAGTAAAGTGGGAATATCCCATGAGTGTGTGTTTATTTGTGCTAGTAATGACTGCAGATGCAAACATATGTTGGTGAAATTAGAGAATTAGGATGGAAAAAAATCTGTAATACTTGTCTCTTTCATGTGCAGATGATTTAGTTATTGTAACAAAAATTGTAGCATGAATGAGGGAACCTCTAACAAGGATGAAAAAAGGGATTTAGTAAAGCTGGAGTAATGTTACTGCCATCAGCCACCTTTTTCTCATTTTCTATATGGGGTCGGGTTGTAGGGATCAACTGTTGCCATCTCTCTCTCCATTCAGTGTCACTGTCCTACCTTCTTCAGCAGTTATGCCTTATTGTCGCAGGACTTCTCTCACACAACTCATCCACCTCTTTGCTGGACATCCTCATTTCCTCTTGCCTTCTTCATGTCTAGCCCAAATCATTTTTGCCAGATTGTATTCTGCTTTTTTGCACATGTGCTCTAACTACCGTAATCTGTTTGTCTTGAAGTTTTCTGCATGTTCTCATTTCTTCATCAGTCCCACAGTGTGCATTCTAACACTCGTCTCAGGCACTTCATGTCTATCACCTTTAGCTTCCTCAACTGCTGTACCTTTACTGCCCAGATTTCTGTACCATACAGTATTGGTACATTAGTATTGGTTACACCACTGTTTTGGACACCTTATTTTTCAGCTTTTATGACATCCTTTTGTCATGTAGTGCATAGCTGGCCTTAGTCATAGGCCAACTAGGCAGCCGCCTAGGGCGCCGCTCTAGCAGCGGCACTTTTCCAGTAATCTGGATGGTGTAGGTTTGCCAGCATGGGGACAGCAAGTTGTGTGTGGGACAGTATGGAGCCCTTTTGCCTAGGACACCAGCTGACTAAAGGCCGGGCCTGATGACAGTCTGTTCCAGTTGGCTGCAGCCCATTTGATTCTAGCTTTGACATCCTCATTCATACTTCTCCTCTCCTGAACCACCCCTCCCAGATACTTGAAGCTGTTAACCTGCTTCATCGTTTTCTCTTCTATCTCAGTTTTCAACTTCTTCTGATTACCCCCATTTGTTGACATTACAGCTGTTCTATCTGTACTCAGTTTTATCCCATGTGCCTTCAGTTTTGCATTCCATTCCCCCATCCTTTGCTGAAGTTGTTCCTAATCATCTGCCTGTAATGCCATATTGTCTGTGTACAGCAACTTTGTTGATCTTAGCCCACTGACCTGTTTGCTAATGTACTTCATCACTAGTATGAACAGCAGTGGGCTCAGATCTGGACCTTGATGCACACCCACTCCCACTGAGAACCCTTTATGAGACTGAACATTGTTCGTACTTGAGTCATTGGGTCCTTGTATATAGCTTGCACTAATTCTACCATTGTTTCAGGGACTTTGAACTACTGCAAAACTGCCCAAATCAGCTTTCTTGGGACCTTGTCATATGCTTTATCCAAGTCTAGGAATACCCAGTTGGACTCTTTCCTTATCTCTAGCTTCTTCTCAACTGTCTGTCTCGCTGCAAACATCAGGTCAGTTGTACTGCATTATGATCTGAATTCGAATCACTCATCTTCCATCGTCCTTTCTACTACTATGAATATTAATTTTTCAGTCACCCTCTTCTGCACTTTCATGCAGTGTGAGAGGAGTTTGATACCTTTGTTCAGGTAGACAATTCCTAATCCCAAAAAACCCTTGGGACCAGCTGAGTTTCAAATTTTGGAATTTTTTGAATTTTAGAGCCCTCAGACAATTAATTACAAATGCAGCTTAATTAGGAATCAAAACTTACAATTAATGTTTACTGCTAGTAATAGATGACAAGACATTAGTGAAACTACATTGCATTACATAAACCTTGTATGCTGTGTTGTAAAGAATTAAAGCAGCTCATTTTTCAAAATTCAGGTACACATTTTTAGAGTAAGAGTCAGGATTGTTAGAACTGCTCACTGATCCACACACACACACACACACACACACACACACACACACACACACACACACACACACACACACACACACACACAGTGTGTAATTAGAAGGTGCTGCAGAAGGTGCAGGGTTGGTTCATGGATTGTGACCATTGTCATCACTGCTATTAATATTCGTGCCAAGCAGTGCACTGGGATGACAAGTGTGAGAAAAAACTTAGGATCTGTGAGCTTTTTGGATTTCAGAATTTCGGATTAGGGATTGTCAACCTGTACTATTAACAGTTGTGAATGTCCCCTTTGTTCTTGAACAATAGCAAAAATGTGCCTATTATACAGTCGTCTATGATATGCCTTTCTCTCCACACTGCTACGAGTACCCTCAGGAGCCATTTCTCCCTTATCTCACCCAGCATCTTTGTCCCATCTGATGTGACCTCATTTGAGCCTGCTGATTTCCCTGATTTAATTTTCCTTAGTGCTGTTCTTATTTCTGCTATGGTAGGCTCCTCCTCTTTTTTCATCATAGGCTGTGTCTGGGCCAGTACAGATCCTGTACGGTCTTCATTCAGAGTCTGCTAGAAGTACTCCTTCCATCTGCCTTTGATGTCCTGTGGACTGGTGAGCAGGTTGTTGCTGGCATCCCTTATGAAGGGTGTCTGACTGTCTTCTTTATATTTCTGTCTTTGCCTTGCAACTTGACATAACTTCTTTGTGCCATCTACTGACCTACTTTCCAGAAGCTGGCAGAGTGCCTCTGATGCTTTGTTCTTTGCTATTGCAACTCATTTCTTAGCCAACTAGTACTCCTTTCTAGCCTGGTCCATCTGTTCTTTCTTCCACTTTTTCCTACACTCCTCCTTTCTTTTGATGATTTCCTGGACTTCTGCATTCCACAACCAGCTTTCTTTATGTACCTTATTTCCATACCTGGCTCAGTCACATTATCTGTTCTGTAGTTCTCATACATGCTATTTTGAGGTGCTGCTGTTCTTCTTCAACACCACCTATTTCTTCCTCTTCTTCGTGTGCTAGAGCCCTTTAACTGGTGTGTTTTCTCCCCAGTCAACTTCTAAGTGTTCAGCCTGGTCTCTGTTGACCTTAGAGGTTTGTCTGACCACTGTGTGTAGCTAATTTGTGGCAACCAGTGGTTTATGTTGTGGGCTGACAATTTCACTAGGGATAACTTTGCAATCACTGATTCTACCCCATTGCCCTTTCCTTACTAGGAGGAGTTCTACCGGACTTGCATGTTGGACACTTGTGTGTGTAGTCTTGTGACAGTCGGTCTTGCTGAACCATGTGTTGGTCACCTTCAAGCCATTTGCAAGACAGAAGACTAGAATGACCTCACTGTCTTTATTCCTGTTCCCCCACCCATGTGGATCCAGGCAGTCCTTATATTTGTTCTGTCTGTCCCGATGTGTGTTCAGATCAGCCATTGTTAGCACCATTTCATGTTGTCCTGCAACTGCTGTCTGAATGCAGTTTTTTCCTTACTATTTCAACCCTGCTGTGGTGCATAGTTTGAGATTATGAATACTGCCCTGAGTCTCTCATCAATTCTGATGACATCCCTCATTATCTTGTGCAGTCTATGATTCATGTTCTCTTGTCTTAAGGATATTGCGCACCACAGTATGTGCCCAAAGGGGTTGGTCTATACAACTCTTCCTCCTGTAGGGCACCATGTAGAGTCTGTGCTGCTGCCCGCATCTCTGTTCTTGGGTGTATCAGAGGTGGAAATACTCAGCATGTTTTTTGGAGGTGGAAGGAACCCCACAGAGACACAGGGAGAACATGCAAACTCCAAATAGCCATTGTCTAAAGATCAAGATCGAACTTTATACCTTGTACTTGGGAGGCTAAGACATTAACCATTATGGCAACTGATCTCCTTGGATTAATGTTAAATAGGTCAAAAAGTATAGGGTTTGATGAGTTAAAGAATATAAACAGAATGTATTTAAGTGAAAATGAGAAAAAAAAGTATTAAGAATCAGGTTTGATAAAAGCAGAAAAAGAAATGGAACAATAGTGAGAAATTCTAGATTAAGTAAAGAAGTTAGTTGGTGTAAATATTTCTTTTTCTCCTCTAACAAGAAAGTGTATATGTTAAATAACATATGTACTGGGGAATATGGGATATTTGGGGTGTTTATATGTTTCCTTGAAAAATGGAAAGATAATTGTAGCTGTTTTTCAGTTTTATTTAGGGAGCATTACTCAGTCCATTTAGATGCGGAATTGTATATAATAAGAAAAAACAAGGAGGTTTAAATTGAAACATCCAGTCATATATTTGGCATCTGTACAACTTGTTTGGTTATTAAAATATGAACCAGAAGGAAAATAGCTTCATAGGGAAAATACTGTATGTAAAATATGCTGAAACAGAAAAAACTTTAACAGGGATGATGAGACAAAGTTATGGAAAATTAACACTGATGAAGCTAAAGATAGAAAGGAATGGTATAACTTGTGACTTAAGAAATAATTGTTTAATACAGCCATGGAAAGATTATAAAGCTGAGGTTAAAAAAAAAGCAAGAAAAATAGAAGGGAAAGACCTGAAGACTTTTTATGAGGCTGGAGATTTTTTTGTGGAGAAAATTATCCATTGGATGAGTTGAATGTAAAAATAGCATGAAATATAACACAACATAGAGCAAATGTAAAGTCTGTAATCAAGAGGAAATAGCAAGCTCTAGTTTTGGACTGTAAAAAGAGTGAAGATTTTTAGAAAAAAAAATCAACATGAGTATGAGAAGGTTTTCAAAATAGAGGCATGGATGAAATGTGTGGGAAATATGAAAAAGAAAAAAGGTGAAGCTGGCAGATGGGATAAGATTTTGATAGTATGGGTGTTGAAACAGTATGATATATTGCTGTATATTAAGAATTTGAATGAGGAAGATATGTTGACTGAAAATGAGAAGTTATGTACCTACCATAACGTTCCATGTTAGTTGTCTTCTTCTCACCTTCTTTCTTGCTGGATGGGTTCGGAGCCGATCCTCGGCTCCGACTCGGCTATACTACAGCTCGAGAGCTATTTTTACCAGCTCGAGGCTACCCTGTATCCCACAATGCTAGGCGCCAACTACCCAGATCTCGTTTGATAGCTAACACCATAGCAGTTCTGATCTCAGAACAAAGGAGAAAGAGGAATACCTATATATAGAACATACCAAGAAAAGGCAACCATGGGAGTCCAAGCTGGGATGAAAGAAGGCCCAGAAGGATCCTTTCGGTCTGTCCAGGCTAGGGGGTTGGAGGGTGGGACACAAGAAGGAAGGCGAGAAGAAGACAACTAACATGGAACGTTATGGTAGGTACATAACTTCTCAATGTTAAGTTGTCAGCCTCACCTTCATTCTTGTTGGATGGGACCGGATCCCTAGCACCTCAACCCTGGGTGGCTCATCGGAACAGACTCTTGAGGATGGTGGAACCAAAGTTAGCTCGGCTTCTGGAGGCCATGACCAGTTTGTAATGAGAAATAAAGGTATGAGGAGAGGCCCATGTGGCTGCCGCACAAATGGAGTCTATAGGCAACCTAGCCTGAAAGGCTATTATCGTAGCTAAGGCTCTAGTTGAGTGGGCTCTAGGTTTTGAAGGAAGTTATTGATGCCTCAGTTCATAGATGAAAGTAATCACAGAGGCCAACCATCTAGAAAGGGTTACTTTTGAAACTGGAAGGCCTTTCTTCCTTTCCGCATAAGACAGGAAGAGCTGCTCAGATTTCCTAACTTGCTTGGTTCTATCCAGGTAGTAACGGAGTTGACGGTGAACATCCAAAAAATGCAACTTTTGTTCCGCTCTGTTGGAGTAATTAGGGAAGAAAACTGGGAGATCGATAGTCTGGTTTAGATTTGCCTCAGAAGATATCTTAGGTAAAAAAGATGGGTTAGTTCTGAGGGACACTATCTTTATGGAAAACCAGAAAAGGAGGACGAACGCAAAGGGCGTGAAGTTCTGAGACTCTCCTCGCAGAAGTTATGGCCACTAGAAATAGAGTTTTCCATGAGAGTAACTTCAAGGAACAGGAAGCCGCAGGTTCAAAGGGAGGGAGAATCAAAGAAGTTAAAACCAGATTCAAATCCCACTGTGGTGGGGGATCTCTGATCGGGGGCTTAAGTAAAAAGATACCTTTAAGGAAGGCTTTACAAAGTTTATGGGACATAACAGTGGAGTCCGACAAGCCAACATGAAAATTTGAAATGGCCGCTAAGTGAACTCTGATAGTGGACGAAGAAGAACCTGATTGAAAAAGTTCGGCCAAGAAATCTAGGACTGATTGGATAGGTGCCGTGAAAGGATCCATGTTTCTAGTCTCTGCCCAGAAGGAAAAACGTTTCCATTTGCTAACATAAATCCTCCTGGTAGAAGATTTGTGGGAAGCTAGAATGATGTCACGCACCGAATGGGAAATAAAGGGAAGCCTGGCTAAGGTTGGAAGTGGAGCAACCAAGCTGTGAGGTTGAGAGAGGGGAGGGACTGGTGCAGCTTGCCCGACTGATGGGTCAAGAGATCTGGCACTGGGTCCAGATGCCAGGGCTGCTCCAAGAGGTAACGATGCAGGAACGGAAACCAGATTTGTCAAGGCCAGTAAGGGGCAATGAGGATCATTGTGGATCTCAATGTGATAGCTTTCTGAATCAACTGTGTGATTAATGGAAAGGGGGGAAAAGCGTACAGAAGACCCCGGGGCCAGTCGTGGACTAGAGCATCTCGGGGGGGGGGGGGTGGCCGGGAAGAGAGTGAAGAAGTCGTGGCACTTGCTGTTTTGAGGTGTTGTGAAAAGATCGCAGCAAGGCTGACCCCATCTTCGGAAAATCTTTTCCACTACTGACTGCTTAAGAGACCACTCGTGCGGCATGAGAATGGCTCTGCTCAGCCTGTCCGCTATGATGTTGGACTTCCTGGGGATATGTGTTGCTATCAGAAACCGCTGAGAAGAGATCGCCCACTGCCAAAGTCTGAGTGCTACTCGACACAAGGGATAGGACTTGGTTCCACCCTGCTTGTTGATGTACCAAACTACGGACATATTGTCCAGCTGAACTGCAATAGTCCCGATGGGAAGAGAGTCCTGAAGGGCTTGCAATGCTAAAAGTACTGCTCTCATCTCCAGGACATTTATGTGCAGGTGGCACTCGAAAGGTTGCCATGTGCCCTGGACTGTCCTGCCCTGAAAATGCCCTCCCCCAATCCGATCAGGGAGGCGTCCGTTGTCACAGTAGCAGCCGGGGGGGGGGGGTGACAAAGGGTCTGCCCTGAATGACTTGAAGGGAGACCATCTACCAAGAAAGGTGTTTCTTGCATGATTGGGTGATTAAAATGCTGTGTGACATTGGAAGCTGTTGAAAAGACCACTGGGAAAAGAGCATTCACTGAAGGATCCGCATGTGAAAGCGAGCTAGGGGAAGTAACGTAATGGCTGCTGCCATCAGACCTAAAGTCTTCAGTACAAACCTGGCCTGGATTCTGTTGCTCTGAAGAAGGATGTGAACGTGTCCGCGAATATCTGAAATTCTCTGTGCGGTTAGTTTTGCGGACAGTTCGGCTGTGTCTAATATGGCGCCTATGAAAGTAATAGACTGACAAGGTGACAAGGCAGACTTTTTGAAATTTATGGAGATACCTAGCTCTTTGCAAGTTTGAATGGTGTAATCTCTGGACTGAAGAAGTTGACGTCTGGTGGTGGCGGTAAGGAGCCAGTCGTCCAGATATGGAAACACCTGGAATCCTTGACGTCTCAGATGAGCCGTGACCACTGCCATGCATTTGGTGAACACTCGGGGGGCTGTAGTGAGACCAAAGGGCAGGGCCCTGAACTGGTAGTGACTGGCCCCCAGCCGGAAGCGGAGAAACCTCCTGGAGCGCCTGTGCATCTTGATGTGGTAGTACGCATCCTGAAGGTCTATAGAACACATCCAATTGTCCTGGCCCAAAAAGGGTAGAATGGACTGTAGCATGACCATCCGGAACTTTGTTCTTTGGACAGACCTGTTCATCCTGCTGAGATCCAAAATTGGTCTCCAGTCCCCTGTCTTTTTTGGTACCAAAAAGAACTTAGAGTAGATTCCGGATCCTTGCTGGTCTGCTGGGACTGGTTGGATGGCTCTTTTTCTTAGCAGTTTTGAGATTTCTAATACTGCTTTTTCCCTTAGACTGGGTGGAACATCTGGAAGGGGCCTTTTTGGCTGTGTTGGGGTGTGGGCAAAGGGAATTTCGTAATCCTCGAATATGATCGACCGTACCCATCTGTCTTGGGTGAGGGAAAGCCAGGCTTCTGGGTACAGTGATAATCTTCCCCCGACTGCCTTCGAAGGCGGACAGTTGGGCAGCTTCTCAGGGATGATGGAACGGCTGGCCAGAGACAGCTTCTCTGCTACTGTGATTCTGCGGACCCCCTCTGCCCCTAGGGCGGCATCTGTTATTGTCCCCCCCCTGCCTCTAGAGGGGAACTCACCTCGTGCGTCAGGCGCGACACCCTGTGGTTTGCGAAACCACATTTTTCCACCCTTCTGACCCTTAGGGAGGGTATGGTCTAGACGGAGTGGAAAAACGGACTCCCACGGCAGAGAGAGTCTTTCCATCCTGTTCGCATCTGGTCAAAGTATACTTCATGAGGTCCAAACAACGCCGAACCATCAAAGGGGGAGTTAGTGAAGGACGCCTTGAAGAGGTCAGCAAAGTTACAAAGCCGCATCCAGGCGTGACGCCTTAAGGCCACGCCTGTGCCTGCAGCCCTACTCGCCCCATCGGCCGCATAGGAAATAAGCTGCATGGAGGAGTTAATCGAGTTCAGGGTTGCCAGTTGGGAGTTGATTTTGTCTTGAGACCCCGCAGCTGTTGGATCCTGTAAAATATCACCCATTTCTTTGAGCATGTCTCTTTGAAGGCGGGTGAAATGACACAGGTAATTCAGCGACTGCATGGTAAAGGTCGCTGAAGAAAACATCCGCTTGCCATACCTATCCATAGTCCTAGATTCCTTATTAGGAGGATGGATCGGTACTGAAGGATCAGCCAGTTCCTTCTTAGTGGCTGCCGCCACCACCATGGCATCAACAGGGATACCCTTGGTTAAAAACTGCTTATCAGAAGGGGCTGTGATAAATTTTGAAGGCCTCCGTGGGGTAGGTTCCATTGTGTCAGGGGCCGTCCATGCCTTCCGAGCCACCACTTCCATGAGGGGGTCAAAGGGCGGAGACACCCAGGAGGTGGAAGGGTGAGAACCAAAAGCCTCTAGGTAAACTGACTCGTCCTCGGAAGGATTGAGGGTAGGCCAGTTCCCCCCTCTGCTTGAGGATCTCAAGGATGTCAGAAAAGGAGACATCCTCAGAGGGGGACCGTGGGGGCCCTTCCGACTCATCCAAGTCGGCGTCGGATGTGACGGACTCTGGAGAGTCCACATGCTTCCTCTTGCATTTCCTTTTCCGAGGGGGCTCCCCTGACGGATCAGGGGAGGCCTCGGAAGAGGAGGATGCTCCCAATGGGGGCACCTGAGGCGTTGGATCTCTGCGGTCGGGGTCGAGAGGATGGGTAGAGACCGTAGCAGGCACAACAGTGGGAGGAGCTGAGGGAGCTGACCGTGGAGCACGCACAGGGGCCAGCACACTCCTCATGACCTCAAAAGCACCCCCTATCAGGCAGGGAAGAAGGTCCCCGCTCCGAAGAGATAAGGACCCCTCCCGGCACCGAGAGGGATGTCTCCGAGGCTGATGTCGGGGCTGAACTCACCTGCGCCGAGGCTCCGAGAGGGAGAACGGGGTCGGACAAGGGTCCGATGCCACCTGCCCCCCTCGGAGCCGAGGGAGTCCCGGCGCCCGGATCCCTCCAAGGATCGAACCATGGAAGAAATCAGAACCGATGACGGAGCCGAATGGTGTGGTATCGGCTCCGACGTGTCGACAGTCCCGGCTCCCACGAACTCCGGCTCTGAGCTCAGAGGAAGAGACTGAGGAGGAATCGACGATGGAATGGGGATAGCCGCTGTCTGATCAGAAGGGCTCTGAAGCATCTGGGCCAGTGCCTGCGACTTAAGGAGTCTGCTAACCACCCTCTCGAGGTCATGCTCTGAAAGCCTGGAAGACCGAGAGGAATGGGACCGATAGCTCCGCTCCGAAAGCAAGGGAGATCTCAGAGCCAAATGGACTGACTCCAAAGAAGGAGATCTGGAGCGCTTACGGCTCGCAGACTGTTCCGACGCAACGATCGGAGCCGACTGAGTCTTGGGAGCATCGGCTACAGCCAGAGCCGACATAGGAGCACTAAGAGCACCACTAGTCGAAGGCTCTGTTCGTGGAGCCGACGGTTTAGTGGGCTTCAAAGGTTTGCCCGACGAAGACTTGGTCGGGGAACCTTCGGGTTTCAACAAGCCTCACAAGATAAGCTTGTTTCTGCCTTCCTGCAGGACTCTTGGACTGAATGCATGGCAGACAGAACAAGAGTCCTGCAGGTGCAGAGGGCCCAGGCAATAAACACAAGAAGTGTGACAGTCTGTCAGAGACATCTTCTGACAGCACGAGTCACACTTCTTGAAGCCTGAAACCCTGGAATCTTTAGACATCCTGACAGGAATGACAAGTCACATACACAAGAAACACCCACACTCAAACTTACTTAGTCTAGTCACACACGCACACACACACAGACTGAGACTATTTAGACTGACAAAATAAAGTAATTTAAACTAAATATAACTAAAAATTAAACTAAAAATTAGCCTGGAGGCATAGTAATCTACGGAGTGGGGGTAGGTAACAAGAAGAAGATAGAAACAAACCCGAAAGGGAACTGTCTAAGGTGGGGATACACTAGGGGGTAAACAGGATCTAACAGTAAACTACTACTGAAAAAGGTCAAGAAAAAACCTTACCGGAAAAGATTTTTACAAATCTAACCTGAGAGCCGGCAAAAACGCAACCTTGCAGCTGAAGTGGCAAACGAGATCTGGGTAGTTAGCGCCTAGCATTGTGGGATACAGGGTAGCCTCGAGCTGGTAAAAATAGCTCTTGAGCATTAGTATAGGCAGAGTCAGAGCCGAGGATCGGCTCCGAACCCATCCAGCAAGAATAAAGGCGAGATTGACAACTTAACATAATATGGTTATCAAGAAAAGGATGGATTATAGGATGAAAGATGTTAAAGATTATGAAATGAATATGAAGTACTGAAAAATATTGCAATTATTGTAGATACTGTAAATGCAAATATTTTAAAAATGTACATAGAATATAAGAGGTGTGATGTATATATAAAGCAACTCCTACTCTTCTCCATATGTGCTATGGGATCTTTTATATCCAACCGGAGTTAACAGGCATGTGGTACCTCAGTTTAACATCTCAAATGAAGGACAGCATACTCAGGAGTGCAGCACCCTCTAATGCTTCACTGCAATGTCAACTGGAAAATTAATCCAACCACTTGGGGCTGGAATAAAACCCAAAACTTTCTGATCTTGAAGCAAGAAAGGCTTGTGTGCTGCCTGTTGTCACTGACACCGGCCATCCTAGTTTCCTTCCTCTGTGCTCCTTCAGCCAGTTTAGTATGACTTTGTTTGCATGTACTCCTGAATTTGCATATAGTGCTACAACAGAAGCCTCGCCAGTGTATTTATTATAGCATAATAACCTCCCTGTTTCAAGAATGAAACCCTCTCATAATGGTTCACATTTTTATCTTTTGCCACCAGTGTTCCACATTGTTCCTGATAAATAATAAGTACTTCAGTAAGTAAGGCACCAAATTCATTTGTACCTTAGCAGCAAAAATCTTTACCATATAGCAAGTAGTGTATAACTTGGTTACTATGCTAATGGTCCCAGGGCCCTTACAAGCCTAGCCAAGTTCAGTCTGTGTTCCCAAGGGTGTCAATTCAAGAAGGTACTAAAATCAGCACCTACTGCCCCTGTCCAAGAGGGAAACAGGTGGAGCCCCCTCATTTGTTAGACCAGCCTTTCATCCTCTCCAGTTTCCTTTTCAATCCCCTACCACCAACCAACACATTATTCTCCATGTAGCAAATACGTTTGTTCTACCAAAAACCTTTAATGTAATGCCTGATACAAATACTGCAAACAGATTAGGGTCCCTCACTGACTATTACAACACTATAGTTATTACCATTCAATCTATAGGTGATGTCCTCTTTACCACTTAATTCTTATTTCTAACTGCTTGTGCACCTGTCGTATAAAGTTAATGTCCTGTTAATGTTTCCACATGTAAGTCGCGGTCTATAATCTGCTTAATCCCAAAATTGTTTTATTGTTAACTGAAACTAATCAATGAATATGTGAAGTATTACTCCTCCATAAAAATGTTTTCCAAATATTTCTAACCGTGTTATATAAACCGATGTCATGAGGGATTGGTTCATTGACAAGGGAAAAAATGTGATAGGAAGATGATTTTGATGATAATTCAGCCCATTAATGAAAGAACGGTCTTGCTTGTCAGCATTTTGTTTGCATATAATTGTAGCAAAATTAGTTTCTAAGGCTGCAAAACGATTAGCCATATACTAGAGGGTAGGATGATTTATGTTGAACAGATTGGAGGCGATTGAAGAAGAGTCATGTTTATTAGTCTAAAAATAACAGTTTAGAGCTCATCTTGACCCTATAACTAAGAATATTTTGCATCTTTTGGGCAAGTTCAGTGAAGACCTTAGTGGCATTTTAGTTATCTGATATTTTCAGTGGTAGACTGTATAAATGAAATAATTATGTAGATATTTATTAATAGCTGTAGACTTGATAAGTGACTTTTCCACTAGTAAGTTTATTAAGACTTAAGAAGTCAAAATAAACAAAGATGAGGTTGAGGCATCCTTGCCTCGGCCTGATGGATAGATTAGAGTCAAGATTTGTAATTATTAATTGACAAGTAGTCTTCCATATTTCTGAGAGTTCAGATAACATTTATTTTCCTAAAAACTGCCATTTTTGATGCCACACAAAATTTCTAATGTTCCTGCCATTGTCCTACACTTAAGCTCATCTCCTTGCCCTTTGAGCTCTTCACCTCTGTTATGGTATTGGATTTAGTCTTTTCTTATCTCTGGGTACAGGGTGTAAACCACAGCACTGTCCTGGACAGTTCGCTTATTCAGTCCATTTTCCAAGAGAAGCTGACAAGAGCATTAAACTAGGCTGTTGCCTGTCTATAACAAGTCTGTGCATATCTGTCCATTATCAGAAGTCTGACCTGTCTCCATCGAGCAGGAAGATAATTCCTTAAGGCATTGTTGGGCATGACAAAAAACAAGGTCTTCCTTTCTGTGAAGACCATCCTCTTCAGTACCTTTTTCCTGCCTCTTTTAACACAAAGTACCATGACAAGCAAGATGATATTAAGAGTTTTGAGATGCATGACATTTTCAGGTCTTATGGTTTCCCTAGTATATGGGTCTTATGGTTACTCAATGAAAATTCAAATGTGGAAGTACAGTGGTACTGAAGGAGCAACATTAGCACCCCCTAGGTAGGGTGCTGCCCATTACCTCATTTAGAGATAATTCAAGAGGAGAGCAGGCCACATCATTAAGAGTATAGGGGGATACCCTTTGTGTGTCTACTTCGCACCCAAACCATGCATGATAAATGCATCGAGCAGGACCCAAGAGGAAAAGCCAGGCATAAAAACATCAAGAAAATGTTTGCATTGATCTATACTTTTCAGGCTTTCAGCAATTTGTGGGTGCCAGGAGTGTTCAGAATATAGTCACAGGGAAAATCACAGATGTTTTTCATAGTCAATGTTGCAGTACTGATCTTTGGTCTTTCTGCCTTGCAGAAGCTTACAGCAGACTTGATTGCTATAGTCTTTGCATAATCCCTTGCCAGCAGATGTCTGACTGACATCTGGACATCAGGGTATAAGAAGGGTGTACGTCAGTGCCATCTTCAGTTCTTTCTAGCTGGGCAGTCTGATGCACCTCGTGTGTTCAGAAAACCCACGGTCCATTGGTTCATTTTCCCCAGTGTGTCACCTTCTTTCAGTCAGTACCCCGCTGGGAATTTTCTTCTGTTGATTTAATGTTTAAAAAGGTTAATAGTTGCTTGAAGTGTGGGAAGCAAATCCCATATAAAGATTTTTATTCATTTGTTTCTTTTCTGCTTGGGGCCTCAGCACATCTCTAATTGTCCTTACTGTACAAATGTCAGTGTGAAAACCCTGAAATATAGGGCCAATGTACGTATTAGCCACCCAGATGAAGTCTTTATCTACAGTTTGTACAGTGACATTATAACCCACTGCTGTCGCACGACCTTCACAAACACCAGCTTATGCTAGAGTCATTCTGAAGAAAGGGGAAGACAAAAAGACCAAGGACTCTGACATTTCCAAGAACACTCAGTTGAGTGAAGAACCAGGTGAGGTGCCTTTGCTTTGCAGCCTCTTGGTCCAACAGCTCATAGGCCTGCACCCTCTGGCACAACCCCATGGGAGGCCTCCATGGTTTCAGGCCTACCTACCACTGTTACCATGACACAAGTGTCGGTTGCATCTGAGGTCCCTCAGCAGATCTCAACTTCTGATGCTCATATTTTGGGTTTCCAGGGAGGCGCCCTGTCTACTTCATTTACTAAAACCGTAACCAAAGTTGCAGTCTGATCCCTTCTAAATGGACACCTAAATCAAAGTGAACCACTTCCTTTTGTTTGCCCTTGTTTCAGCCACTTCTTCTCAGGCTAAAGCCCAAGACCTCCTAAAAATAGCTTAGGAATTCATGGTTTTCGTGAAATCCAGAGAAACCTCCCACATTTCTGCTACTGAAGTATCCCCATCCAGCAGTAGCAGGGAGGTGACCTTTCAGGAAGATTCAGATTGTTCAAGGTCAGAAGATGAGGAGGAGTCTTCCTACTCTGAGCACCTGCTACCACAGACTTATCTAGATTCAGATTATGATGACCCCCCCCCCCCCGGAGGACCTTTCTTTCAGGGATACCCTTTATAGAATGAAGGAGGCATTCACTTGGGATACCAAACAGTTCTCACAAGCTCAAATGCATTGTAGGGAACTGCTGAGTTTGCCTTCTCCCATGCTACTGGATATCCCTCCTGTACACATACTGGATGTTGTCTTTGAAGACATTGCTTTACATCCTGATTTGCCACCTGCACCTAGGAAACCATACAGGTTTTACAGTGTGCTTGAATATCACAAGCACCTTTACAAAAATCCTAGGGCTGACCCTTGGTAGTCTCTACTGAATCCACAAAAGGTGTATGTACTAACTAGATGTCCCTTACCAAATGATTAAACAGACTTGGGGGGGAAAAAATGCTTGTACCTCTGCCACCCTTACAGTGAGAGCATTGAATTGCCATTTCAGTATGCTAAAGTACCTTGAATCTCTCCATGACAAAATTGTAGCTAAAGTGCAGATAGAACCTTATCAAAGGAAATTCGGGTGACAGCAAGAGAAGCTTTACAAGTCTCCAGACACTCCCTAAAGTGTATGATGCCATAGATGCGTCATGCACAGCAGCTGTTACTGGTTCTGTCATCTGCAAATATGCATGGCTCAGGATCCAGCTCCTGTCAGATCAGATCAAGGCTGAACTACTGGATGCTCCAGTAGACAAAGAATTCCTTTTTGGGACTCCAGATGAACAGGTTTTAAAGAAGCTGGTTAAGAAAGTAAAGCAAATAAAAACAGTTAAAGAACTGCATCTGTCTCTGACACTAAGGTAAAGTGGGAATTACCCGTATAAATCTTGTCCTTTCCCTCATAGACAAGACAAGGGGAGGCCTCCCCATGGCAAGAGACCCAGACAATCCAGGAGATGGCAACCAGAAAAATAGCACAGAACAGGGAGCTCCAAAGAGCCCATCCAGCACAGACACCAACTCTGATCATATTCAACCCACCCTCCCCTCCAACCCCAGCCACCCATATCCCTACCCACCCTCCCCTCCAACCCCAGCCACCCATGTCCCTACCCACCCCCCCATACCCCTACCCACCGTTTCCATCCAAACCTCTGGATAGGAGATTCTCCTCATTCCTAAATCAATGGGAAAGCATCACCATGGACCAAAGGGTCTTCAGAATCAGAGAAATGAGGTACTACAGGCAGTTCAAATAAATTCCACCCTTCTTGGTCATTCCAAAACCACCAAAAGAACAGAAAGGCCTTTTACCACCTATCCTTGGGGAGCTACTTCACTAAGAATCCATTCCATGTGTTCCCCCAGGTCAAGAGGGAAAAGGCCTTCTACTCAAGTATCTTTCTAGTTCCAGGAATGGAGGGCATCTAGAGGCACATCTTGGACCTTTCAAAACTAAACAAATTTCTCGATATCCCAAAGTTCAGAATACTTTCTTTGCAAAAATTACTTCCCATGATCTCCCAAAATGCCTTCATGGTCACCCTAGACATTAAAGTCACTTATCCCCATGTCTTCATAGCAGGCAATCAGAAATTACTTAAGACTTGTAACAGGCTGTCACTTCCAGTGTTGTGCTTTGCCATTTGGGTTGTCCACTACTTCTAGAGTTTTCACAAAATACTTAGCTCCTTTGATAACACATTGTAGAACTCTGGGAGTTCATATTTTCCTCTAATTTGATGACTGTCTCATTCAGGGAAAATCCACAATAGAGACCCTAGCACTTTGCAGATCACCATTGACTACTTTTAGAGGGTAGGTCTCACCATAAATCTTCAAAATTCACAAACTGTTCCTGAAGCAAAGATCCTGTTTTTGGGTGTCCTCATACATTCAGCCCTACACAAAGCCTTCCTTCCCCAGTACAAGATCTTTCCTGACAAAACACCTGATCAGCCTGTTTCCAAAACAACACATCTCAGCAAGGGAATTTCTAAGGTTTCTGGATTACACTGCATCCTGCATTCTCATGATCCCACTTGCAAAGTTACACATGAGAAAACTTCAGTGGTTCCTCAAAAATGCTTTGGAACAGCATTCTCAACCCCTGGATACCCTATTGTCTCTCCTCCTATGTCTTTCTGAAGAAGGAGCTCCTACGGTGGAAGAACACCATACTGCAGAACACAGGGGCAAATTTCTGTTTATCAGAAGCAAACAAAACCATCACTATGGACAGTTCAGACATAGCTTGGGGGGGGGGCACCCACTTAGGTTCCTTGAAAGTGCAGGGCATCTGGAAACCACAACAGAGAAAACTGCATATAAAGCGAAAGAAGCTACTAACAGTCTACCTGGCCATTAAGACTTTTCAGCAGAATTTAAGCCCCAAGGCTCTTTCAGATCTGGACAGACAACAACACAATGATGTGGTGCATAAGCAAGCAAGGGTGTACCTTGTCCTGCCCTTTGTGTAGCCTCACGAGGGAGATATGGATGCTGGCTAAAGAACAAGGGCTAACTGTCATACATCTTATATTCCAAGTCAGAACAATACAGTGGCAGATTCTTTAAGGTGAGATATTTTAGATCCCAATGAATGGATGCTGAAGAGAGAGGTATTCCTAGACCTAACTCTACAGTAGGGACCCCTCTCACCAGAACAGACAACTACAGAAGTTCTGCTCCAGAACTCAACAGACAGGGGCTTGGAAAATGCATGTTTTCTCTTTCACATGGACAGAATTCTCCTTGAATACATTCCCATCCTTGCTGCTGATCTTCAGGGTACTGATAACAGTCAGGGCAGACAGATCCAGCATGATTCTAGTGGCCCCTGGCCAGGCAACACTTTTTCTTCTGGTTTACTATTGAAATTGCGAAATTGTATCAGTTGACCGGTCATGATGTCGACCCAACTCCATACCATCGAAAAAACCATCAAGTTGAAAATGAGTGCATTGACACCCCCTAGCTCGATGTATTCGACAGAGCAGGAGGAGAGGTCAGTCACCCATGCAATGCACCTTAACGTACTGTTACACTTTGCAGTCAACGGTACATTTCTTTCACTGTTTTGCAGGGGAGCGACACTGCTGCACCCCACCCCCTGAAAATGATATATACCAACTCCAAGATCGCACTACACTGAGGAAATGGGTTAATTCTTCTTCCTGTCTGAATGGTGAATATACACTCCGAATGCTGAACTCAGATAATGGAACTACACTACCCATTCACTGTAGTGTAGTCAATGTTTTCTGGTTCAGCATTCTGCCCATGCCGTTCGACTGCAGACACTTCACAATTTCAGTAGTAAACCGTTCTCCCTTCTCTTGATCCTTAGAGAGGGGAAGTTCGGTACTCTACCGCAGGAAGTAGATCTCCTCAGCCAAGCCAAGGGATCCGTTTTCCATCCTCACCTACCTACACTCAGGCTAACAACCCAAAGCATTGGATTTTGATACCAAGGGATGCCTTCTATCCCTTAGACATGCTTTAAATTCTAAAGGAGCAAGGAAACTCAATACCAGAAAATCATACCTGGCAAAATGGAGGAAATTTTCCATCTGGTATCACAGCAAGAACACTGACCCTTCTCAGGCAGACATCAGCTCAGTCTTGGTGTACCTTTAAGGCCTGTTTAGACAAGGACTTTCCTACTCGGTATTAAAGTACATGCATCAGCCATCTTAGTTTGCCTGCACAGTGCTCCACCTGTTGTATTGCATCTCCCCCATGAAGCTTTTTCTAAAAGGGGTAATTCACTTGACACCACCCAGAAGGAACTCTATTCTTGCCCGGGATCTAAATTATGTGCTAGAGAAGCTCACCTTGGCCCTCTGCTACCTGTTGCTACTGCATCTCAAAGATGCTAACTTTTGGGACCACTTTCCTTACAGCTGTCACATCACCAAGAAAGGTCTCATAACCAGAAGCTTTCATGTGTAAATAGCCTTTCACAGGGATAGGGTAACCCTTAGAACAAAACCATCTTTTGTGCCTAAGGTGGTGTCAGAACTTAACCTAAACCAGGCTATCCACCTGCCAGTCTTCTTCCCAAGTCTGCAGAACAGGGCAGAGGATTTCTCATTCCCTGGATGTGCAAAGGCCAGATAAGGTACTGTCTAAGCAGGACAAAAAAACCCTAATGGAGCAGAGCAACTACTGGTGGCTGCCACAGAGGGTAAACAAGACAGGCCTGTCTCCAAGCAATCCATTTCCAAATGGATAGCCAACTGCATTAAGTTCTGTTACTTCCACCAATGACAAGTTCTGCCTGGGTGTATTAAAGCCCACTCCACCAGGCATAGGGCAACTGCATTTCTCAAGGGAGTCCCTATCAGGCCATCCTAGAGGCAGCCAAATGGAACTCACTGCACACCTTTACAAAACACTGTATAAACTAAGCAAAGTCTCCAGGGCTAGAACAGGTTTCACTGCTGCCATCCTGCAAAACATTATTTCCTAGGGTCATACAGATAACCTATCACCCACCTCTTGGCTTTGGGAGTCCTCCCAAGAATCAGTGCTACAACATTTGACTGTGAAGAACATAGTACATGTGTATCCCACTTACAATAATTGTAGATGTTCGAGTAGATACATGCAACCTTTATATCTGCTGAGTGCTTTTCATCCCTCCTTGCTGGGTGCAAGGGGTAGAGGAGTTCTCTGATGACAGTCTGCTTATGTCCATCTTCCCCTCTCTGCATCCTATGTGATTTTCCTCCTCCTCACTCATATTTAGACAACTGGGGAAGTTGTGCTGTCCTCCACCGTCAGGCTGCTTGTTCACTGCTTAGAAACACTGGAAGATGGTGCCAATAGATGCCTTTCTTATACTGTATACCCTGATGGCCATTTGTTGGTCTTCGGATGTTTGTCAGCTAGGGATGATGCAAAGACTCTGGAAATAGGGCAGGTTGCAGGCTTCTGCATGGCAGGAAGACCCAAGTATCAGTACTGCAGCACTGATGTACTCAAACATCAGCTGTTATGGTAAATTGGACACAACTGTACTTTGTAGTACATAAGTGTTGGGAGGTACATGCTGCTATCAGCTTTGTGAAGTGGCAGTGATCGTTTGGACCCTAGCTATTAGAAGAATATTCTTCTTCTTCTACATTCATTTAGAGGTAAATGATATGTTGAACAACCTCTGCAAATCATCCACCTATCCCCATAAATGGTGGCTGTGCTCACAGGATTTCTGCTTTTTTGTATGACTTTTGGGGGTTTAAAGAGAATGGCCTCTTTACATTCCCCTAAATCACCAGACAGAGATGTTTTGTGTCACATATCCATGCTAGTAAGTCTGGGCAATTAATGTCTTTTCCCTTAAGTGGGGGAAGCCTTCCTTTCTGTTCTACTCTTCCTAAATTTCTTCATAAAAGCAAGAGAAAATGGACCAGATCTTATTCTGATAGCTTCCTTTTGGTTGAGAGAGCCCTGCTACTTTTTTTTTCCGTATAATAAAGCCATCCCCTGACTCACTCTGTCTTGCACACTGCCGATACAACACAACAGCACCTTGGTACACTGACATTTCAACTGCCTAAATTTGAATGACTAGAGACTATGTTCCTCATGCCTCACTAGGAACATAATCCACCAGATGTGCCAACTGACCTGCAGGTGGTGTGTAAGTTTAATGTTAGGAGATCCTACCTGGGCAAATGGAATAGGTTTTTCTACTGGTTTGAATCTTTCCAGATCTCCCAGGAAAGGTCCAAGGAAAGTATGTTCTCAGTTACTTAACCTTGCTTTTTAATACAGGACTAGTATAACTTTCTTTAAATGTGTACCTCACTGCTAGTTCAGTGTGCCATAGATGAACCTCTTTTCACCTGTGCTACATTCAGTTTGTTTCTCAAAAGAGTATATTTACTGTAGAGAGGAGACTTGGAAAAGGTGACATTGACATAAGAATATTGCTGCATATCCTTTAAGTTTATTAAACCATTATTTAACCCTTTGATGTTTCCCTTGCCTTTCATGCTATAAAAGCAGTAGTTAATAGTGTTAACTTCAAACTTTTTTTTTAATTCTTGCTTAGTGATCATATTGAAACACAAGCAAGATATTTTTTGCATATCCATGATGTGTATACAAAATGGTATAGGAATGTAAATTAGAATATAAATATTACATACTTCCTGAAAAATTCTAAATGGCTAAATTAGTAAAGAGTTGAAGGAATTTATCTGAGAGGAGAAGGTGGCTAGAGTTAATTGTGTTAAGTTGATCCTATCAAAAGAACAAGGTGGTTTAGGATTACCTGATTTGAAGGGATATTTTAGAGTTTACACAGTTAAGGCACAAGCAGAAGGTTATAATTCAAAATGGGACGGGATTATAAAGTGTGGGGAGTTCAAGAAATTGAGAGTGGGATTTTGAATGCAGATCCTTAAGAAAAATAGTAACAACCACGCAGAATGTTATATTCATAATGTAACAGGAAGTATTCTGAGAACTAAGCCAAAACAGGAATGGAGAAAAGAGATGTTACAGTAGGGGGTGACTGCAAGTAGGGTTGCAGAAGGTAGTCAAGAGGGGACTGGAAGTTACTGGAGAAAACTGGCAAAGGAACCAAGGTATTGGGAGCAAATAACTAGAGGGAAAGATAATAAGAGTGAGATGAGGCCAGAAAGATGTTTGGACAGCAAACTAGAGGCTACCTTTCGTACCAGGGATTGATATCAGAGTATAGTTAAAGAGAAAGGGATAGGAGAATCTTAAGTGAAAGACCTACTCTGGTAGTTTTTAGTTTAGTCTAGAACAGAAGCTGCTGTTAAAAAGGGGGGGCATATAAAATATTGCATGATAAGTATAAGAATCAATCAGAGGTAGTTAGAAAAGATTGTGAAGAAAGACTGGAAAAACAATTTATAAGAGAACGATGGGATGTCATATGTAGCCTACCGAGTATGCAAGTCCAGAAGGTTTAGGATCTTCGCTTGGAAGTGCTTACTTACATAGGTATTTTTGTACCCCAGCCAGGCTTCAGTGAATTTTTCCTCGGCTAGATAGCAAATGTTGAAGGTGTGATGGAGAGGAGAGAGATAACAGGGAACATGTGTTCTGGAAAGGTAATGAGTTCGCAGATTTAAAAAATTCCCTATAGAGTACTCTGTCAGAAATATGAGCAAATGGCTGTAACTAAGGAAATGATTCTTTCGAGCTGGGACACAATATCTGAATTGCCTCACCATAGTTAGTAAGGCCTTATTAAGTTTACTTCTGTTGGCTGCAAAAAAGCAGTTATTAGAAAATGGAAATCAAAGTGTAAAGCAACTGTATTTGAAGTATTGAATATTGTAAAAGAGAGAAAAGAACTGGAAGAGGGATCTTTAGAAAAGGGAAGGAACAAATTACATAGAAATAAATGGAAATTGTGGGAACAATACACACAGAATAATGTTTTGGAGGTGAGGAGTGAGGTTTAAGGGAATGCAGGAATTCATTAATTTATGCTGGTGATAATTTCAAAGAAAAAAGGTATGTGATGTATTATGTCTGTAAATGGAAAAATGTCAGTATGGTTTGTTTTCTTTCCTGTTAGTGTACATTTGCCTGTCTTTAAGTGATGATTTAATAAAGGTTTTTAAAGAAATCTTAATTGGCTAAATCACTGATGTTGATATGTTCATGATACAAAAAGACCTCATTGTTTATTTTGAGGGTATCATTTCAATATATTGAACATTTTGAAGTCAAACTGTTTGGAGAGGGTATTTTTCAGATATCTTAAACATGTTTTGATGAAAAATGTCTCTGTCATCACTAGGCAACATACATAGTTTATATATTTTGTGCTCCTTTTTTTGGATGCCTTGCTTTATGGTGGAGCTACTGCACATACTACCATTCAAAGTGAATTAGTGAATTTCAGTCACTTGACGGCATGTCCCTTGGTCTTGATTCTCATAATATTGAAACATTGCATTTCTTCCAGTCAACAAATGGAAATAAATACTGAATTGTACAGCTGTTTTAATGTCAAACTTGTACTCTGCATTTTGTAATATTTTAGTTTTCACAAAAATATGATGAGGCTTATTACTGTTTACCATTAATAGTTACTAGAGATCTTATCGAAGCTGTGACAAATCTGTTTATTTTGAAAAATATTTTAGTACAATGCAAGGAAGGGCTGCCCTAGAAAAGGGGTAAATTATAAAACTATACTTAGTACAGCTAATCTTTCCCTTTCTTTCCAGGATAAACTGTTGACATGTCTTTGGCCTAGTTGTTTTTCTGCTTCTTCATGTGGGTATACTAATGGCAGTATGTGCAACTTCTTGGTTCCATGTAATTCTTTAATCTCTCTTTACAGATGAATTTTTAATTGCACACTATTCTTCTCTACTCTTCACCTTTTACTCAAGACTTTGGGTGCATTGCTAGAGATGCTGACCATATTTAAGTTTGTACCTCACAAACTATATGGAAGTGAGGCAGTACATTTATAAAAGCCATTTGCCTTAACAGTAGATCTGTGATATAGAAGGGTATCCCTGCAACCAGACTTTCTTATGACCATCATGATGAGGTTTCTTCTTTGGATTTCTTATGACTTATTGCAATCAATTTAGTCTTGTCTGTTCATTTTTGTGGTCTCCTTCAGATCCCTTGTTATGTTGGTCGACTTTTTCTACAGGATGTCATATTACCTGTTATTTATCACAGTCATAAGAGTGGTTAGTATTCTTCCTCTAGTATGCCATACACTCTGTTAACATTTCTCTGCATTTATAGTTAGGATAGATTTATTGTTACAAAGACCTGAATTGTGGTACTTGCCTTCCAGTTTCCATGCTACTCTAGCATGGGTCTGATGGCCGAGTACTCCAGGGACTGGACTGATGCGGTTAGTTGTGTTGGGAGAAGAGAAAGGATCTGGCATTCAAAACTAGCTAGAAACCATGCTTTGCTAGATTAGAAAACCTGTATACAAGTGATAAGAATGCAACATTTTGTTAGATTAGAAAACACATGTATAAATGCTGAGAATGGAATTGGCTTTGTCCTTGTAGTCTTCTGTTATGTTGAATATTTATTACAGTTATACTTTTCCTAAATACAGGAGTGGCCATGTTATGATGTCTGATAATTTCGGGTTTTCATGGTTATGGAACATTTCAGTTTAAGAATGTTTAATGTGATAGCTGCTTCATTAATAACATTGCAACTTTTTGGTGCAATTATGGTGCCCTTCTTATTTCATTTGGATAATATGTTTAACCCTACTGCATCATGTTTTCCCCCTAACTTTCAGTATATTCAGCCTAGTGTGTTAGGATTATATCTAGTGATTTTTTGATTATTGCTGATTTATATCGAGTTTTCTGTGTATGCCAGAGGTTCTGGAAGTTGGTCTGTTAGCCATCTGTTCTTTTATCTGAAGGTCTGTTTCATACTGTACTTGTTTGGTATCTCAGTTTTGTATATTTTATCGTTGTTTATGGGATGTCACTGTTCTTTGTTTGTATTTAGTTGTCTCTTCCCAGGGTAGTGTACTTGTATATTTATGTGTAGGTTTTTGAAAAAAAGAGTGAATAGAAAATGTTTTCTCTTGGTTCGCTTACAGACCTGATACAGATTCCCAATACCACCTTGGAGTGTTATTTCTTCACCTGTTGGAGAGGGGTTATACCTATCTATCCACTGTCCAGATTTTGCTTCATATTTTTGACCTGTTCGTAAAATGTCTTTTTTGGCATGTCATTCTACCCTTTATAAAATGCATGTTAATACAAAAAGTTATTCTATAAACATAAATTTATAAATGTAGTATTTAAAAAAAAATGTCCCTACTTCTGGACCTTTTACCCCCACCTTGTTTTTTTACTTTTTTCCAGAATTTCTACACTAAGGTGTTGAGAGAGGTATGGGTAGGGTAACTCAGGGTAGCAGAGGAAGCTTTTTTCCTGTCATGTTTTACATTACAACATATTGCTGCATACACTAACCAAACTGGTCGTGAAGGGGAAAGGTAATCATATTTAAAACATGTTATTTATTTCTTCCTCTCTCCTCCTTTTTTCACTTAATTTTGGCAGAATGTAATTCCTTGATAGTTTGTCGTCATTCTTTTTCTTTATAATTAAATTGGTCTCCTGTCTGGCCCTATGCTTTATTCAGCAAACATTTCTTTATTGCAGGGGCCATATTTCCTGATATTACTGGTGCCGTTACTTAGTCTTTACTACATTCATAGAGTTCTAGTCTCCTACTTTTCATTTCAGTCTTGCTTTATACTGGTATTCTAGCATATTTCATTATTTAAATGTTGGGGTTGAAGTTCATATCTTTTATTGTGTTGCTGATTTTTGCCTGTTGAGAAAAATTCTTAAAATAATTTTTATTGAGTAATTCCCTTTTTGGTGCCCTGATCCCAATCTCAATTTCTTCTCAGTAGCTGTGGATGTGCTGCTACTCTTGTGATTTTACAGAACCTCATGTAACCTTTGCATGTTCCTGATTTCTGAGGATTGACAAGTTTATTTATCGATTATTTGCACCACACTGATTTCCACCCTAGACCTGGATTAACTTTAATAAAACCAAAGATGCATTACAAGTTTTTTGGGCACTCGGCACTTCCACCTTCGTGAACACTTCCCTATATAAAAATAATAGTGTTAAAATTATTTATTGCTCAGTGGTGCAGCGGTTAACGTTGTCACCTCACAGCAAGAGGTTCTCTGGTTCGATTCTCGGCTGGGGTGCCTTCTTTGTGGAGTTTGCATGTTCTCCCTGTGTTTGCGTGGGTTTCCTCCGGGTACTCCGGTTTCCTCCCACATTCCAAAGACATGCATCTGGAGCATTTCTCCCCGGGCCTCCGCTGAAAACAGGCTCTGTGGAACCTAGTCGGACTTTCCCGGTCAACAAATGTTAAATAAAATAAATTAAAAAAATTATATTTCATATAATTTTCAGTATTTTCTTCATAGTAGGAAAAGAACTCCAAAACCAACACAAACCCAGCTGTGGAAAACAGAAAATCTAAGGTGTAGTAAAGCACCCGACTCCACGGCCTTGAATTGACACTTTATTTGACAAGAAACAAAACAGATAGCGCTTTTGTCTCCACCCTGGAGACCTCTTCAGAATCAATTACATCAAACAACAGAGACGTATATATACTATAAGCAATGTGATTAATTAGGATAATGGTGCTCAATTAATCAATAAAACAATAATGCAATGAATAAAAATAAATATAAAAAAAATATATATATAAAAAAAAATAAATAAATAAATAAATATAAAAATGCAAGTACTATATGGAAAATGTCAGTAGTAAGCTGGATAATTACCCTGCACCTACACTTCTACAAGGTTCATATTATATTTAACATTACTAAACAACATTTAATTAGTACTAAGATTAAAATGTAAAAAACGAAAAAGAAATAAAGCCTAATGGTGTCAACTAACTGTATACTATATAACTGTTGTTTTAATTCTTGTATCTTGTTGGTGAAAATAAAATAAGAATAGAATAGAAAAGTGTATAACATCTTGTGTTACAAAATGTGTGTATTATTAATATTAATGGTAGTGGTGAAAAATTATTTATTATAATAGTAAATAGACTTAATAAATTTATAAATAAATATATAAAAAATCTAAAAGTATGTATGTGTGACTATATAAATATATAAATATATGAAATATATAAATATAAGTATATAAATATGAGTAAAAATCTATAAATATATAAATATAAATGAATGTGTAAATAAATGTAAATATGTAACAATATATAATACGTAAATATATAAATATATCTACGTGATAAATGACCATCTTGAATAATGAAATGTATGTGTGTGTAAAAGTGTGTAAAAGTGAATGAATGAATAAAATAGGATGCGAACTGCAAAATTTAGACACTATTTTCCACTTAAATAGTGTTTTTTAGGGTCCAAAGCTAAAACTTTTAACGCTGGTACAATAGATATACTATCGTTCAAACCCTTTCCATTACAGGTGTCTAATCTGAGTTGCCACATCATTTCTCTGTATAATAATTTGGTAGTCCAGTCTCCCCCTCTATCTGGACTATCAACAACTTCTAAAACCCAGAATTTAAAATTAGCATTAAGACATACTAAAGAATGTCTATAAAGAGCATTATTGACATTTTTAAGATTGATGTCTCTTATATGTTCATAAATTCTTCTACGTAGGTGTCTCTCCGTTTTCCCTACGTAGAAGCTCCAACAAAATGAACAGTATGCTAAATAGACTAGACCTTTAGTGTAGCAACTACTATATTTTCTCGCTTTTAGTGTGGTATGTAAACTTGGTAAATGAATAGATTTTTCGCCTGCTATGAATGGGCATTGAGCACATCTATTGCATCTAAAGGTACCTCTTTTATGATTGTAAGTCACAGAGTTATCATCATTTTGTCGTTCTTTTCCATTTTCCAAAATGTTTTTTATGTTATAATTTCTTCTATAACTATACATGAGTCTGTTTTTAAATACATCTACTCTAGTAGGAATACTATTAAACAAATCCCATACACTGTTAATACTTTTTTTCAACCATTCAATATTTTTATGGTATGTCAAAGTCAGGTATGGGGTATTGTTGATGGGGTTTAAAACACTCTGGCTTGAATCGAACGTACACCCCCCATTCTGTGTAGGTACACTTCCATTTAATATAGAATTATTTAGCAAAGGGGTGTATCTAGTGTTCATGTGTGTAATAACACATTTTTTAGCTTCTTCAATCACTTCAATGGGATATCCTCTTTGTGAAAACATGTTTTCTAAACTATTTAACTCATTTAAGAAGACCTCTTCTTTACTTGTCATCCTAGAAGCCCTGATCATCTGACCCTTTATAATGTTCTTTTTCAATAATAAGGGATGGTCGCTCTCAAAATGTAAATATGCATTAGAGAAGTGCTCCTTCCGGTATAGGGCTGAACTGTATCTTTTCACTTCTTCATCTTTCATTAAATTAACATCCAGGTAATGAATAGAATCTTTGTGAACCTCATATGTGAAGCTCAGGAATGTTGTACTTCTGTTGATATACTCAATAAAATCAAATATTTCTTCTTCCTGGCCTTTCCATAAAATGAGAATATCATCTAGAAATCTGAAATAACTGTGCATGTGCTGATAATATTCTGATGTAAAAACATAATTCTTCTCCCAAAAGAGCATTACCATGTTGGCATACATGGGAGCACAAGCTGCTCCCATTGCCACTCCTTCTATTTGGTGGTAATATTCACCTTGAAAGTAAATAAAGTTATTTCTTAGTACTAATTCCATGTTTTCAAAAATTATACGGAATTCTTCAGGTTTCAATGCATCCATATTCACAAGAATTTCTTCAAACCAAGCAAGCCCAATGTCATGGGGTATTACCGTGAAAAGATCTTTAACGTCAATAGTTATAAAAATAATTTCATCAATATAATTTAATTCGTTCACTTTCCTTAATAAATCCCATGAATCAATCAATAGGTGTTGATATTCGAGATGGTAGCCCTTTAATTTCATATCAATATATATGGCTAATGGTTGTGTCTTAGATCCTTTTGCTGACACAATGGGTCTCATAGGGGGATCAATGACACTCTTGTGGATTTTTGGTATACCAAAGATTGCTGGAACTACTGGTTTATTAACCATAAAAAACTCAAATAGATCCTTGTCATATAGCCCTTGTAATAAATTGTCTTCAAGAATAAAATCAATTTTGGAATAGGCTATATTTATTTCATTACGGGATACAGTAGTATAACTTTTGTTGTTCAATATGTTCAGCATTCTCCTCATGTAATCCCACTGATCCATGATAACCATACCTCCACCTTTGTCAGGTTTCATTATTCTAACCTTTTTGTTATTCTTTAATGAAATAAGCAGTTTATTTTCTTCTTCAGACAAATTAGTCTGCTCGATATTGTGGTATTGAGGATAATTCTTCCTAATAGTGTTACAAACTACATTCTCAAAACTCTGAATATCATGATGAAGGGGTGGATTATATGTGCTACGTCTTTTTAGCCCTTTAATCTCATTAGTATTATTGTTCCCTAACATAACAAATAAATTCAACCTTCTAGTAAAAAGTTTCACATCCAATAAAATGTTACTAATACAGGGTACTTGATGTGGTACAAAAGTAAAACCCTTGGTAAAAAGCTTAAAAAATGTTTCAGAAATATCCATATCTGTATAATTAAAAATGTTAAAATTGTTGTAAGAACATATAATAGAATTAGCAGTTGTATTTCCTTCTTCATTCCCCCCTGGAGGATTGGATATAAAACTTGCTTGATTGACATCTATTATAATAGCACTAGAGCTTAATTTCTGTGTTGTCTGTAATTCCCCGCCGCTTGTGCATAAGATGGTTGTGGTGGGGTCCTGTTTTTTATCCTCTCTGACCTCCTGAGGCCACATTCTCCTAAAGGGAAGTGATTATTGTAGTATTCTTCCTGATAATTAACACCATACTCATTAATATCACCAACATCATGCTGATTGAGGTGATTATCGTTATTGTCATTGTCGACTTCCTGTGCCCCCACCCTGTTGTAATCAGTATAAAGTGGATAGTAATGTTTAACTCTCCTAATCGGATGTTGTTTTTGGTAAAGTGTATTATCATTATAGGCATTATTGGACTCATAGTCCCTTAAATCCCTTTTTATTTTAGATAATTTCCTATTGTAGTTGCGTACTGTAATAACATCCACATCTTGAATTGTTCTATAATATATACGTTTATATTCATCCATGGAAAATAATAAATCCTCAGTTATCTCCTTATATAATCTATCAATAGTATTTTTATCTTTTTCCATTCTATTTTCATTGTATTTCATTAGTGTCTTAATCACAGATAACCCACATTCATCAAATATTGCACATATTTCCTTAAATAGTGTAACATCCGTTCCAAAATCTATATTATTAGGAAATTTAGTTATTCTAAGACCCTTGGGTACAATGTGCTCGTGAAGACATCTACTGAAGTACCAATTTTCCACAGACAAATTCTTATACTTAGTTAATAACATTTTCAGTTCTTTACATTTATCTTTGTATGTAGTATGACCCTGATTATGTTGTTCCTGTTCTCTTACATTATTTTGTGAAAAGGATTTATTTAACCAAGTATGAAAGTCCAAGTTGTGGTATCTAGTGTAATCATCTTCATTACTGTTGTTGTAATTGTTTCGAACATGATGTCTTCCAGAATTATTCACAGGACCATTCCTCTCTTCCTGTGTATTCGATGTTTCTCTATGCGGTCCAGGTGCCCCTCTTCCAGATGTTGCTGTTCCATTGGGTTTGGGACTGCTCTGTGCACAGGGAATGGAATTCCCAACTTCGTTGTGTGCACTATTCTGCGAGTAACTTTGGATAATTTTAATGAGTTCACTGAGAAGGGAATTGTCACCTGACATCTTAAATATGTTGTGATAATGTGGAACAAATGGGAAAATATATAAACAATAAGAAAGAGAAAATCCCCAAAATGTTCCACTATAGTTCAATGCAAAAGTGAAGATGAAATATAATACTAGTTTAGGATTCACCAAAATAATTCATATACACGTAGTCAGTGAAAGTTCGAGTGTGCTTTCCACTCAATGCGACCAGGTGGGTGAACGGAATGGATGACAAATCAGGCACTCGCAAAATGTCAAAAAAGAAACAAGCTCTAAAACACCAATATGGTATAACCGTTAATAAGTTGATGTAAACAGTCAGTCTAAAATCAAACTAAAAAGTGCTCCAGCAACCCGGACTGTAACCAAGAAAATCAGGTAGCTGCAAATAACCCAAACCCAGAAGATGACTGGTAGAGAAAATACCTGTGGTTCCGTAGGCAAATCCAGCCCCAAAAACGATTCTTGATGTCAGCAAGAACCAAACAGGTAACTCAAGTAAATGGCTCATATGAATTCCTCAAACATCCCGAATAAATCCAAACGATCCGTTTACGCTCACCAGAAGCCTTCCGGTCAAGGGATATGCACGTTCGGTTCCACGTACGAAAGTACTTGCTTCAGGGAAACAAAAAACTCTTCCAGTTCCGGTAATGGTAAAGCGCTGCCACAGCGTGGAAAGCTCAAAAGACCACAACAAAGTGTAAAGTCTATGTCGGAAAGCCGGAACCGGCTTCAGCTCCGGTAACAAAATAGGCGTTGTCACAACACGAAAAGGCTTATGGTATAATACAGCTTCAAAATAAGTTAGTTCAAGTAGGTGTAGGTGCAGGATAACCAGCTTCAATTCCAGTGGTGGTAGGCGTTGCCCCAACGCCAAAGCTCATGAAATAAAGGTCAAATACAAGAAATAAAGTCTGTATAAATGTGGTTCAGCCAGAAGTACATGCGGGCTAGTATATGAAGTTCATGTAATAACGAGTGCAAATAGCCAACTGCTGAATAGTCCAAAAACACGAATATAGCCAGACAGTCAATAGGGTGCAACACAATACATACACGAAAAGATACCTTGCTCCACGCTGGAAACCAAGAACCCAAAAGTAGGAAAAGAACTCCAAAACCAACACAAACCCAGCTGTGGAAAACAGGAAATCTAAGGTGTAGTAAAGCACCCGACTCCACGGCCTTGAATTGACACTTTATTTGACAAGAAACAAAACAGATTGAGCGCTTTCATCTCCACCCTGGAGACCTCTTCAGAATCAATTACATCAAACAACAGAGACATATATATACTATAAGCAATGTGATTAATTAGGATAATGGTGCTCAATTAATCAATAAAACAATAATGCAATGAATAAAAATAAATATATATTTCATTATTTAAATGTTGGGGTTGAAGTTCATATCTTTTATTGTGTTGCTGATTTTTGCCTGTTGAGAAAAATTCTTAAAATAATTTTTATTGAGTAATTCCCTTTTTGGTGCCCTGATCCCAATCTCAATTTCTTCTCAGTAGCTGTGGATGTGCTGCTACTCTTGTGATTTTACAGAACCTCATGTAACCTTTGCATGTTCCTGATTTCTGAGGATTGACAAGTTTATTTATCGATTATTTGCACCACACTGATTTCCACCCTAGACCTGGATTAACTTTAATAAAACCAGAGATGCATTACAAGTTTTTTGGGCACTCGGCACTTCCACCTTCGTGAACACTTCCCTATATAAAAATAATAGTGTTAAAATTATTTATTGCACAGTGGTGCAGCGGTTAACGTTGTCACCTCACAGCAAGAGGTTCTCTGGTTCGATTCTCGGCTGGGGTGCCTTCTGTGTGGAGTTTGCATGTTCTCCCTGTGTTTGCGTGGGTTTCCTCCGGGTACTCCGGTTTCCTCCCACATTCCAAAGACATGCATCTGGAGCATTTCTCCCCGGGCCTCCGCTGAAAACAGGCTCTGTGGAACCTAGTCGGACTTTCCTGGTCAACAAATGTTAAATAAAATAAATTAAAAAAATTATATTTCATATAATTTTCAGTATTTTCTTCATAGTTTTACAGAGATATAGGGAATAGCAAATATAAGCATTATCCTGTGATCAGGTGTTGCTGATTAATTTATGATGTTTGTTGCTTATTAAAATTACTGAATGTTAGTATTCATGCAATGCTTGTAGGTTACAAATAAGATCATTGGTTTACTGTTTAAATTATGTATGTTTCTTTCCTGTTTTTATTAAATGTTAAGTGAACTGTTATTGCATTGTGTTTTGTCATTGCTGTAGTCAGAATCGTAGTGTCAAAATGTAACTCCTAGGGAAGAATGGAAGTAGAATGCACTGAGGCCTGATACTGAGTGGGTGAGCCTCCAATCTGCCTTCTTTCAGTTGGCACCTGTGGCCAAGTCTTTATTAACTGTATCATCACTAAACTTTTTATTGTACTAGAAAATTAGTAGCGTATGATATCAGTGTTTTCTGTTTTGTTTAATTAAAGTGGTATGCATTATAAGCCCTTTTTAAGGTATCTGTCCATACAGGTGCAACAACTGGAATGCCCACAGAAATACCTTACTAAAAGGATGCAAGGCCTAAACAACATGTCCTACATGGACCGACTCAAAGTCCTATCACTGTACTCTGTATCCTATTGTCACTATACTTGGTAGGTTAAGGCTTGCATAAATAATGTACTGATTTAATAAATACAGAATTGTCATTTACTAACTACGACTAAATAAGGTTAAATAGTGTTAAGGACATAGATATATTTTTATGTTTCTTGTATTGTGGAAAATTGGTTACATCTGAACTTTATGTACATCTTATTTCCGAACCAATGATTAGTAGTACTAGATAATTGTTATATGTACATGTCCTTTAATAAAATTGCAAAACTGTATTACTGAAAGTCTGTTATGAAGTAATATACAGTTGTTGAGTTGAGCTTTGACGTTCAGTTTGAATTACTGCAGTTAAACAGTAAAATGTTTAAATCCTGTGATTTTTTTAATTTTGTAAATACTTTTTACAGATATGATACATATTTGTATCCTTGTTTGTAGTTTCAAAATGTCTGAATGCTATAGGAGAATATATTAATTAGTCTGGAAGTGAAAACAAAAGAACAACACCTGGAAGAATTTTAAAAACTGAAAGGTTATTTGTTAAAATGTGTGACAGTAAGCAACAAAAGTTGTTTGATCTGCTCTACCGAAAGTGTTACACGTTCTAATGAAAGTAACGTCAGTGAACATCTAAGGTAAGGGACCTGTCACAAATAGAAGCTCTGTTAGAAGAACATAAGAAAAAATAGTTTTATTCCAAACAAATGTAACCTTGAAGAATAACAGTAAGAAAAACCTGTTGTAGATAACAGTTCTAGTAGAGCAGATTATAAAAAGTGACTTTAGTCTCTGATTATAAAATAAAGTGCAGTAGTGGTCCAGCTGAATGGGTTTTAACAACTGATATCAAGAAACTTTATACAAGTAATATCCCTTCACAAAATTTGAAATCCAGTTTTCTACTAAAAGATAAACTATTCGGTGATAATATGAGTCATATGCAAAAAAAGTATTTTATCAGGAAAATTAATAGAGAGGCAGTAATGAGAGACTAGTTGATTTATTCTAATAATGGGAAAGAACACTGGTACTTATGCAAGCTGTTTAGCACGTTTGGCTATAAAATCCAGTCAATCTCAAACTGGTTTTGATGATTGAAAAATGGACTAATAAAAAATATATGTTAATAAAAATCCAAAGAACATCTTGGAACCTGATTATTTATGTAGAGTTGTAGACGGAAAAGTACAATTTTCGACTGAAAGTGGATTTGCTTTTTCTACTGATTCTCATTTGTATATTTTTTCCAATAATGGTCATTTTTTTCTTGGTTGTGTTAATTTGTCATAATTTGGTCCATTTCTTAAAGATCTTGCTTGAATGGGTGTTAATTCCTGAAAAAGGGATTTTTTTACCTTTGTGTTAACATGTAATAAACAACACGTAGAATAACTGAGGTCTAAGTTATTAGTGCAGGTAATATCAGTAGTAGAAGATGCTCAATATTATAGCATCAGTATTTTCAACACCTGACATTAGTCACCTAGATCAGATGACACTGATACTTTATGTACTTTGAAATGGGGAGGTGTTTGAAAGATTTTTTAAATTTGTTTCTATTGAACAGCATGTTTGAAAATATTTATTTGATATTTTGTTTAAGACTCTTGCACATGATATAGATATAAAAACTGTATGTCTGAATCATATGACAGTGTTAGCAATATGAGTGGAATAAATACTGGCATGCAAGCAAGATTTTATGAAGTTCATAACTTAACCAGTTCTTACCATTCACAGTTTCATTTTATTTCGTCCAGCTGCAGCAGTGTGTTGCATAGAAGCAGTCAAGTTTTTTAGTATTCTGTAAACAGTTTATATTTTATTTCAAGCTTCGCCAAAAAGATGGACAAAATTAAAGAAAAAGAACAGATAAATATGTTTTGTACAGTTTACCTGGAAACTAAATGGTCAGCCAGAAATGCTGCTAAAGCTTTTTTATGAAGTTTATATTGGACTTTGTCATACTTTTCTGACTGTAATTGACTGTGAATGACAACCACCTGCTGCTGTTTGTGAAGAAAAAGTCTGGTCAAAAAACATGATAATTTTGATCTAGCTCTGATGTGTGTCATTTGGAAGGACGTTCTCCTAAATATTCGTATTATCAGTACAGCTTTACAGCAGCTAGCAGCAAGTTATGTACAATAATTAACGTCTACAACAGCCTTTTGTCTTCTTTCTGTACTATGTGAAATAAGTACCACACATTTGAGGATTTAGCAAGGATCTGGGTAAAGAGAAACAGAATATCAATGAAAAGAGGAATTATTTTTGGATGAAATCAGTGTCATGCAAATGCAAGAATAAATTTGAGTCAAATGCTTCACACAAACTCTGAACTCATTTTTTTTATATTATTATAGATATGCTAACAACAGAAATGAGATCAGCTGCCTATAAATAACTACATAACAGATTTCATTTTCTAGTTGACAAATCTATACCTGAAGATGAAATTGTTTTGAAAGAAAAGTACTGGTTGAAATAAGCAGTATTGATCTTGAAGAATCTGATAAATTTTTATAATTTTGAGACTGTTTCCTGAAAAAAAAATGTGACTGAATTGCTAGCTACACAAATTGAGCAAAATCTAGTTACAGGTTTTACAAATAGAAATTTTGCATTAAGAATATACTTTTTAGTTTTTGGCACTAGCATTTTACAAATTAACTTGTATTAGAAACTGCCTACATTCTATGTTACAACCAAAGTTAACTCATATTTCTTTACTTTTTACTAAAAGTAAGCTATTGCAAGAAATTTCTATTGATGAAATAATCCACAAATTTGCCAATAAAAAATGCTATAAAGTTAAAGTTTAGATAATAAATTTGCTTTCATGTATGGAAATGTTATTGTCCAAATTAAATATTTTCTTTTTTTAAATATGTTTTTATATTTTATTATAACAAGCTCCTGCAGGATTTATGGAATTTTCTTGGTGGCATTTAATGTATGCCTAACTTTTTAATTTAAATTATATGTTTATTTGTATTTCTATTCTGTTTATTGCGTATATTTTGAAAGCCAAAAGGCAAAGCATGCAAAAAAAAATCTACTTCATTTTTATTTTTTTTTCTGATAAAAAATATATTTTTGTGGCCTCTTACACTTTGCCTAATTATTAAGTCTGTTTTGACTAACGTAGCAGCATAATGATAAAGGCATCCATTTGGAGCGTTTCTCCCAGGCCAGCAGTGAAAATTGGCTTTGTTCAAAGTCCGACTTTCCTGGTAAACAATTGTTAAATAAATAAACTAAAGAAATTTGTTAACCAGGTAGGCCCCACTGGAGGGACAGACCCTTTCAACCACAACTTTGGAGCAGTGTCTTGTTATGTGACTTGCTCAATGTCGCAGAGTAGGCAAATGAGGGCTGAGAGAATCAAATCCTGTACCACAGGAGCTACACCCCACAATTTTAATAGTCTGTGCCATCTGCCAGACTGATACCTTGATGGTGTCTTTCTCTAAGGACTTACTGTATAGGTGGATAATCTTTTTCAGTTTTACTATTATGGTGAGCACTGAGTGCCTCATACAGCTGTGTTAAGAAATAGCTGTGGAGCAATTTTCAAGTCTGGCAAAGTAAATTTAAGTCTTTATTTTTCTGGTGAAGGATAAAACAAAAAGAAAAGTGATCTCAATTTTGAACAGATAATATCTTTCAAGTGCATGCATATGTTTTGAATGGAAGGATGCTGTATGTGTATAAGGACAAGAACCACTAGTAGAATGCTTTGTGACTTCTATACATATAATAAAGTAAGGAAATGCGGGTCTGCAATTCCAACATGCATTGGCTTTATCAGCTTGGAATAAGGTAATAAAAATATAACATGATCACCTGAGTACCTCTCCATGATGAAGGAAATGTGCTGTGTGAAATGTATATGTAACGCAAATGCCTGAACTTTATTAACTATAAGATTACTTAGATTTGTGTTTTGGCACTTGTGTTGATTCATGACAGCACGGCAGCACAAGGTAACATTTTAATCAGAAAACTAGTAACCAAAAGCCTAAGTCAGTCCTTAATATTTTGATAATTTTAACAGCATTACAAAACTGTGTCCATTATTGCTGATTTCTTACAGAATCTTAGACTGACATGTCAACACATCCCCCCCTTTTTTCAGTTATCTGCTATACTACACACTGTATATAGTATACTAACAGCATGTAGCATCCTTACATTCTAGCCTAATATCTTTTTCTATTGGCAGTCCTTGTCTTTGTCATACCACATCACTTCACCATGATCTGGATATTATTGAAAACTCACATTTATGTTAACCAAAATATCTATTTTGCAAAGTTTGCTTGTTTAGACAAACTTGCAATTTATAACCACTACTACTACTTTTCTGGAGTTAACTGATCTCTTTAATTGGGGTTTATTTTCTCATTAAATGTCAGACCAGTTTCTTGAGCTTTTATCTTCACTGCTAAATGTGGAAATATGCAGGGGGAACTTTTAGTTTTATGGCAGGCTATAACCTGGTCTTCAAAAGCACCAGGCTCACATACATTCACAGAGTGTCTGTCTGTGATGTGTAGTTGTCATTCTAAGCATTCAAGCTGCTCATTTTCTTTTCACACTGGCATTTTTTCAAGTGTCTTTTTTAGCCTTTAATTTCTCAAAATATTTTAGGTATTAATGCGCCTCATTTCCAAGTCAGGGCATAATTAAAGTTCATGAAATCAATTTTGTTTCAGTCTTTGTTGTTTGCCAAGTGCTCTTCTCAACACACGTAATGTACCAAAAATTCTCTCTCTCTCTCTGCAATTCATATCGGGTTACTTTTATCTGTACCTTCTTCAAATATGTTTGAAAATTCATTTTATTAGCCTGGTTGCTTCTCCTACAGCTACCTGTGTGTTCTTATTCCATGTTGCTGTAGTTTCTGCTTGCATGTCTTAATATTTTATTTCTTTGTCTTTCACTTCAAAAGAGGCTGTGGGGGACTAGGTGCAGCAATTTTGTTAGTGTGCTACTGTTGACAATTATCTCGAACTATGATATCCAGTTTTTATGCTTCTACCTTCTTAGCTGTTGACATGGGATTATCCCACACAATTATTATTTTTCCATTTCCAGTTGACTGTTGGGGTTCTTGTTTCCAGTGCCTCTCAGCTACTAGTGTATAGTAATGCTTCTCATTCCCCTTTCTAACAACCTTGCCACTTTTTTATGACTTTCGGTATACAAACCTCTAGCCATACACATATCACAGACTGCAAAATAAGTGCAACTGTTTCTAATTTTGTACCACAAAACCTCCATTGTCTGTGTGTCCTATCTTTCCTGTGGATTTTTGAACCATTGAGTGTATAGTCCACTATCTTGCAATATTTATTTATTTTACAGTTTGTTTAAAAGGATAGTCCATTGGGCCAAGAAGAGCCCGTTTTCAATGGAGTCCCAGGGAGAAAAGCTACATGAATAACAATATATGAAGACAATGCATTTACATTTATGTAATACTATATTAACAGTTCACCTCACATGAGCCATCCTTGCATCAGCTGTTGATCAACATGTGGTTGTTATTGTATTTCTTTCCATTATAATTAGTAGCTTTGAAGTTTTGTAATTTTCTTATCATGTTCTTTGTATTCTTTCTTTTGTATTTTTTTAAAGTTTTTGTTGCCATCTGCTTTTTGTCCACTTCGGTCTTGATTTCCATGTCTATTATTTTTTTTAAACGCTTGTGCTGACCTTGGCAAAGATGCCACTATAAAAGTGTTTTCTTCGTGATTTAACATTTTCATAATGTTTGGATAGGATGATGATGCCAGTATACGCATGTATGCAATCACACAATGACCAACCTTTATGTAGTCAACTTCAGGGAGGCCCATGCCTCCTTCAGACCGAGGAGTGTATAATCTTGGCAAACAGTTGTCCATTTATATCATTAATAGACATGAAGCAGTTTTCTTGTTTCCCTAGCAAGCTTATCCAGTTCTTTTTGTGGCTAGTCTGTGACCCTAAAGCTGTAAGTTAGAATAGGAAGGGCAAGTTGATTTATAACTTGATCTTTATTCCTAGGTGTCAAAGTAGTTTTAGTCTTGTAAAGTACTCCTAACTAAACTTTTGTTCTCATTTGTTCATGCTGTACTGCTACCTCATCTATTCCTAGGTATTTATATACCCCCCCTCCAGTTCCATTACTAGTTATTTTATATTGCATTCCTCCCCAAGTTTTATATTTTCTTGATTCTTAACTGTCTGTGCTAAAAGTGTTGCACATTTGTTAAGACCAAATGATATTCGTTTGGCATCTGAAAATGTTTTAATGATCTGCATCTGTACTTTCTGAGGTTTATCATACGAGTTATACATTTTTATATTATCCACAAAAAGTTGAAATACGTTATTGACAAGATAGTTTTGTAGTCAGATTGAAGCTATAACCTAGACTGTTAAGTAAACTGCTTAATGGATTGGGGGCATGACAAAGAACTACCCTGGAATATTTTATGCTGGATTGTCACACCATGGAACATCCTCATTTGAATTTGTATGTCTAGGACAATAATTTAACCTTTTATGACTCATCTGTAAAGTGATGCACTGTTTCATAGTGACTGATATGTAATTTATTAATATTTGGTGTATTTTATACATGTTAACATTCTATTAATACATGAATGCACATTTCTGTAATTTATCCTTGCCATACTTGAGTTCTGTCCTTTTTACAGCTCTGTGTTATGGCTTTGTTTAGTAGTAGATGCCAAGTAAGAAAAAAAATGATGTATTTCCCTTTCTAGGCACAAGTAGATATTTAAGCAGTATATCTGATGTCATTAACTTAACAGTTTCTGATGAAAGGACTCCTGCTAGCTCAAACGCTGGAGAAATTGCAAAACCTAAGTTGGTTCAGCAAAAGATGTTACATCACATTGTGTTCCATTGCCTTTGTGTGAACTTCTGTACCTTAACTTTAGAAAAAATTACTAATTAAAACAAGGTCTTCTCTTAGAAACAAAAAGTGTTCTGTTCATATTTCATTTTACTTCCCTGATCTTTTGTTTGCTAGCCTTTTACTGTGTGTTTGTTAATTATGTTAAAAAGCAGCACTAAGAGAATGACTACCACTATAATGCATCATCTAATTAATATCCACAGTAGCTCTTTCCGTAGTACTTATAGGAAATGCAGTCTGTCTACATTTAGAGCAATCTATAGTTTAGAAAGTACTTTTAAACTAGATGAATCATGAATATTACTTGAAAGCTTTTTTGTACCTGCTGGAGAAGTTATGATATTTATATAGTTTTTACTTTTCAGATGGCATTAAATATACAGTATATTTTAAGTTCACTGAAGTAATACTGCAGTATTGCATTTTGCTTCTTACAGATGAACCAGAGTCATTGGACCAATTAATTGCCAGCTTTATTTTGTGGAAAAGGGAGAGCTGGGAATATAGTTTCTTGATACCTGATGTTGCTGTTCACTTAGTTTTTTCTTTGTGTTCCTAGTTGTAGTTTTCAGTTTACCTTTGTGCAGTGGCACTGTTTATAGCCAGTATAGTTTTGGATAAAGCAAAATCTAATATTTCAGTAAGTTATTATTAAAGATTTTACCATTGCTTTCAGAACCTTTTAACTCAAATTGTTGCTAACTTTTGATAGCAACTGTACCCTTCGTTCTACAGTTTATGATCATCTTAGGGTTGAAAGCTTGCAGTAGAATGAATGCAAAAACAAGGGGGTTAAAGTCCTTCCAGTGTACTTCATACTTGTTAACATTTCCTTAGTCTATATATCTTAATCAGTGCACACCTTGCCTTCTTTTGAGTCTTAACTAATAGTGACATGTTATGAAAGCCTGCTGTGTCATGCATCTCAGCTGGTTGTTTCCATTGTCGTAGAACATTAAAGTATTAATGTATCAGTTTGATTTGCTGCGATGAATAAGCTGACATTCCCACTTTTTTATACAGCAGCAGATTATCCAGTCTTCATCACCTCAGTGCATGAAACTTCAACCTTCTGGCCAGACATCGCAAGTTAGAATGCCTTTGGTAATTTCTCATAACACCACATCCCCAGGTAAAGTATTAACACAGCACCTTTCAAAGCAGAATAATTTGTAGTAAACAGATTATATCAGTTCATATATGTTAGAAAAATCATACAGTTGCACTGAGTGGTCTGTATGTGCCTAGGATGGTGAAATTATCTTCAGACATTCTCAGTGTATGAATTTAATACACATTTACATTTAAATTGTCCCTTGTCCCAATGTATATTTGCGTTGATACACTGCATAATGTCAGTTATCGTTTAACCCACTTCTCTTGCCTAAGTCACTGGGCTTTGCTTCCTTCTAAGAATGCATAAAGTTTAGGTAAACTGTAGCAGTTTACATAATATGTTATAGTTTTTGACCACAAAGTTCCTAGTTGAGGATTATATTTGTGGTGTAAGGACCTGTGTTGTATGTCCACACCAGCATTTCATTCTCAGTCAGAGAAACTGTGGTGTAGCGTGCTTGGACATATTCATCCTCTCACAGAACTAATAAGATCTTATGTGATGGTATTTAATTTAAGAAAGTTAAAACTGGTGCTGCCAAAGGAACTATTTTCAAGAAAGTAGGATACTTTAGAAATCTTGCATGGATTTCTTCCAGTGCAGGCTAAGGAAGCAGTTTCCAGTTTGATTATATCCTGCTACTGATAGTATGCATTGGATTCAGCAGCTTCATCACACATAATGACGCTAGACAGTAATTTTTCTTTAATTGCACCACAGGCATTTAAAACAACTTTTTAGGGGGAAAAATGTCACCTGGTGTATCATCTTAGCCCTCAAAGTACATCTATAGGAGCCAAAGTTTTGAGAAAGAGTTTTATTTGAGAGCATGATTTGCTTTAATGTGTAACATAAGAAAAACCTGTTACTCAACCTGCATGGAAAAGTAATCTGCCAACCAGAAGACAATGTGTTCAAGGTGTATCTCCTCTCCTAAAGGATTATAAAAGCAGAGGTAAAGATTTAGAAGTCTGCTTTGTACCTCATTTATATAATCAACATTAAAAGCTTTGGCTTTCTTCACTTGGGAGCTTTGTTCCAGAGACTGAGAATACAAAAAGAATTCTTAAAAGATCAGAATATTTTGAGCTGGCAAGGCATGTAAGTTTGTGGTGATCAGTATTATGCTTATATCAGTCTTAACTTCTGAGGCCACCAGTAGTACAGACTGTACTTCCCAATAGATTTTAGTGGAGGATGTCAGCTGTACTTATTTGCATGTTGGTTGTTTTTACTTGTATTTATTCATTATGCCATGTTACTGTTTGGAAATTAGGGTTGTTTGTCTGTTTCATGGCACAGCATCTTCAAACATCTCTATAGCAGCTCACAGCTCATCCCTCAATATCTTTTTAGTAGTGTAAATTGGCTTAATCTGTCCTAGCAAGGGTCACCAACTCATAGGCAGGTTCAAGCTTGATAGTGATATGTGGTGTTACGACAGTGTGGGTCCAGGGAGCTGCCATAGCTGCTTGCTGCCAGATGATTATTTATTATTTATTTATTATTTATTTACATTTGTTGACCAGGAGTGTCCGACTGGACGTAGGTCCATTTTAAGTGGAGGCCCGGGGAGAAAAGCTCCACAGTTAAAATAAACAGACAGTAGTTACATTGGATTACATAGCTATTAACAATTTAACTTAGCAATTACTTACAACATATTTACAGATGAAGAACATAGTACATCAGTAGACAACTAGAATCTTTATCTGTGAAGTACATAACAGACATTAACAAATGTTACAATAAGACGTTCCTGCTGTATAACAAGTACTAGGCTTATGAGCATCTGAGCTTGCTATAATCAAGGTAGTTAGTGGAGTGGAAAGAAAGGTAGTGGTTGGATGGGGTGGGTGATTTTAGAGTGGGAGTTGCAAGTGCATAGCCAGCATGTTTTTAGGTGCGCTTTTAGTAAAGTTTTGAGGTGGGTGCATGATGGTATGGAGGTAATTGTGGGTGAGAGGGAGTTCCATAATTTGGCTATGGTGCAAGAGAATAGTGCTTCACCAGCAGAGTTATTGGCTTTAGTGCTCTGCAAGTGATTTTTGTTGCTGGATCTTAGTGGTCTGGTGGTGCGATAGGGTTGGAGTAGATTCTGGAGGGATGGGACATTTTGTGGATGGTTTACTAGTTTGTGGGCAAGTGAGAGTTGATACCATTGAAGGAGGTAAGGGAGTTCAAGCCAGCCCAGTTCAGCAAGTGAGAGACTGGTGACTACGGTAGGATGCCCCTGTGCTTAATTGGCGATTTTGTTGTAGCGGGTCTCTAGCTTGTTTAGATCGCATTGCCTTAGGTTGGTATATATTGAAGAGGCATAAAGTAGGGTGTAGATAAGGTGGGAATTTGCTATTGAAATCTTTGCTGCTTTGGTGAGAAGTTGCTTATTTCTGTATAACGCTCCTAGTTTTTTGTGAACTTTTTTTATGGTCATGGATATGTGAATGTCAAATTTTAGTTTATTGTCTATTTCCACCCTAGCAATTTGGTGTTCAGTTGGGTATATAGTGGTGTTGTCTTTTGCTGTGATGTTAAAGTGAGAGTTGTTTTGAGTATGTTTGGTGGGTTGGAAGATGAGTAGTTTAGTTTTGTTTGGGTTGAGTATTAATTGGGCATCGGATAACCAAGTTTCAACAGAGGAAAAGGCTTCTTTGTGACTTTTGCAGTTTGGGAGGGACTGGGCTGAGCAGATGATGGTTGAGTCTTCATGTATTGTATGAGTGTGCCATGTTTGGTGGCAGAGGCTAGATTATTGGTGAAAACAGAGAAGAGTAGGGGTCCAAGGATGGATCCTTGGGGAACCCCTATGGAGACAGGTAGTTGGGGAGATATGTCATTCTGCCATACAACGGATTGTTGGCGGTCAGACAGGTAACTCTGAAACCAGTTGGTGACTGATTGAGAGGAGGATAGGTTATTGAGGACAGAGGTAAGTTGTTTGTGTGGGAGCATGTCAAATGCTTTAGATAGGTCTAGGAAAGTAGCAGAGGAGAGATAGCCATTGTTTTTATGCTGAAGGATAGTGTTAGTAAAGGAGAGTAAGGCAGTGGTGGGGCTATGGTTTGGTCGGAACCGGTGCTGAGTATTGGAAAGGAGGTTGTTAGTAAGGAGGTAGTCTGAGAACTGAGAGTGTATGCATCTCTAGTATTGTGGGGAGTGGAGAGAGAATAGCTATGGGGCGGTAATTGGTTAGTTCTGTGGAGGGTCCGCCTTTGTGGAGGGGAATTACATGTGATACTTTCCACAGTGTGGGAACATAACTTTCTGACCGAGATTGGTTAATCAAGATAGATACTGTAGGCCAGAGCATCAGCTGCATTTATAGGTATTCATTTGGGAGGTTGTCTGCTGCCAATTTGTGGGCTTAGGTTTAGTTAAGAGTTTTTTTATGTTGGAGGTAGGTACAGGAGAAAAAGAGAAGACAGTGGGGAGATTACAAGTTGAAGATGTGGGTTGGAGGGGAGGGGGGTTGTGTTGTTTAGCTAGTGATAGTATGGTTTGTGTGAAGTGTGTGTTGAATGAGGTAGCAATATTTTCTGAGGAGTGAGGGATGTTATTCTGTGGCTGTGGATGCATCTGAAGGAAAAGAAGGTTGCTGTCAAGCTACTACTTATGACATATTAAAACAATGGACAGCCGCATTCCAATTAAGCATCTTCTATCTATACATCTTAAATGGGATAAATAGGGCACATCACTGAGAATGTAAACAGGAGAATGAAGGTTCTCCTCTTACAGCTGACAGTCAACTGCAACCGCCTCTGTCATCAATCACTGGGTCTTTCAGACCCACCTTAGTGTCCCCTAGGCTCAGCCAGTGTAGCTGCTGCATCCGTATTGTCATGCAGTGTGGATGGCTTTAGGATGGAGAGGGGCAAAGAGAGCTGGATTATTGGTTGCCTCCTTCCCCTGTAACTGAAGTAAATTGACTCTTACATTAAGAGCTGTAATACTTAACTTATAGCTTTAGGACACTTAGAAACCTTGTAAACTGTGCAATAGCCCCTGCTTATCAGCGCCTCGCTTTTCGCTATGCTCGTCTCTCACGCTCAGGCTCTTCGCCCCCATCCCTGCCCCCAATACCTCTAAATTTATAGTACTATAGCCACTCTCCACTTTCTAGATCCTATCTGCTTCATCTGGGATAATTCCACCCACCCCATTCTACTACCCACATTTTAATAGCGCCTATTAGCTTTCATCTGGCATTCTCCCATCCCCTTCCAGTACCTTTACCTCATCACTCTATCTTCTGGTGTTGCATCACTAGGTAAAACAGTTCCTTAACTCACTAGCTGAATCAGATAATGATATACTCCTCTTTAACTACCCTCTTGTTCACACCATACCTCACCTTGTATGAAAACCAGTTTTCACGGGATCTCAGGTCCCAAAAGGCCATACTATCACCCCAGCTGTAAATCCTTCTCCCTTCTTCTTCAACCATACTTTACAGTACCAGATCCTATCCAACATCTTGTTCAGTCTATCAACATCTCAACCCCAGGCACATTAGCTCTAGATCCAAACACTACCACAAACTAATAAACAAATTCCTGAAGTTCATCACCAAGTATAGACTCAACTAATACTTGGTGGTGATATTCACCCCAACCCTGGGTCCCACCTACTTAGGATACACATACCCTCTACTTGCAATCTAAGCTTACAAACCTACAATTAATAGGCCAACTAACTCTCTCCTAGTCTGTCATCTCAATCACTAGAAGCATTAATAACAAGGTACATGAATTGCATGCACTTCTTGGATGTCCACTCCCCTGAGATTCTCTCTTGTTTATCTGAAACCTGGTTAAAACCCCAACACTAAAGACAATGAAGTGTTACCACCTTGGGTACAACAACATACACAGGCTGGATCTAGTGCGTTTGAGGAAGGGGTGGGTAGCTGTACTCTATAAATATGAGTTGAATGTCACCATAGATGTAATGGCCACAACCCTCCTCAGATTAATAACCAGAGATTCATGCCACCAAATTGCAACTTAATAAAAATAAATGCCCCATTAATAATATCATCTGTATGTACATCCCCAGGTAACAATATATCTACATTTTGAAGATATCCTGCACTGGCTATCATGCCACTACCCCCAAGAAACCCTACTACTTGAGCAGGCTTTAACATAGACTGGGGCACCTGTTCCTCTGAATCCCCAACCACCCGTGATTAATCCTGCATGCATTTACACAAATCATATCCACCTTCCTACCACAGGATAGGGTAAACCGAACCAAAAGAAAGTATACTTGACTGGGTACCATACAATCAGTCACTCCCAACTGTACACCTCTGGTACCATCCTTAATGGCCTCCAAGCGATCACCATCTCACATATGTAATTACACAAAACCATTAATTCCTCAACAACCCTTTACTCAGAAATGTTAGAAACAATAAAAACTTTGACCTTAAGCCAAATTCCAACAAGAACTAAACTCATGCGAATTGGTCTATTCTAAAACACTTCTTAGAGGAAGCAGTGCAGCATTCCCCCCTTCCCAAATTTCAAAAAAAAAAAATTTTCCAGGGGGGAAAATTTTAAAAATAAAAACCCCAAAATTCCCCCTTTCCTTTTCCCACCTTCCAAAAAGGGAGGGGGAAAAAAGGGTTTCCCTCCCGGGCCCCCCCCCGTCCCCCCACCCCCCGGTCAAAGGGAGGCCGTTTTGGGCAGAAATTGGCCATCTGCAAAAGAAAAGAGCCATCCAGCCCGTTCCCCAGACCAGATCGGATCAGGGTTCTACTCCAGGTTCTTTTAGTCCCAAAAAAGGCGGGGAACTAAGACCAATCCTAGACCTCTCTCTTGAATCTGGCATTTCCCAAAGAAAAATTCGAATGGTCACTCTCAATCTATTCTCCCCTTCTGGGAGAATGCCACTGGATGTGCTCAATAGATCTCAAGGACGTACTACCACATCCTAATGGACAGGCGCCCCAGGAGGTTTCTCCGCTTCGGCTGGGAGCCAGTCACTACCAGTTCGGGTACTTCCCTTTGGTCTCACCTCAGCCCCAGGGTTTTTACCAAAGTACTAGCAGTGGTAGGGCCCACCTGAGGCTTCAGGGGTGCAGGTCTTTCCCTACCTGGACGACTCCCTTACCCCCCAACAAGGCATCTACTTCTCGGGGAGACTCCTTTCTCCATCTTGGTCCATTTCTGGGCATCAGAATAAATAGAAAAAAGTGCAACCTGGCACCCACTCAGCTCTTAGATTTCATACGGGCCAGACTAGACACAACGAGTTCTGAGCCTTCCACTGCGGACAGGTTCTGAATCTGCAGCTCCAGGTGCGGGCCATTCTCGATGCATGTGCTCTGCCGGCGGAGTTGGTCCTGAGGGCTCTAGGGTCCATGGCTTCGATAGCTCTTCTTCCTCTTGCCAGGCTCAATATGCATTCTACAGTGGCCCTCTTAGTACAGTGGTCTTACCTTGCTCTCCCATGTATCATCCCATAGCGATCAGCAAGGCTTGAAAGCGGTCCCTCTTGTGGTGGCTCCACTCCCGGATCTCCACGGGCCCCATTTTGTGCTTCCCCCCTCGCCACGGTGACCACGGACGCCTCCGCCTCGGGGGGGGGGCACTGGGCCGGACAGTCCAAGGCACGTGGAGCGTTTCAGAGACCTTACTGCATATCAATGTTCTAGAGATGAGAGCTGTGGTCTTAGCGTTGCTAGCACTTCAGGAGTTTCTTCCCTTGGGAACAATTGGGATTAAATCGGACAATATGGCTGTTGTCTGGTACATCAACAACCAAGGGGAACAAGGTCTTACCCTCTTTGTCGAGGGCCATGAGAGTTTGGGAATGGGCAATCCCCAAAACGTTTTCCCATAGCAAGCACATTCGTCGGTCCAACATCCTAGCGGACAAGCTCAGTCGCACCATTCTGACCCCTTACAGTGGTCTCTCAATTGTCAAGTAGCGGAGCATATTCGCCGGTGGGGAACCCCTTCATGCGATCTTTTGCCTCCCCCTCAAACACCAAGGACATTTTTTTGCTCTGATACCTCCCCCCGGAGGTACCCCAAGAGACGCTCTGGTGCATGTTCCCCTTTCTGTATGCCTACCCCCTTGCCTCTGATGCTGCAAGTTCTTCAGAAAGGGGTGGGTTGCAGAATGATTCTCATTGCTCCGTTCTGGCCTCGACAGATCTGGTTCCCTTCCTAAGGTCTCACTCTGTGAATCCTCCTTGGATTCTAGATCCCATTCGGATCTGATATCCCATCCATCCTGCATTCCTCCTCGAACCTGGAAAACCTGAAGCTGACCGCTTGGCTGCTCCAGTCCCACTCTTGATAAGGACCCCCGGTATTTCGTCACCCGTAAAGGCTACTTTGGTGGCGGCTCATAAACCATCCACTAGGAAGGTTTACGAAGCAAATGGAAGCTTTTCTCTGTGTGGGGGGGCCAAGGCCTAGATCCCTTCACGGTTCCCCCCCTGTAGTGCTTGATTTTCTAACCTCTCTTTTAATGATGGTGCCAGCAGTTCCACAGTCAAAGTTCAACGGGCCCAATTTCTCACTATCACATTGGTCAAGAGTCTAATCCTCTTATGTCAGCCAAATTGTAAAACCTTTCTTAAAGGTACTTTCCTTCTCAGGCCCCTATTAAGAAAGGTTCCTCCTTGGGACCTTTCTCTGGTCCTACAGGCCTTGCCCCCCCTTCGAGCCAGGGCTACAGTGGATCAAATTCTTGTCTTACAAGACAGCCTTTTGGTAGCCATTACATCAGCCAAGAGAGTTTCTGAACTTCAAGCTTTATCAGCTAAACCTCCTTATTTGGGTTTTTTTATCCGGCCCGTGTCCCCCTCAGGACCAACCCGTCCTTCCTTCCTAAAACCCTTCTGAAGCAAACATCAATCAATCATTACTCTTTTCTTCCCAAGTATGAAAACAAATGAATATAGCTCACTCCCCTAGTGTTCACAGGCAACTTAAGATTTTCTAAACAGGACAGGTCATAGGCAATCCACCAGCTGTATCCTTCTCCTTCAACCATCTTAAAGTTCTAAAAGTCTATCAACATCTCAACCCCAGGCACATTAGCTCTAGATCCAAACACTACCACAAACTAATAAACAAATTCCTGAAGTTCATCACCAAGTATAGACTCAACCTAATACTTGGTGGTGATATTCACCCAACCCTGGCCCTCACTTCAGATACACATACCCCCTCTACTTGCAATCTAAGCTACAAACCTACAATTAATAGGCCAACTAACTCTCCTAGTCTGTCATCTCAATATTAGAAGCATTAATAACAAGGTACATGAATTGCATGCACTTCTGGATGTCCACTCCCCTGAGATTCTCTGTTTATCTGAAACCTGGTTAAAACCTAACACTAAAGACAATGAAGTGTTACCACCTGGGTACAACATACACAGGCTGGATCGTAGGAAGGGGTGGGGTAGCTGTACTCAAAATATGAGTTGAATGTCACCATAGATGTAATACAACCTCCTCAGATTAATAACTCAGAGATTCATGCCACCAAATTGCAACTTAATAAAAATAAATGCATTAATATCATCTGTATGTACATCCCCCCAGGTAACAATATACCTACACTTGAAGATATCCTGCACTGGCTATCATGCCACTACCCCCAAGAAACGCTACTACTTGAGGCTTTAACATAGACTGGGGCACCTGTTCCTCTGAATCCCCAACCACCCTATTAACCTGCATGCATTTACACAAATCATATCCACCTCTACCAGGATAGGTAAACCAACCAAAAGAAAGTATACTTGACTGGGTACTCATAATCAGTCACCCCAACTGTACACCTCTGGTACCATCCTTAATGGCCTAGCGATCACCTTCTCACATATGTAATTAAGCACAAAACCATAAATTCCCAACAACCCTTACTCAAAAATGTTAGAAACAATAAAAACTTTGACCTTGCCAAATTCCAGCAAAAATTAAACTCATGTAATTGGTCCATTCTAAAACACCTCCCCTTAAAGGAAGCAGTAGCATACTTTAACAACAAATTCCTTGAGATCCTTGATTTGCATGCACCTGTTCGTTCAAAGAGAACCAAGGCAAAATTGTACCATGGCTTTCTATAGAGTCTAAACTCAAAATTACCCTTAGAAACAAAGCATGGGCTTTATGGTGTTCTTCTAAATATCCTCAAGATCCATTAAATACAGGCAATCCAGGAAAAAAAAAATCAATTTTACAAGACAAAAAACAATACTACTATAATTTACAGACAGTAAATCAAAATAATCCTCAGATGTTTTGGGCAGGTTTAAATAATCTACTACATCCTGGACAAACTTCAACCACAATCCCTGCTGCTACTATTGATAAAATCCCTGAAGATGTTTCTGACAGTTTTAACCAATTCTTTACTGAGACAATTCAAGCCCTAGCTAGCCAACTACTAGCTCCCTGGTCCTGAAAGTAGCACCCTTAGAAACCTACTCACGTTCAGCTTCCAACCAGTGCCACTTCACTTATCCGTACCTTGATCAAAAATTAAAACCCACTACACTTTCTGCTGATCAACTCCTGCAGTACCTACAAAATCAGCTGATGCTATTGCTTACCCGTCTCAATACTAATCAATCGAACCATAGTAGAAGCGAAAATTCCCACCATCTGGAAAATATCCTATGTAATCCCACTTCACAAAGGAGGCATCTCTACTGAATTCTGCAATTATAGGCAATACTCTCTCCACTTGCAAGGATTATGGAAAAATGTATTCATAGACAACTCATGCACCACCTAATCCAAAATCGCCTTATGGCAGACACTCAGCATGGCTTCCCTCATCACAGCACTACTTCAGCCCTCCTAGCCTTTACTAACACCATAAACCATAATCGCAACAATAATTATATATCCTCAGCCCTCTTTTGGATCTTTCCAATTTGATATGGTTGATCACCAACTTTTAATCACACCCTGCAAACATTCTGTCTAGATACTGGAGCCCCAGTGGTTTCAATCCTACCTGAATGGTCGACAGCAGGCTGTCCTCTGGCAGAACAAACTCTCTAACCTTCTACCAACACCCTTGGAGTACCACAAGGCTCTATACTAGGGCCCTTGCTGTTCTCCATATTCATTAACGACCTTTATACTGTCATCCCAAAAGTCAGCTGTATCCAATATGCTGATGACTCTACTCTGATTTGCTCAGCCACATCTCCAGTAGAGTTATGGTCAGCTACCCAGACCACCTTTAATACAATAGAAAACTGGCTTTCTGAACATCATCTGATCCTAGATCCCAAAAAAAACTAAAATGCTCTTATTTTCACCAACACGTAGGCATGCCGCTTTTACCTTTACCATAAAATCAAATGAAGGCACAGTAATCACCCCTGTCCCATCTACAAAACTATTAGTTGTCATCATAGACAATAATCTAAAATTTGACCTACATGTTAACCAAACTATCAAAACCATCAATAAAAAACTAGGGTCACTTTACAGAATAAAAGCCTTCCTTAACCCCTCCAGCTAAAATTGCCATAGCTCGCTTTCACCTTCTTTCAACCCTTCTGTTTGCATCCCCTCTACTCTCTAATTTAAACAAGACGGTTCCCCAACATCTAGCGGACAAGCTCCAGTCGCACCATTCTGACCCATACGAGTGGTCTCTCAATTGTCAAGTAGCGGCAGCATATTCGCACGGTGGGGAACCCTTCATGCGATCTTTTGCCTCCCTCAAACACCAAGTGCGACAGTTTTTTCGCTCCTGATACCTCCTCCCGGATTACCCCAAGAGGCGCTCTGGTGCATGCTTGGCCACCCGGTCTTCTGTATGCCTATCCACCTGCCTCCTGATGCTGCAAGTTCTTCAGAAAGCCTCTGGTGGGTTGCAGAATGATTCTCATTGCTCCGTTCTGGCCTCGACAGATCTGGTTCCCCTTCCTAAGGTCTCACTCTGTGAATCCTCCTTGGATTCTAGATCCTATTCCGGATCTGATATCCCATCCATCCTGCATTCCTCCTCCGAACCTGGACAGCCTGAAGCTGACCGCTTGGCTGCTCCAGTTCCACTCTTGATAAGGACTCGGTATCTCTTCACCGGTAAAGGCTATTTTGGTGGCTGCTCATAAACCATCCACTAGGAAGGTTTACCGAAGCAAATGGAAACGTTTCTCTGTGTGGGCGGAGCGGCAAGGCCTAGATCCCTTCACGGTTCCTCTCCCTGTAGTGCTTGATTTTCTAACCTCTCTCTTTAATGATGGTGCCAGCAGTTCCACAGTCAAAGTTCAACTGGCGGCAATTTCTCACTATCACATTGGTCAAGAGTCTAATCCTCTTATGTCAGCCAAATTGTGCAAAACCTTTCTTAAAGGTACTTTCCTTCTCAGGCCCCTATTAAGCAAGCAGTTCCTCCTTGGGACCTTTCTCTGGTCCTACAGGCCTTGACCGCCCCTTCGAGCCAGCGGCTACAGTGGACCTCAAATTCTTGTCTTACAAGACAGCCTTTTTGGTAGCCATTACATCAGCCAAGAGAGTTTCTGAACTTCAAGCTTTATCAGCTAAACCTCCTTACTTGGTTTTATCGGACGTGTCTCCCTCAGGACCAACCCGTCCTTCCTTCCTAAAATCGCTTCTGAAGCAAACATCAATCAATCTATTAACCTCCCTGTTTTCTTCCCTAAGTATGAAAACAAAAGGTGAATATAGGCTACACTCACTAGATGTTCACAGGCAGCTAAGATTTTTATCTCAACAGGACAGCTGGTCATAGGCAATCCGACCAGCTGTTTATTTCCTTTGCAAAATTCAATTTGGGCAAGCCAATTTCCAAAGTTTCTCTGTCCGCTGGATTTCACAGTGCATTTTATTGGCTCATCAAGCGTCAGGAAGGCCGCACGGAGGGTGTTCATGCCCATTCAACCCGGTCAGTATCTACCTCAGCAGCCTTCAAGGCTAGGATTCCCTCTGGATGATATTTGTGCAGCAGCTACATGAAGCCGTCTCATACATTTATTTCTCACTATAAGTTCGCTCTTGCATCCAGCGGTAGAGCATCCTTTGGCTCGGCGGTGCTCCGGAATATCCTTCCATGATGGCCGCCCAAGATTCAGGTAGCTGGGGACTCTGTCCCACAGGTTGCAGACAAATGAATATCCTACTTCAGATTTAGAAGTTATGTACTCACCATAACGTTCCATCTGAGTAGGTGTATTCATTTGTCTGCAACTCATCCCGCCCTCTATCCCCTGGCCTTTTCAGTTTCCTGCATATTACTGGTTACCCTTTTGAGGGTATTGTTGCTTTGGCAAACTCGATCTGAGGTCATGAGGGTAGAGCAGGGCATTATGGGTGAGGGAGGAGCTGAGAGCTTGGATCCATAGCTGGAAACTATGCTGGTTCGGATCCGATATCGGATCCATAACCCACAGGTTGCAGACAAATGAATACACCTACTCAGATGGAACGTTATGGTGAGTACATAACTTCTAATTACAATAAGAAGTTCCTGCTGTATAATAAGTACTAGGCTTATGAGCATCTGAGCTTGCTATAATCAAGGTAGTTAGTGGAGTGGAAAGAAAGGTAGTGGTTGGATGGGGTGGGTGATTTTAGAGTGGGAGTTGCAAGGGCATAGCCAGCATGTTTTAGGTGCTTTTAGTAAAGTTTTGAGGTGGGTGCATGATGGTATGGAGGTAATTGTGGGTGGGAGGGAGTTCCATAATTTGGCTATGGTGCAAGAGAATAGTGCTTCACCAGCAGAGTTATTGGCTTTAGTGCTCTGCAAGTGATTTTTGTTGCTGGATCTTAGTGGTCTGGTGGTGCGATAGGGTTGGAGTAGATTCTGGAGGGATGGGACATTTTGTGGATGGTTTACTAGTTTGTGGGCAAGTGAGAGTTGATACCATTGAAGGAGGTGAGGGAGTTCAAGCCAGCCCAGTTCAGCAAGTGAGAGACTGGTGACTACGGTAGGATGCCCCTGTGGCGAATTTGGCGATTTTGTTGTAGCGGGTCTCTAGCTTGTTTAGATCGCATTGCCTTAGGTTGGTATATATTGAAGAGGCATAAAGTAGGGTGGAGATTAGGTGGGAATTTGCTATTGAAATCTTTGCTGCTTTTGGTGAGAAGTTGCTTATTTCTGTATAACGCTCCTAGTTTTTTGTGAACTTTTTTTATGGTCATGGATATGTGAATGTCAAATTTTAGTTTATTGTCTATTTCCACTCCTAGCAATTTGGTGTGTTCAGTTGGGTATATAGTGGTGTTGTCTTTTGCTGTGATGTTAAAGTGAGAGTTGTTTTGAGTATGTTTGGTGGGTTGGAAGATGAGTAGTTTAGTTTTGTTTGGGTTGAGTATTAATTGGGCATCGGATAACCAAGTTTCAACAGAGGAAAAGGCTTCCTTTGTGACTTTTTGCAGTTTGGGAGGGACTGGGCTGAGCAGATGATGGTTGAGTCTTCTGCGTATTGTATGAGTGTGCCATGTTTGGTGGCAGAGGCTAGATTATTGGTGAAAACAGAAGAGTAGGGGTCCAAGGATGGATCCTTGGGGAACCCCTATGGAGACAGGTAGTTGGGGAGATATGTCATTCTGCCATACAACGGATTGTTGGCGGTCAGACAGGTAACTCTGAAACCAGTTGGTGACTGATTGAGAGGAGGATAGGTTATTGAGGACAGAGGTAAGTTGTTTGTGTGGGAGCATGTCAAATGCTTTAGATAGGTCTAGGAAAGTAGCAGAGGAGAGATAGCCATTGTTTTTATGCTGAAGGATAGTGTTAGTAAAGGAGAGTAAGGCAGTGGTGGGGCTATGGTTTGGTCGGAATCCGTGCTGAGTATTGGAAAGGAGGTTGTTAGTAAGGAGGTAGTCTGAGAACTGAGAGTGTATGCATCTCTCTAGTATTGTGGGGAGTGGAGAGAGAATAGCTATGGGGCGGTAATTGGTTAGTTCTGTGGAGGGTCCGCCTTTGTGGAGGGGAATTACATGTGATACTTTCCACAGTGTGGGAACATAACTTTCTGACTGAGATTGGTTAATCAAGATAGATACTGGGTAGGCCAGAGCATCAGCTGCGATTTATAGGTATTCATTTGGGAGGTTGTCTGCTGCTAATTTGGTGGGCTTAAGTTTAGTTAAGAGTTTTTTTATGTTGGAGGTAGGTACAGGAGAAAAAGAGAAGACAGTGGGGAGATTACAAGTTGAAGATGTGGGTTGGAGGGGAGGGGGGTTGTGTTGTTTAGCTAGTGATAGTATGGTTTGTGTGAAGTGTGTGTTGAATGAGGTAGCAATATTTTCTGAGGAGTGAGGGATGTTATTCTGTGGCTGTGGATGCATCTGAAGGAAAAGAAGGTTGCTGTCAAGCTACTACTTATGACATATTAAAACAATGGACAGCCGCATTCCAATTAAGCATCTTCTATCTATACATCTTAAATGGGATAAATAGGGCACATCACTGAGAATGTAAACAGGAGAATGAAGGTTCTCCTTACAGCTGACAGTCAACTGCAACCGGCCTCTGTCATCAATCACTGGGTCTTTCAGACCCACCTTAGTGTCCCCTAGGCTCAAGCCAGTGTAGCTGCTGCATCCGTATTGTCATGCAGTGTGGATGGCTTTACAGGGATGGAGAGGGGGCAAAGAGAGCTGGATTATTGGTTGCCTCCTTCCCCTGTAACTGAAGTAAATTGACTCTTACATTAAGAGCTGTAATACTTACCTTATAGCTTTAGGACACCTTAGGAAACCTTGTAAACTGCAATAGCCCCGCTACGTTCGCCCTCGCTACGCTCGGGCTCTCTTCGCTCCCCTCCCTGCCCCAATACCTCTAAATTTATAGTACTATAGCCACTCCCCCACTTTCTAGATCCTATCTGCTTTCATCTGGGATAATTCCACCCACCCCCATTCTACTACCTACATTTTAATAGCACCTATTAGCTTTCATCTGGCATTCTCCCATCCCCCTTCCAGTACCTTTACCTCACCACTCTATCTTCTGGTGTTGCATCACTAGGTAAAACAGTTCCTTAACTCACTACCTGAATCACAGATAATGATATACTCCTCTTTAACTACCCCTCTTGTTCACACCATACCTCCTTACCTTGTATGAAAACCAGTTTTTCACGGGATCTCAGGTCCCAAAAGGCCATACTATCACCCCAGCTGTAAATCCTTCTCCCTTCAACCATACTTACAGTACCAGATCCTATCCAACATCTTGTTCAGTCTATCAACATCTCAACCCCAGGCACATTAGCTCTAGATCCAAACACTACCACAAACTAATAAACAAATTCCTGAAGTTCATCACCAAGTATAGACTCAACCTAATACTTGGTGGTGATATTCACCCCAACCCTGGCCCATTCACTTCAGATACACATACCCCCTCTACTTGCAATCTAAGCTACAAACCTACAATTAATAGGCCAACTAACTCTCTCCTAGTCTGTCATCTCAATACTAGAAGCATTAATAACAAGGTACATGAATTGCATGCACTTCTGGATGTCCACTCCCCTGAGATTCTCTGTTTATCTGAAACCTGGTTAAAACCTAACACTAAAGACAATGAAGTGTTACCACCTGGGTACAACATACACAGGCTGGATCGTGCTTCGAGGAAGGGGGGTGGGGTAGCTGTACTCTATAAATATGAGTTGAATGTCACCATAGATGTAATACAACCTCCTCAGATTAATAACTCAGAGATTCATGCCACCAAATTGCAACTTAATAAAAATAAATGCATTAATATCATCTGTATGTACATCCCCCCAGGTAACAATATATCTACATTTGAAGATATCCTGCACTGGCTATCATGCCACTACCCCCAAGAAACCCTACTACTTGGAGGCTTTAGCATAGACTGGGGCACCTGTTCCTCTGAATCCCCAACCACCCCTATTAACCTGCATGCATTTACACAAATCATATCCACCTCTACCAGGATAGGTAAATCCAACCAAAAAGAAAGTATACTTGACTGGGTACTCATAATCAGTCACCCCCAACTGTACACCTCTGGTACCATCCTTAATGGCCTAAGCGATCACCATCTCACATATGTAATTAAGCACAAAACCATTAATTCCCAACAACCCTTACTCAGAAATGTTAGAAACAATAAAAACTTTGACCTTGCCAAATTCCAACAAGAACTAAACTCATGTAATTGGTCTATTCTAAAACACCTCCCCTTAGAGGAAGCAGTAGCATACTTTAACAACAAATTCCTTGAGATCCTTGATTTGCATGCACCTGTTCGTTCAAAGAGAACCAAGGCAAAAATTGTACCATGGCTTTCTATAGAGTCTAAACTCAAAATTACCCTTAGAAACAAAGCATGGGCTTTATGGTGTTCTTCTAAATATCCTCAAGATCGCATTAAATACAGGCAATCCAGGACCAAAACCAAAAAATCAATTTTACAAGACAAAAAACAATACTACTGTAATTTACAGACAGTAAATCAAAATAATCCTCAGACGTTTTGGGCAGGTTTAAATAATCTACTACATCCTGGACAAACTTCAACCCTAATCCCTGCTGCTACTATTGATAAAAGCCCTGAAGATGTTTCTGATAGTTTTAACCAATTCTTTACTGAGGCAATTCAAGCCCTAGCTAGCCAACTACTGCCTAGCTCCCCTGGTCCTGAAAGTAGCACCCTTAGAAACCTACTCACGTTCAGCTTCCAACCAGTCGCCACTTCACTTATCCGTACCTTGATCAAAAAATTAAAACCCACTACACTTTCTGCTGATCAACTCCCTGCCGAGTACCTACAAAAATCAGCTGATACTATTGCTTACCCCGTCTCAATACTAATCAATCGAACCATAGTAGAAGCTAAAATTCCCACCATCTGGAAAATATCCTATGTAATCCCACTTCACAAAGGAGGCATCTCTACTGAATTCTGCAATTATAGGCGAATAGCTATACTCTCTCCACTTGCAAAGATTATGGAAAAATGTATTCATAGACAACTCATGCACCACCTAATCCAAAATCGCCTTATGGCAGACACTCAGCATGGCTTCCGTCCTCATCACAGCACTACTTCAGCCCTCCTAGCCTTTACTAACACCATAAACCATAATCGCAACAATAATTATATATCCTCAGCCCTCTTTTTGGATCTTTCCAAGGCATTTGATATGGTTGATCACCAACTTTTAATCCACACCCTGCAAACATTCTGTCTAGATACTGGAGCCCTCCAGTGGTTTGAATCCTACCTGAATGGTCGACAGCAGGCTGTCCTCTGGCAGAACAAATTCTCTAACCTTCTACCCAACACCCTTGGAGTACCACAAGGCTCTATACTAGGGCCCTTGCTGTTCTCCATATTCATTAACGACCTTTATACTGTCATCCCAAAAGTCAGCTGTATCCAATATGCTGATGACTCTACTCTGATTTGCTCAGCCACATCTCCAGTAGAGTTATGGTCAGCTACCCAGACCACCTTTAATACAATAGAAAACTGGCTTTCTGAACATCATCTGATCCTAGATCCCAAAAAAAACTAAAATGCTGTTATTTTCACCAACACGTAGGCATGCCGCTTTCACCTTTACCATAAAATCAAATGAAGGCACAGTAATCACCCCTGACCCATCTACAAAACTATTAGGTGTCATCATAGACAATAATCTAAAATTTGACCTACATGTTAACCAAACTATCAAAACCATCAATAAAAAACTAGGGTCACTTTACAGAATAAAAGCCTTCCTAACCCCTCCAGCTAAAATTGCCATAGCTCGCTTTCACCTTCTTTCAACCCTTCTGTTTGCATCCCCTCTACTCTCTAATTTAAACAAGACTGTCCTTAACAAACTCTCAATTTGCTACAACCACATTGCCAGGTTTGCCACTGGGCTGCCTTTTAGGACACATTATTGCATCAATCTAAATCAGCTTGGGTGGCTTGAACTACCCAGCCTAATCTAGTATAACCAACTGATTATGGCCTATAAAATCCTCCATAATCCGGACAATACTCCTGCACTTAATATTATAACCCCGTATAACAATCCTAGACCGCTTCGATCCTCTAACAAACTACTAATTCAGACTAGCAAAATTAATAACACAGCCGGTGATTCTCTCTTTGCAAACTCTGTAAGTAGATTCTGGAACTCTCTTCCAGCTGATATTACCTTACTTTCCACCTTAGGTCAATTTAAAACTAGACTCAAACAACATTTGTCACTTAACTGGCTATGTCAATGTATCAAGCCTAGCTAACTCTCTCTAGAATGTGAAAAAATTTGTTAACCAGTTTACTGTGTAATTTAATTTAATTTAATCCTGATTTGTGCTCAGGATTAACTGTAACCTGTGGAATTTGTTTACTTATGTAATCTCTGTAAATAGTCTGTTTGTAATATGTAATGCTGGTATTATGTAATGCTGTATCTGCTTACTCTTGGAGCTTTTCTCCCCAGGTCTCCGCTGAAAATGGACATGCATCCACTCTGACTATCCCGGTCAACAAATGTAAAATAAATAAAATAAATTAAAATTATGTTGTGAAGTCTAGGGTGAAAATGGTAATGTTGCAGCCAACATTTGGATGGGTGAGTATGTGAGTTTGGCAGGGAAACAATTTCATAGTGGATGCTCAGCAATGTGTTGGGGTTGGAGGAAGAGGGGAGTGGTGATGCTGATTGCAAGATAGCCTCCAGTGGTAATGGAAGAGAAAATAGAGGTGGTATATTAGTGGTGAGGAGTTTGTTGGCAAGAGAGGATGATTGTTCTGGAATGCATTTATATTAAACCTGAGGCTACTGTTGTGGAGCTCAGATGAATTTTGGGAGAAATAGTTGGCTTACACTGGGGAATATTTTTTTATAAGTGGGCACTGGAACCTGATTTGACTTGATGGATATGCAGCAAGTGGACCTGGAGGGTGGGGTATAGTAGGAAGATGGATTTTGGGGGGGGGCATGTGTGAGAATGTTAAGTGTGGAGAATGTGAATTAATTGTGGGGAACTCTGGTGGAATTTGCATATTATTCCCCAAGGCACAGTGGCTGGACTAGACTGGATAGAAGTATTTGATAGGAGAACATATGCTTGGTTGAGAGCATTGAGATTCATTCAGTGGCTATATTAGATCCTGTGCCAATAAAAACTAAGATGAAGATGCAGGAGGCTAATCTAAAAATGAGAGGGTGGCACTTTCCTGCTTGCAAGTTGAAAGGGGAGGAGAGGAATTTGGGAAACAGTGGTGGATGTGATTCAAGAGTTGTTGGGAAAGGTATAGGTAGCTTCATAAGGAGCAGCTAGTGAGTTGGGTGGAGTGAAAGTAGAATTTGGAGACATAGTAGACGTGAGAGAAAGAAATATGCAAAAGAGGTGGTGTGATTTGTTTGAAGGGATTGACAGTGTTAAAGTGCTTCAGGGGTGGTGAGTTCACAGGTAGCAGCCTGGAGTGCTGGGAGGATAAGCTGGTGTTGGGATAATATACATGAGTTTGAAAGAGTTGATGTTGAGCAATTATTTTTGATAGCACAGTGAGCTTGAGTAATAGAGGGGGAGAGGGTTGTTGCCAGATTTAGTGAGCTGTTGAATGGGAAAGACAGCCAGAGATCTTGTTGTGGTACTGGGGATATTTTGTAAGTCTTATGGAAGTTTGTGTGGTACAGATGAATGGGAAACCAGGAAAAGGCACAAATGGTGATGTTTATGGAGAGCTTAGCTATACCAGCATTGGATGAAGTTGAGATTCATCATTTGGTGGCTAAGAAAGGAAGAGATGAGATAGTAATGGTGATTTGTGATCAGTCTGTTGGGAGGTCTCCAGGAATAGATGTTGTTCCTGTAGATATTTGGAAGTTTGCAGGAAAGAAATGACAAAGATCTGTAAGGCTGTGCTTGGCAATATTTAAAAGGGGGAGGGGTTCCAGTATCTTGTAAGAGGGCTATGTTGGTTCTTGCCCAGGAAGGGGGAAGACCCTTTGGGTTCAACTTCCTATAGACCCATTTTAATTGTAAACCATGATTATAGAATGTTTTGCAGCTGGCAAGACATGTAATACGCACTAAGAGAATGGCAAAGATGTTACCATAGTTGATGGGTGCAAGCAGTGTGGGTTTGTGGAGGGAAGGCAAACATTTGAAACAACAGAATAATGATGATCTCAGGAATGCAGAGTGGAAGAAAACACAACTATTGCTGGCTAGTCTTGATGCAGAGAAAAAACATTCATTAGAGTCATGTGGGATTTAGAGTGGCATTTGCAATCCCTGGTAGAGTGATAGGGTTAATAAGGGGGATATATGAAAGGGTGATTGGCAAGATTCTTCTTTAACAAGCTATTTTTGAACAGAGAAACCAGGCAATGCTGTCCTCTTTTTGCTGAAGTTATTTGCTATGTATTTAGAGCTGTTGATAAAGAATAGGGATTCACAAATTTAAGGGTATAACTGATATGGTATTCCAGAAAAGTTATGTAGCCCTGTAGCTGTAGAGACCCATTGTTTGAAGTGCTTTTAGCTTTAACAGATTACTCTTCATTCAATGATGAATTGAGGTCATGCTCTCTACTAAGGAACTGATAAATTCACATTTTACCAAGGAGCATATAGAAACATAGGATGCATGCAGTAAATAACAAACTCACTACAAACCCCACAACCAAAAAAGGGGGGGGGGGAGAAATGTTAATATCAGACACCACCCTCTGTGTATGTCCCAAAGGTTTGGAAGCAAACCAGTCCAGGACAGTTCAAGAAATGTCACAGTAAGACTGATATCATTCCAAAAGGCTGCAAGTTAAATCCCATCTGTAGCAGTAGATAGGGGAGTTTCATTTAGCCAGAGTGATAATGCTGTAGTCTTATTCTTTCCTAGCTCTGTAACACTTAATGATGCCAAGTAGGTGGGTGTGTGCCTGAACCTATGTATGTCCTTTTATTTATGGTGCTGCTGTGGAATACAAGTGTCAGGAGGTTTGACTTAACATCTCAGCCTCCAGATAGCATCTTACTACAGCCCCCTTCCCCACCAATAGGCCTCTAACATATCACATTTACATCCCCATTTGCCCATCTAGCATACAAGGTGCTATCTGTTCTAAAACTATAGGTGAAACAGCTGTACAGCTTACCAATGCATGACTGAGCTATACAAGGTGACACGCATTTCCCAATGTCAACTCAGAGAAGTTAGAAAATGAGTTCTTCCAGCATTACCAAAACCTTTTCGTTAGCCCAGTGCATTCATTCTACATGTGAAGTTGCATCTGCAGTGTGTGCGTTTGCAAATATATACATTGCGCAGCTTCTAAAGGTCCTCATGTGTCAATAGCCTAGCAAGTACTATGAACCTAAGTATCAGTTTTCAGATGATGATGCTTACTTGATCACTCCAAAAAAGGACATTTTGCAGTGATGGAATATTTTGAGAAACTTTCAGCTCTTTTCTGAATGTAAAATAAATGAAGGTAAAATGAAGGTTATAGCAATAAACGGTATACTCACAAATTGTTTCGGCAATACCCATATTTATGGAGACAAAATAAGATGAAGTATTTAGGTGTATGGATTAAAAAAGGGTTCTATTATGGCAGCTAAGGATATCTGGGGAGAAACTAAACAAAAGATGATACAAACACTGCAAACTTGGAAACCTTTGATCATAGATATGGATGGTAAAATGCAAAGAAGTGAAACTGTTTTTACTCCCCTTAGTATTGTATACAGGCCAGTGATATTTTTTAACCCAGAGACAATGATGTGGGTAGTAAGTAAGTAAAGAATTAAAGGAATTTATTTGGGAGGAGAAGAAGGCAGGAGTTAAGTGAGATAAGCTGATTCTCCACACAGAACAAGGTGGTAAAGAGTTGCCTCATTTGAATAGATACTTTACTACACAGCTAACGCTCATGTGCATAACTGAAACAGAAGGTTGTAAATCAAAGTAAAAAAGGATGATGCTGCTGAAATGGGTGGGTGAAGGGAAGTTTTAGAGATAAGGAGAGACTAAGATTTTGCATGCAATACCTTAATGAAAATAACCACCATACAGAATATTGTATTCATAAAGTAGCAAAAAGTATTCTAAGAACTGATCCAGTGCTGGAATGGAGAAAGGAGATTTTACCAGTAGGCATGTCTGTAAATGCACTATAAAAACAGTAAACAGGAGGCTAGAATTTACTGGTGGAAATTAACAAAGAAATCAAGGCAGTGGGAGCAAACAACTCGGGAAGGAAAAGTAAGTGGGATGAGTCTGCACATAAGACATCAGAATAGAGCCCCCCCCCCAGGTTTAATAGAATATTGACAAAGGCAAAGGTATAGGTGAGTGCTAAGTGAAAGTGAAGGACCAGATCTGTTAAGACTTTTTAGTTGAGTCTAGAACAGAAAGTGCTATTAAATATGGTTAATTAGTAGGGCATGTAAATTATTGTACTGTAACTATGTGTAAAAGAAAGTTAGAAAGGATTGGGAAAGGAGAGTGGAAGGGGCAATTTGTGAAGGATCAGTGGGAGGAGATTTGTAGGGCACAATCTATGCAACAAAGGCCAGACATTTTAGGATTTTTGCATTGAAATGTTTGCATAGGTGTTTTTATACCCCAAATGGACTTTTTATAGGAATCAACAAACTGTCCAAAATTTTATTTAATTATTTTTTTATTACCTTTAAAATCTTAGACTGCCTTGCTTAGTAGTAAACAGTGTTTCCCCTTTTAAACTGCAAAAAACATAATCCAGTCATTAAATAATTAGGGAGCATTCAACCACACTTGCAGCAGTTGCCAACTGCTTAATTAAAAAACAGTTAAAACTTTTGGTAATAATTGAATTAATGATTTTATTTTATTTTTTCATTTCATTTTGTTTTGTAACATTAAAATGTTCAGCATTTGCATTAAAAGTAATTAAATATTAAAATCTATTCAAACAATTGTAGTAAAGCCAGGCAGCAAGGTCAGTGTTCAGAAGGTTGAGTGGTTTCCTGTGAAAGACCAACAACAGACTGGTATTTAAAGACAGTAATGCAAATATATTATAAAACAAGACTTAAGTCCTGCACCATAATAAAGAATAGTAGTGATTCCAGAGGACTGGAGCAAGATAACCAAAAGAAATCCTGATAAAAGTTTCCAGCCAGGCCCCAAGAACTCCTAGCAACCATGCACATGATAACCTAGTCAAGTCTATATTACATAGACGAATGCTTAAATGTTCGAATCTGTAAAGGTCGACCTTTAGAGATCGAACAGTTAAGTGTTCGAAAATGTAATAAAACAAAATTTAAAAAAAAGTTAAATGAAAGGGTTTTAGCAGGAAGGCAAGCCCCCCCCCCCACTACTTAAATATACCAACTCCGAGATCGCACTTCAATGCACTACAGTGTGGAAACAGGAAATTTCCCATTCCCTTCACTGTAGTGCGATCTTGGAGTTGGTATATTTAAGTAAGGGGGTGTGGGGGCACTGGAGGGCTTGCCCCCCTGCTTATACCCTTTAGTTTTTTTTTTTTTTAATTTTTAAAAATATTCAAACACTTAACTGTTCGATCTCTAAAAGTTGTCCTTTAGAGATTTGAACATTTAAGCGTTCGTCTATCTAATATAGACCCATCAAGACATAAGGTTTAAATGACTCTCCAAGATCAGCGGGACCCAGGTCATTTTACGTGAGCATAACAAACTTAAAATGTGTGATGATATGAGGTATTGCCAGGAGAAGTAGGTAAGCAGATGTGCAATATATGCCAGCACAGCTAGCTGGAATTTAGTAAAGATTTATATGTACTAAGTGTGACCCGCTGGTCAGAAAAAAAATATACATGGATTATTGTAACTGAATGAAATGCATATGTTTTAACAGAGGATACTGAAAGAGAAGAGTTAATCACAATCCAGCTGCAGCTAACTTTGAAAATACTTAGAGATTAAATTACTGGGTCTAGGCCTTGAAGATATTATCTCACAGTTTTGAATGCAGCCAAAGACAAAAAGTCTATACTAGGAAGCTTCATGCATTGTCATTGGGGTGAACTAATTGCTACTCTGAAAGTGTGGAGGTTTGAAATTGTTTTTTGACTTCTAGGAGCTGCAGCAGATCTTAGCAAGGCTGTTTGTGTGTGTGTGTATTAATTGACACCTATGTGATAAATCCTGGCAATGGGATGTTGCATAGGAACCATAAGTCAGATGACCAGATGTATGTGTTGTCATTCTGTACAAACGTTATGTTTTAATATTAGAGGATACTGAAGTCTCAGAAGCATATTGTTTCTTAGAACCTGACATAGAGGGATCCCTCACCTACTTCATCTTGCCTTGCTCTATTAAGTAAGTAGGAAGAGTAGTTATCTAGATCAGTCAGGAAAATATAGAGAATAGTTACGTATTGTTTTTCTGTAACTGTGTGAATCTTTTCATCTGTGTTATTTTTAATATTTTTTGTGATTGAAACTGGTGTTTACTGTAAATAGATATTTTGCATTTTCATGTTCTTTTGTTATTTATTAAATATATTTAAACTTTTCATTGTGGCTGATCTTTTAGAAAATATTTTAACATTTGAGAGTACTTATATCTATTGGTGACACTGTGGCCACTGTTGAAGCCTGGCTGTTTGGTCAGCATTACTATTTGTATTGATATTAATTTCACTCAGTATAATTGGGTACCCTTGTAAGAACCTTAGGTAGTTGACTTTGTAGTGTCTGGTGGCAGTGATAACTACCTTATAGTCTGCACAGAAGGGGCCACAATGGGTAAATCTGTGCCAGCTTTTCCCGTGTGTGTGTGTGTGTGTGTGTACGTAACCCTATAGCTGTGGTAGTGGGGAGCCTTACTAGGACCCTAGAGGGAGACAGATATAAAGAAATCCAGACCCTGGCCTGACTGTGTTTCATGTGTGCTCTTAAGGGAAATTGTACTTGATGCAGAGAGGTCTACATCTGGAAATACTGAGTGTATCCATTTGTATTCCAAGTGAACATCCCTGTCCAGTGTCTGTGGTGAGAATTCAGGCTCCTTGATTACTGGCCCAGAGTGAGGACGTCACAAAATGCATCTAGCTAAAGTTGGTAACCAACTTAAATTCTGCAGCACAGGTATGATATAGCTTGTTTAAAGGACTGCCCATTACCAACATGGCTGTTGAGTTGTGCACCTGCTGCAGGTGATCCAGTTCACTATCTAATAATGTAAGATTAAGACCAGCTTAGTAGTGGAGATGAAATAGAACCAAAGCATAAACAAGTACCCTAATGTCAGAAAATGGAATATAATAATTAATGTGGGCAGTATTTTTCAGCTGGAAATATGTCTTGATGACGGCTAACACCTGGTCTTTCATTGTAAGCACATCGAATATAATGCATAGGATGTCAACATGGGCCACAAATTCCAGCTGTTTTTCTCCATAATCAATTAAGGAATTAGCAGTAAAATGATAACCATGTAGCTGTGTTAGTGGGGAGCCTTACTGGGGCCCTGGAGGGAGACAGATATAAAGAAATCCAGACCCCAGGCTGACTGTGTTCCCCGTCTGTCTCCCTCCAGGGCCCCAGTAACGCTGCCCACTAACACAGCTGCAGGGTTAAGTCCTCTCTCTCACACACACACACACACACACACACACACACACACACACACACACACACACACACACACACCTGGGAAATGCTGGCACAGATTTACCCATTGTGGCCCCTTCTGTCCAGACTATAAGGTAATTATTACTGCCACCAGTTTTGGAATAACATATTTTTATGGAATTTGGCATTTAGTCTGCAAAGGCAGCCTCAATGTAAGCCTGAATGCTTGGTTTTAGATCACCATCAGGACTGCACTGAGGAAGGTACTGGTCCAAAAAACTAGTAGGACTTTATAATTTATTTCAGATTCATGTATTTGGTCAGATGTGTGCTGAGTAATGGAAAGGGACAATGAAAATTTTCTGTCTTTATGCTTAATAATAACAATGAATTATAACTGAGTAACAGGACTCCATTCAGTTTTTACAAGAAAATTTCTTTGAGAGAGAGTACACATTTCCTGCCATTCAGTCAGAGTGACCTCAGCTCAAATGTACACCTTTGGTGAATATGTTATGTTCTTGGATAGTACATGCTCATCTTGAGGATTCTAAAGGTATCCCAAAAAGTTGTTGAATATACCTACAAAACTTTGTATGAGGGTGGATGGGCATCAATAATCCAGTTTTCTGAAGTGTTATTTTTTTCTTAGTCCTCCTAGCTGAGGGGGAGACATGATTCACTGTACTACTACAAACATCCTAGTGATCACTTTTGAATCTTTCAGCAAGGAAGGACTTTTTAAAAGCTTCATCCCACCTTCAAGCTCCATCATCTGTATATGTATGTCTTTTAAGTCATCGTATGTGGTCACATGTAAGCTGCCTCAAATTATTTGATATCTTGGAGGCAGTTAAGAAAGCTTGCAACCAAAGGATATACTCCATGAAGAGGAGGTTATTTTATTACTGAATCTGTTATAATTTTAGCCCAGTTTTTGAATGAATTTCTTCCTCTCAGAATGCCTGAATGGTGTCTTTGAAAACTTCTGAAATAGAAATTTGTATGTGAAGACTGTATTTGTACCAGAAAATGGATGAAAAGCCCTTTCACTGACCATAGTAGTCATACTTTTACTGAAGAATGTTTTCAGTTTTAGCCTTTTTTTAAAAAAGCTCAGTTCTAACTTGAAAATTTAATTTCCTGTTAGATTTGTTGTCACTGATCCATTTGGAAGGGGTTCATATGAACTCCTGCCTGTATTCCTGCTGATACTGTAGACACTGAGGTTAGAATTCATAGAAATACACTGCACTTTTGTGCAGGTCTTGTGCAGTTAATGATGCTGTGCAGCCACCACTGGGCGACATTAAATATCCAAATAAAAACATGTTGCACTTGTGTGGCCAGGTGCACTTTGAGTATGCAAATAAGCTTTGCAGCAAATATGCAAGTAGATCTATCCACACGGTAGAATTGTGCAAGAAGACATTGCAATCCAGTGAAATAACATACATAGAACTACAAGATTCATTTCATAAAGTGACTGCATGCTCTATTACATGATCTTGGGAGAAGAGGAAACATGAATTCAGAGGGATTCATCTCAATATAAACCAGTACTTGTAGCAGCTGTGTTGTACTTTACCATATGTTTTTCGAGATGGCACCAAGCACCACCCAAAAGTGAGTAGCAATATAGTATTTGCAGCTGCACTGCTTTGATGTCTACAGATATATATAGAAACTTGTTGAATGCATAAAGGGAAGGAAAGGGGTGTGCAGAAAAATGGAAAGTGCAAGCAAAAGGTTACACAAAAGGGAAACATATAAGAGCATGCAGGATGGGAGGAAAAGGAGAAGCAACTGTTTTTGTGGAGATCTGGCCCCTGTTTTTCTTTATATGGAGAGAGAGGAAGGGGAAAGAGGGGGAAGGTTGAAAGGGGAAAGCAGGATAGGAAAGAGAGTGAGGATAATATGTATGGGGTAAACAAGCACAAACAAATACATGGAAGTGTACACACAAGGATGGGGTAGCATAAATGGGATAGACAGAAACTGAGGGTTGGCAGATGGTGGTGATGAAGGTTGCATAACACACATGGTTTGAGACACATTTCAAAAGGAAGAGAGCATATATGGCTGTGGGTATGGTGGGGGTATGCTCATCTGGTGTTTTTGTTAACTCTTTGATTCCAGTGAGATATTACTGGATTTTGTCACCATAGGTTGGATCAGGGAGGCCAGAAGTATCAACCACACCTTTCTTTTGGCATTCCCATAGTAGGGGCCGGGCAATCAAGTGAACATATAGTTTGTAGCAGGAAGTTGTCCATCTGGGCCATATATCTGCCCACTGTCTGCTGGTTTGGGAAATGAACCTCCCTCTGGCAAGGCACTTCCAGCATCATTATCCTCATGCACTGCAGCAAGTGTATCAGTAGCAGCAGGACTCAGTGTCAGCTTTTGAGAAACTCTATGATCTGGACCTGTACTAAGTAGACAAAAGGGGAATGTGGCCATAACTGAATCAAACCTGATAGTGAACTGAATATATTTAACAGATTTAACTCCCATGGAAGGCATGCAAAGTTTATGTCCCTGCAGGAAGACACTGGATGTTCATCGTGTTTCACTGTTGCAGTCATGACTGTATGGTTCTCCCCTGCCGGCAGGCAACCCTCGGTCGACCAGAATCCCAAAGTCTGGGTCCGGCGTCGGCTGTTCAACCATGCTCCCTGACGTCAGAGCGCCAGGAGTATAAAGCTGACAGCCGATGCCATCTTCTCCAGTCTTTCTTGCCGTGCGGTGATAGCAGTTTGCAAGTGCCGGTCGGCTGACTCCTGACGATTTTTTCTGATATACTTCAGTTTGAAGATTTTCTTCTCCACTCAAAGCTAAGTACCCCGTTGGGGAAACTTTTTTCTTGCTCCACTCCGATGTCAGAAAAAGTTAATAATTGTATTTCATGTGGGAAGCAAATACCTCATAAGGGTTTTCATTCTTACTGTATTCCTTGCTTAGGCCCTGACCACGACGTAGCTAGTTGTTGGTTTTGTGCTAGATTCAATCAACGTACAATTAAGCGAAGGTACGATTTTGCTTTTCATTACTTCGGTAGGCACTTTAACTACAAAATGTCGTCGGATACGGTTCCGGCCACCGGAGTTCACAAACGTCGCAAGGACAAAGACAGGCCTCCGAGGTCCAAATCTGATGATAGCGCACAAGCGGAGCCAGCTTCAGGTTCGGCCGTCGTCAGTGAGGCGCTTTTGCAGCCCCTGTCGTCGGCCGAAACGGACTCTCATGAGGAGCCAACCAGGCCTTTAAATATTTCTGTTGCAGGACCTTCGGACAACGCTCCTTCGGATGGGTCCGGAGCCGCTGTGCAGGTACCGGCTTCCGAAGGGGTTTTCAGGCCTACTCAGCTTCTAATAAAGGCAAAGACTCCTCCTCAATCAAAGACTACAACACAGGCCTCCTCTGAACCGGCTCCAAAGTCACAGAAACAGTTACTCAAGATGGCGGAGGATTTACTTACTATGATTAGGGGTTCACATCCCCCTCCAGATAAAAGGCCAAGGCAGGATGTTTATTATGATTCCTCTGATCAAGCTTCAGTTTCTTCAGTTTCTTCTTCTGATTAGGAATATTCTTTCCCTCCTTATGAGGATTCTGATGCTGAAGAATCCATTCCTTCAGCTTCTCCCCCTGAGGATTTCTCTTTTGGGGAAACTTTGCATGAAATGAGGGAACATTTCCATTGGGAAGGACAGGAATACTCGGAATCTAAGAAAAGACTGAGGGATTTTCTTCTTCTTCCCCAACATAGACCCCTGGCTATTCCTCCTGTTTTGGATATTGTGGACAATGCTTTTTCGGAGGCTAACTTAACCCCTGATTCTTTTCCTCCTGCTCCTGTTAAGCCTGATAGATATTACAGGGTTCCTGATTCCCATCAGTTTTTATACAAGAACCCTTCTGCTGACCCTGAAACCATTTCTCAGGGTCCTAAGGGAGTTAAGGCTGCTTCTGCCAAAAATCCCATTCTAACTGAAAAGGATTCTCGATCCTTAGAGAGATGGGGCAAAAAGGTGTACACTTCTGCTCCTTTGTCCATTAGAGCCTTAAACTGTCAGTTTCATATGTTTAAATACCAGCAGTTTCTCTTGTCTGTTTTAAAACAAAAGCTTACTTCCATTTCTGCCTGTGCAGATGATAAGGAATTGAATGACTTGTTGCATGCCACTGAACAAGTTGGGAAGCATGGTTTACATTGTGGATTTGATGCCTTGGAGGCTTCTTGTAGGGCTGCGGCCTCTGGCACAGTTATTAGAAGGCATGCATGGCTAAAGGAACAGAATTTGCCTGAACAAGTAAAGGCTAAATATATTGGATGCTCCTGTTCAGCATAATGTTTTGTTTGGATCAAAAGCTGAAGAGGTGATTAAAAAGATGGAGGATAAGGCGAAATCCATGCAAACAGTTAAAGATTTCTTACAAGTACAGCCTCCTAGATTTAGCAGGAATTGGCCTTCAAAAAATTGGTCCTTTCCCTCGTCAGACAGGCCTCAGAGGGGTAGATATAGACACTCCAGAGGAAGGCCTCAAACACAAGCTTCTTATAGAACAAGACAGTGGACTGCTTCCACCCCTAGGGGAGGAGAGGACAGGTCACAAACTCAAAGGAAACAAACTCAGTGACTCCCTCTGTTGTGCTACAGGAATTTCTTACCTGGAAGCTCCTCTCGGAGGAAAACTTTCTCTTTTTTATCAAAATTGGACTCAAATAACCCAAAGACAAGTGGGTTCTGGATGTGATTTTAAGGGGTTACAAATTCCATTTTCATACCTTGCCAAGGCCAAGCGGATGGCCAGACCTTCCAAAACATCAATGGACGGAGGCTTTAAACCAGGTGGAAGCTCTTTTGGCTATGACTGCCATAGAACCGATTCCTCTTTCAGAGATGGGAAAAGGTTTTTACTCAAGGCTCTTTCTAGTCCCAAGGAAGCAAAACTCATGGAGACCCATTCTGGATCTGTCAGTCTTGAACACCTTTCTAGAGATTCCAAAATTCAAGATGCTTACTCTACAGCAGCTACTTCCAATGCTGTCCAAAGATGCATGGATGGTAACTTTGGATTTAAAGGAGGCATATTTACACATTCCCATCAGGCAGGATCGCAGAAAATAGCTCAGGTTCAAGGCCGGATTGAGGCACTTTCAATTCTGTGCACTGCCCTTTGGGATTGTCTACTGCGCCCAGGGTCTTTACCAAATGCCTGGCTCCAGTAGTAGCTTACTGCAGACTCAAGGGAATACAAATTTACCCTTATCTGGATGATTGTCTAATTCAGGCAGACAGCAAGGATGTCTTACTCCAGCATCTAGAATTTGTACAGAACCTTCTCAAGTTCCTGGGATTCTCTGTGAACATAAAAAAGTCAAATTTCACCCCTTCACAACAGATAACTTTTCTGGGTGCACTTTTAAACACCACAACCCAGATGGCATTTTTGACATCCGAAAAACAATTACAGCTGGCTTCAACTTTCAGAACATTGGCAACTTTAACTCCGCTATCTGCAAGGAAATTCCTGCAGGCTTTGGGTTACATGGCCTCCTGCATCCTTCTCGTACCATATGCAAGACAACACATGAGGAAAATACAGTGGTACCTAAAAAGTGTATGGTCTCAGCATTGCCACAGTTTGGACATACTGATCACCGTCCTTCCTTGCCTTCAAAAGGAATTTCTTTGGTGGTCCAGGGCATGTGCTCTAAACCAAGGGGAAACCCTTCCGTCTGCCTCCTGCCACTCAGATTCTAACCACGGACGCCTCGGATTATGCTTTGGGAGCCCATTTTCAGGGCAATTGTCTGCAGGGCCTTTGGACAAAGGATCAGAAGCACCTGCATATCAATTTAAAGGAAATGTTAGCCGTTCAGAAAGCTCTATTGGCCTTCAGGAATCTCTTACAACCAGGACAACTACTAATATGAACAGACAACACCACAGTTATGTGGTACATAAACAAGCAAGGGGGATCTCATTCCTACCCCCTTTGCAGACTAGCCATGGATCTATGGAACACAGCTCTAGCTTGCAATCTGGATCTTCAAGCTCAGTTTCTACCAGGGAAACAAAACTTCCTGGCAGACAGTCTGAGCAGAAACCTTTCAGACCCACACGAGTGGATGCTGGACACCAAAATATTCAGGATGATAACAGAAGTCTGGGGATGTCCTCACATAGACCTCTTTGCGTCCCATCTCAATCATCAACTACCGAATTTTTGCACCAGGACTTTCCACAGAAAAGCTTGGAAAGTGGATGCCCTGTCATTCAGTTGGAGGAACCTCTCCGGATATGCCTTTCCACCTCTTCCTCTTCTTCCACGGGTCTTATTGAAGATAAAACAGGACAAGCCCAAGATGATAATCTTGCTGGCTCCAAATTGTCCTCGGCAGTTTTGGTATCCAACTCTAAAAAACCTATGTCGGGAGCCCCCTTGGGTCCTACCTCAGTCTCCGAACCTTCTGTCCCAACATCAGGGTCAGGTTCTACACTCTCATGTCAGAACTCTCAGCCTGGCGGCCTGGTTAATCCAGGGCCTTTGATTTCTTCTATTCTACCCAAGCAGGTTATGGATGTCATTTTAGAAGCCAGACGTCCTAGCACTAGAAAATCTTATGCAGGAAAATGGAAAAGATTTTGTTCCTGGATGCAGGCTCAGGATTCTGATCCTTTTCTTCCTAACATTTCCTTAATTTTACTTTACTTGACAGATCTCTTACATAAGGGTCTCTCTTTCTCTTCCATTAAGATACATGCTTCGGCTATTTCTGCTCATTATAATACAGACCCTCCCATCTTTTCCCACCAGCTCATGAGACAGTTTTTCAGAGGTGCTAAGAACTTAAGACCTCCTAGATCTCCTCCCATTCCTGCTTGGGATCTCAACTATGTTTTGGAAAAACTAACCTTGCCTCCTTTTGAGCCTGCTGCTTCTTCTGACATCAAGTTTTTATCTTGGAAGACAGCTATCTTGTTAGCCCTAACCTCTGCCAGGAGAGTTTCAGAGTTACAAGCTCTTATGGCTGTGGAACCTTATATTATTTTTCACCAAGACAGGGTATCTTTGAGGACTAATCCTACTTTCATGCCTAAGGTGGTTTCCAAAGTGGCTTTAAATCAAACTATCCACTTGCCAACTTTTTTCCCCACCCCTCAAAGTAAAGGGGAAAGGATCTTACATTCCTTGGATGTACACAGACAACTACTTTTTTACCTGGACAGAACCAAGGACTTCAGAAAATCAGAACAATTGTTTGTTTCTTATGCTTCAAGCTCCCAAGGTAAAGCCATTTCAAAACAGACCATTTCTAAATGGATTGCTCATGGAATCAGATTTTGTTATTCACACCATGGAAAGCAAATACCAGGGAGTATACGGACTCATTCTACCAGAGCTGCTGCCACTTCTGCGGCCTTCCTCAGGGGAGTTCCTACCAAGGACATTTTGGAAGCTGCAACTTGGTGTTCAGTGCATACTTTTTCTAAGCACTACAATCTACCTCTCTACTCTAAGTCTAGGGCAGGCTTTGCCTCTGCAGTCTTGCAGGGCCTTTTAGCCGCCTTCTTCTTATGACCACCTCCCTTTCTTTCAGCTTTGGGATTCTACCCTACAGTCATGACTGCAACAGTGAAACACGATGAACATAGTACAGTTGTGTACACCTACCATAAATGTAGATGTTCGAGTGTCTTCACTGTTGCAGTCTGGGTTTCCCTCCCTCCTGTCCCCTCTTATTTTTATTTTTGTGTATTTCCTTTTTTCACCATTCTTCTGAGGTGTATTTGCAAAGGTTATGGGACCTTTTTCATTTTGGGACTCCTGACATCTGGGGCAAGAAAAACTGGAGAAGATGGCGTCGGCTGTCAGCTTTATACTCCTGGCGCTCTGACGTCAGGGAGCATGGTTGAACAGCCAACACTGGACCCAGACTTTGGGATTCTGGCAGACCGAGGGCTGCCTGCCGGCAGGGGAGAACTCTACAGTCATGACTGCAACAGTGAAGACACTCGAACATCTACATTTATGGTAGGTGTGCACAACTGTACTTTCCGGCATTATGCCAATAGGAGTGGACACTGATATCAGGATGGACCAACACTCCTATCTCATTGAATACTTTCTCCAGGTTAATATGTCTTTCGGCACATATCTCTACAGTTGCACTACACTGCAGATAGAGACTGCAGGTTGACCAAAGTAGCAATCAGCTATGCATTGTTTTAGGTACATCAGTTGTCCAGCTGTGTCAGGATGACAGCAGAGGTAGATTGAATTTGTATGGTATGTCTTGTATGGGCACCATTAGCGTGCCTACCACAGGGATACTGTTTTGGCACAGGTGCCTATGTTCACTCCAGTGTATCTTTTGTTGTGTAGTCACATAGCAGACCATTGCTTGTGGGATAATTGTACGGGCTAGAGAACAATGATAGGCTGCTGGTGGCACTTGTGCTGGGGTTGATAATGATGATAAGGCACAGATAGCTGAGTCACAGGCAGAATGGCAGTCACTGTGTCCTGGGTGAGCATCCACCCAGCAGGGGGACAGTCCCTCATGGCTCCAACCAACATTGATGCTCCCTCTACAGCTGTACCAGCAGATGCACACACTGTGTCTAAACTGGGTATACCTGTTATTTGGCAGCCTCACAGGGGCACCCATAAGGTTGCCATTTTTGTGTGTGCTGAAAACTGAACTAAAACCACACCCCTTGCACTGTGTACAGCCCTACCTCTCTCCACCCATTTCCCACCCATGCTATGACATCAACACTTACATCATTGTGAAGTAGATTGCCTTATTTTGTTTTTTCCCCCCTTTTAGGAAGTCAAGTGCCAGTTTTTGACATATCGCATTTGCGATAGTGATGCTTTTCAGTTACAGTTATTCTGAGGCTACATTTTTTTTTACAAACTTCAGAATTCTGTTTGTGTAGACAAACAGAATACGGAATTTGTAAAGTGCTTTCCAGACTTTCGGACTAACATTCTGATTTCCTGGTAGTCTGGAAAAATACCAGATAGGTGGCAATGATAACTGTCCGGTGCCATCACATGTCACAGATGGTTCTTGACACAAAAGGAGCACTCAGGGTTAAAAATATTATGTGATGTATCATCCAGGTGCAGTCTGTTGCAGTCCTGTACAGCATGGATCTCATTATTGTGTTGCATGGTATCCATGAGAACAAGGCGACCAGGAACACAGTAGTGATTGGTTTGATGAGCTCTATGGTTGCACACACACTGTTGCCATGACCACATCCATGCAGAGGATTAGGTCAGAGGAAGGTACATAACCAGGGTGGCCATATAATTAGACCATCATAGGGTGCCCTTCCTCACCTACATCTGGATATGTACCATGCTGCACCACTCCACATCATGGACAGCAATATCACTCTCCAGCCATTGGCAAGACATCCTTTGAGCAGTCCTCATCCAGATCACACCATCCCTGCCGGGGGGGCCACGAGTACTAGTGCATTACGGCAGAGCAGTGTGTGGAGTTCATGGTCACGTAATAGAAACCAAATACATTGCAGGAGAACATTGTCTATGACATAGTATGACCTTGCCCTTGAAAGACCCGCTTCTGCATCAGGCTGTGTTTTCCTAGTGGGTCCCCACGTCATTGCAAGAGGAAATTGTATCTAACACACAGTATCCATACCTTGAAACCCCCGTCTCAGACTCCTGTGATGTATTACCCACCCACTGTACACAGGTGTGTGACACTGTGTACTTAGACCAGCTTTGCACATCGTGGCAGCTTTGACCCACTCTACCCTCTATCCTGTGTGGTAGATGTAGGAATGTCTGATATCTATTTGGTTCAGTCCCGCATTGAAGATGATAGGCTGATACTTTCTCTGCATACATCATGTTTGATTTATGCTGCCATGTACTACACCTGTAACTGTCTGTGTATGGGGTGGTTGTTTATGTGACTGCTGGCTGTTGGTGTTCGACTACAATCTTGGCAGATGATATGGTGTTGATACACCTTCCCTGCTGGCCCTGTATGTGTGTTATATGACTATAATAGATGTTCTTCGTCTTCCCTTGCTGCAGTCCTGACTATTGGGTATAGTCCGCGTCCCAGTCGGCCCGAATACCAGAGTATAAGGCTGACGTCGGTCATGGCGCCTTAGACTGACGTCAGTACGTCAGGGTACTAATGCGCATGACCGACGTCATTTCCTCAGTCTTTTTTGCCGCATGGTCCGATGCAGAAGCAATTTTGCGAGTGCAGGTTGGCGTTCTGAGATTTTCCGAAACCGGAGTTTCAGACCGAAACAGAGTTGGCTAAGTAACCCGTTGGGAACATTTTGGTTTTTCTTGCCTCAGTATTTAACCGGATGTCAGAAAAAGTGAATAACTGTATTTCTTGTGGGAAGCAGATACCGCATAGGGATTATCATACATTGTGTATACCTTGTTTAGGGCCTGAGCACGGCGTTGTTGGTTGCCGCTCTTGTGCTAGATTTAACAAGCGCACTATTAAGAGGAGGCTTGATTGTGCTAGGTTAGTGTTTGGGAAGCGTTGCAATTATAATATGCCGTCGGATGCTCCGGCGCCGCTTCATCCAAGCGCAAGGACAAAACAGTGAAGCCTAGGGGTGAGGAACCGCAGTCCCGGACGTCGGTTCTTTAGAAGGCTCAGGAGCCAGAGGTTTTGCCAGGAGTCTCTATGGAGTCTCAGGCAGATACTTTACTGTTACAGGATGTGCCCTCTCAGGAGGTAGGCCAGGCTGAGGGGCTTCTCAGGTAACTGTTCTTCCCTCTCTTCCCAAGGTAGTTAGGGCCTCTCCTTCTGTTGCCAAAGCTTCTTTTAGAGGTAGGCCAAGTTCAGCTTCTGTGGGGCTTCTCCTAGCATTTCGGCTCTGTGCCTAAGAAACATATGCTTAAAATGGCAGAAGATTTGATTACTCTGATTAGAGGTTCTATGCCCCGCCTGATAAGAGGCCTAGGGTGGAACAGGAGTTTGATAGTTTTGAACAGTGTTCACAGGCTTCAGAGTCTTCTGTGGAAGACTTGCAAGAGTTTCCTACTTATTCTGATTCTGATGTGGATGATTCCACTCCTACAGCTTCTCCTCCTGAGGATTTTTCATTTTCAGAGACTCTTCACTCCATGAGGGAGCACTTTAAATGGGAAGGCCAGGATTACTCTGATTCAGGAAAAGGCTTAGGGAATTCTTGTTTTACCCCAGCATAGGCCCTTAGCTATTCCTCCTGTGTTGAATGTGGTGGAGGATGTTTTGCAGAGGCTTCCCTGAACCCTGACTCCTTGCCTCCTGCTCCTGTTAAGCCGGATAGGTATTATAGGGTGCCCGAAGCTCATAAGTATTTGTTTAAGAGTCCTAGGGCGACCCAGAAACTGTTTCTCAGGGGCCTAAAGGTGTTAAAGCTTCTGTGGTTAAAAATCCTGTACCCTCTGATAAAGAGGCAAGGGCTTTGGATAGGTGGGGTAAGAAAGTATATACTTCTTCCACTCTAGCCATGAGGCGTTGAATTGTCAGTTTCATATGCTGAAATATCAGAATTATCTCCTTTCACAATTGAAATCTAAGGTGGATGCTTTGGCGGAAGGTATTGAGTGTAAAGAATTGCTGGATTTGGTTCATGTGTCTGAACAAGTGGGTAAGCATTCTTTGCAGTGTGGTTTTGATGCTGTTCAGGCCTCCTCGAGGGTGGCTGCTACTAGTTCTGTTCTTCGCAGACATGCCTGGTTGAAGGATCAGAATTTAGCTGAGCATGTTAAGACCAGGATTTTGGATGCTCCTTTACAGTCTGATGTGTTGTTTGGACCGCCTGTGGAAGCAGTTTTAAAGAAAATGGAGGACAAAGCTAAGTCTATGCAGACTGTTAAAGATTTTTGCAGGTGCAGCCTCCAGTTTAGTAGAAATTGGCCTGCTAAGGGGTGGACATATCCTGCTTATGGTTCCCAGTCTAGGGGTAGGTCTAGACGTGGTAGGGGCAGGGCTCAAGGTTCGTTTAGGCCTAGATCAGACAGTTCACCTGCTCAGACTTCTGGTGAGGGCAGGGGTCAGTCCTTTCGTAAGCAGAACCAATGACCTGCCTTTTCAGCTGCCAGTGGATTCTCGTCTGGCAGCTCCTTTGGGAGGAAGATTGTCTCTTTTCAAAGAAAATTGGGATTTAATCACTCAAGACAGATGGGTGCTGGATATCATTCATCACGGTTACAGATTTTATTTCCACACAATGCCCCTTTCAAAGGCATGCCAGATGTTCCTCCTCCACAAAGAAAAGAGGCTCACAAGCAAGTTTCTCAGTTACTCCAGATAGGAGCCATTCAGCCAGTCCCTGTATCAGAAAGGGGCTTGGGATTTTATTCTCGCCTGTTCCTAGTACCAAAGAAGGGGAACACGTGGAGACCAATTTTGGATTTATCTATCCTCAACACTTATCTGGACATTCCCAAGTTCAAGATGTTGACATTACAGCAACTGTTACCTCTGCTGGGCAAGGATCACTGGATGGTAACTTTGGATCTCAAGGAAGCTTACCTTCATGTGCCTATAAGGCTAAGTTGCAGAAAGTATCTGCGGTTTCGAACTGGAGATTTTCATTATCAGTTCTCTGCATTGCCCTTTGGCTTATCTACTGCGCCCAGAGTATTCACAAAGGTTCTGGCTCCAGTGATAGCTTACTTCAGGCTTCAAGGCATTCAAATCTATCCTTACTTGGACGACTGCCTGATTCTGGCTCAAGAAAAGGAAGACCTTCTACAGCATCTGGAATATGTCATAGCAGTGCTAAGATGCCTAGGGTATTCTGTGAGCGAAATAAAGTCCAGTCTAGTACCCTCTCAAGACATGTGCTTTCTGGGTGTGAGACTGAATACAGCAGCCCAGATGGCCTTTTAACCCCGGACAAACAAAAGAGTCTGTCACTTTACTTCCATCAACTATCTCATCAGTCCGTGCTGACTGCAAGGACAGTCCTTCAAGCATTAGGGTTCATGGCATCTTGTATTCTGGTGCTTCCCAATGCCAAACTGCATATGAGGAAGCTGCAATGGTATCTCAAAATGTATGGACACAGCACTGCCAAGATTTCGACACTGTCATTCACATAATACCTTGCCTTCAAAAGGAATTCTTGTGGTGGGCTCAGGAATGTCACCTAAACAAGGGACTCTCTGTGACCCGGCCAGAGGCGAGTCAGATTTTAACGACAGATGCCTCGGACACTGCTTGGGGAGCTCATCTAAATGGAAAGTGGATACAAGACAAGTGGCCTGCCAGACTACAGCATCTACATATCAACATGAAGGAGATGTTAGCAGTCCAGTTTGCATTGATGGCTTTCAAGGAGTTACTTCTTCCAGGGCAGGTGTTGATTCTAACAGACAACACAACTGTCATGTGGTACATCAACAAGCAAGGGGAACACATTCTTATCCTCTATGCAGGCAAGCAATGATTTTATGGGAGACTGCGTTAAGCCTGCGACTGACTCTTCAGGCAAGGTTTCTGCCAGGAGCACAGAACTCCTAGCAGATGTATTAAGCAGACAAATCATGGATCCCCACGAGTGGAAACTGGATCTTCATGTATTTCAGAAATTGACAGTGTCATGGGAACTCCAGACATAGATCTGTTCGCTTCTCCACTAAACCACCAGCTGCCAAAGTATTGCACAAAGGGGTTTCATCACACAGCTTGGAAAGTGGATGCTCTGTCTTTCAGTTGGAAAAACCTTCATGTCTAAGCCTTTCCACCTCTGCCTCTTCTTCCAAAGGTATTATTAAAGGTCAGACAAGACAGGCCAAGGATGATTTTGATAGCTCCAGATTGGCCTCGGCAACACTGGTACCCACTTCTAAGGAGTCTTGTAAAGAAGCCTCCATGGCCTTTACCTCTGATTCCTCATCTGTTATCTCAGAAGGACGGTCATCTGCTCAATGTCAAGCTTCAATCTCTTCATCTCACAGCTTGGCATATTCTGTGTTGAAGCACAGCAGGTCTCAGCTTCCTCAACAAGTTTTAAATGTGATTATGGAAGCTAGAAGGCCTAGTACTAGGAGAGTGTCACAGAAAAATGGAAGAGATTTTTATTTTGGAGTACAGCAAAGAATTTGGAGATTTCAGAGCCTAATTTGAGTGTGGCTCTTCAATATCTTACTGAATTATTGGACAAAGGTTTGTCCTTCTCTTCCATAAAGATTCATGCTGCAGCAATTTCAGCTCACTATGATTGTGACCCACCTTTGTTTCGCATCCTTTGTTCAAGCAGTTTCTTAGAGGGGCAAAGAATATAAGACCCCACGTAGAGCTCCTACTCCTGCTTGGGATCTCAATTTTGTGTTGGAAAAACTTACTCTACAACCTTTTGAGCCTGCAGCTACTGCTGAATTGAAATATTTGTCATGGAAGACTGCTTTTCTGTTGGCTATTACTTCTGCAAGAAGGGTGTCTGAGTTGCAGGCCCTTATGGCAGTAGACCCCTTTTGATTTTCCATAAGGACAGGGTTTCATTACGTACTAATCCTTCCTTTATGCCTAAGGTGGTTTCTAGTGTGGCTTTAAACCAAACTATTCATTTGCCTACGTTTTTGCAGATCCTCAAAATAAAGGGAAAAGATTTTGCACACTTTAGATGTACACAGGCAATTGCGTTATTATTTGAGCAGGACTAAGAATTTTAGGCAGTCTCAGCAGTTACTTGTTTCTTTTGCTTTGAGTTCACAGGGCAAGCCTGTGTCAAAACAAACTATTTCTAGGTGGATTGGCTTTTGCATTGCATTTTGTTATTCCCATCATGGCAAAGAGGTTCCAGCTGGGATTAGGCCTCATTCCACTAGGGCTACTGCCACTTCAACAGCATTTCTAAGGGGTGGCAACTAAGGATATTCTGGAAGCAGCTACTTGGAGTTCAGTGCATACTTTCTCTAGGCATTATCACCTGCCTATATACTCTAAGACTAGGGCTGGTTTTGCCACAGCTGTTTTACAAGGCATGTTGTCAGCTCCTGCTACTTTATAATTTGCCAGCCTCCTTACCTCTGCTTTGGGATTCTACCCAATAGTCAGGACTGCAGCAAGGGAAGGCGAAGAACATAGTACAGTTTTGTACCTACCATAAATGTAGATGTTAGAGGATTCCCTTGCTGCAGTCCAATCCTCCTCCTTCCCCTCTGTGTTTGGGGTGGTTGTGTAGGTGAGTTTACATGCTTATATTTTTGTATATTGTTGTATATATTGTACATGTTTTTGGTGCAGGTTGTTTTTGGGACTTGTCTTTTTGGGTCTTCTGACATCTGGGGCAAGAAAAGACTGAGGAAATGACGTCGGTCATGCGCATTAGTACCCTGACGTACTGACGTCAGTCTAAGGCGCCATGACCGACGTCAGCCTTATACTCTGGTATTCGGGCCGACTGGGACGCGGACTATACCCAATAGTCAGGACTGCAGCAAGGGAATCCTCGAACATCTACATTTATGGTAGGTACAAAACTGTACTTTTCCTGGAACTGCCCAGCCTTTTTCCTCATGACCATGTTATGAAGTATGCAGCATGCTAAGTAAGAACATCCTATGGACTGTGGCCAGATTATACTGGAATGCCGCCCAGACATGTCAAGGCAGCAGAAGTGCGCTTTGAGCAGACATCTCACACACACACACACACACACACACACACACACACTCACTCACTGTGATATTGCAGGTTTACGTATGTGCAGTATTATATTGGTGATCACCATATTCTGTGGATTACGTATGAACGTCCTAAATCAGGGCTTCATCTGGTATCTAGTATCCTCTACAACAGAGTAATAACATGGGGGAGTATTACATGTGGTCAGATTAGAATTGTAACCATGTATGTTAAACTTTGCCACTGTACCTGCACTTACCAACTAGATGGTGCTGCCGAGTATAATTATGCAGGAAGCGTTGATGTAGTTGAGATGTGTGCCAGTTATATAAGTAATGCAAATGACTTTGGTGTTGTATAGACACCTTTGTTATGATCCAGTGTGCCTCACACAATACCTGACATTTCACAGAATGATAGCCCTTCCTATTCACAAACCTTTGCGAGTGTGGGCCAGGTGGGGTCTTTTATTGTTACTCAAATTCACAGAAGGTGTGCAAGGTGTCAGATCTGTTCTTTAGTGTGCTGGTAAACTGTATATGGTCCTCCACATGTAGATATATTTTAGTTAAGGAGCTCATTGCATATTCTAGAGGTGGAGACTTGTAAAATACACAGTGTGTCCCCAGTTGATGTCTGAAAGATCTATGTATCTCATATAGAAACAGCTGTGCATAATTTGTTTTCCACAATTATAGGAAGGCACACATTAAATTGGCTGCTGATAGTACTTTATGTTGGCACAAGATGGTACTTTGTGCGTAACTGTGTTGTTGAGTATTCCAGCATGCTTCTGCAGCTATGAGCATTCTTGTATGCAGTAATAAAATTTTGGGGATGCTTTGCCCTTTTATAGTCAGGTGCACAGAGCTGCTCAGTGTCTTCTCTAGATAGCTATGAACTTGTGACTGTTCTCCTTGCATATGTTTTAATATCGTTAGTATCTCAATTTACAAAACCATTTCATTAGCATCATGTCATTATGCAGTCCTTTGCATACATATGTTGCACATTTGGATTCACTGCACTGGAATGCAAGGTAGGATTGTGAATTGTTACTACCTTGCACCAGCCTATGAGAGGCCGATTTGGGCACAAGTATGCAGTATGTATCATGCAACTCTTCTGTGAATCTCTGCCTGAATCTCAGAAATGAATGGCTTAATTTGCAGTTGAAGTCCTTTGAGAGGAAGTGTTGCAGTAGCCTTTTCTGACATATTTGTTTTCTTGCCTTTCTTTGGTCATTTTGTCAAAGTAAAATTCAGAAAACCTACATTTTTTCTCTAGCCGGCATCAGTTTTGCACCAGCTGTAACAGTTGTGTGCTTCTTTTTCCAGCTGTTTCAAAGATGATGTCAGGCTTTCTTTGCTTCTTACTACTTCCAGAGATCAGTTAATTCTTCACAGCTTTGATTTTTTTCAAAAAATGCTCATAGTCTACTTTCTTTGTATTACAATGTTTTCACAGTTATTTGTTCAGAACTAACTATATTCACTTTGTGATAGCTGTGCTTTGATTGTGCCAGAATATTTTATTTATTTATTTATTGGGACTTGTCTTTTCTTAGTTGCCTGTATTTAATGGGTGACGTCCTATTTTCTTTGCATTTGAGCAAGTGAATATAAGGAAGATAACGGCCAGATAAGGGTTTTCATACTCCTTGTGGTCTGTCTTTGGGAGTGGACTGCGGCAAAGCAGTTTGACATTTATGCAAAAAATTAAATCTGATACTGATAGTAGTAGCTTTAGCAAACTAGATCAGTTGAGAGACAAAATAAAAATTTTTGACATTAAATGCCCTACTGCTGAAGGCCGTAACATTTACACAGTAGGAGGTTTAAGAAGAAGAAGAAGAGAACTTAGTGACTAAAAACTTGGAGGTAAGGAAAAAGTAAAAAAATGTATAAATCAAAGTCTTCTACAAAATAAAGATAATGAGGGGTGCTTTGTCTTATAAATTAGTTAAAAGAGCTGAAGTAATCACCTTGGATTTGATTGCATGTGCCATCTGTGGTGATGGACTATTGTAAGGTTCTTCAGTTTGTTGCTGCTTGTTGAGGTTCATAGGCCAATGCTAGGCTATTGACCTGGAGGTCCTTATAAGCCTAGCCAAGAATTTCGCCTGTGTTCCCACAAAGTCAGGACCTGTTTACCCCGTCCAGCAGGGACACAGTTGGGATGCCAGGGGTGTATTTTCTGTTTCCCATCCAGCTGTCCAGGTTCCTCTTAGAGAGGGCCAATGAGGTACTCTGCTTAACATGGAAATGGAATCTGTTCCACAGATGGGAGAGTCTTTTTGACACAAATCTATCCCACCAACAAGTTCTATTAATGTCTCAGACCAGATTGAGGCCGTCCTTGCTGGTTGCACGAGTGGAGTTTGACTTATGGATATGCAGCAACTCTATCAAGGCTGGATCTGAGACGGCTTTGTATGCCACATACACGTAACTTCTGAGTAGTCTGTATGAGACTGAGTAGAGGGACAGTGCTTTTAGCCTGCCTGTGTAGGATAGGTGTTTGAAACCCTGGATTTTCATGGTCAGGAACATCTGTAGTCTCTCCAGCTGATGCATTGCTAGCCATGGTGCATGCCGAAGGGGGCATTGTACTCCATAATGGGTTTGATAAGGGAGGAGTACAGGGATATTATGACTTCCTTGTTCCTGGATAAAATATCCTTACTTATGAGGTGGGCCATGTAGAAAGCCTTCTGTACACCGGAGGCAGTGTGATGGTCAGAAGTCAGGTTGCTGTCAACTTGGATGCCCAAGTCCCTCACGACTGATTGCATGCTTAGTATGTTGTTATTAATGTGACAGTTAGTGAGGATACATTTTCCCCAAAGGGGATAATGATGCATTTCTTGGCATTCAGTTTGAGGCCATGCTTCTGGCAACAGTCATTAGTTTGGGTAAGGCCCTCTTGGAGGATGTTCCCATCACTAGGAGAATTTAAGACAGTGCCTAGCTTGCAGTCATCTGTAGGCTTGGTCAGCCAGAGACCACTGGTTTTGGCTTGCACTTCACAAAAGTATATCCTAAACAGTGGAGGCCCCAAGACAGATTCTTGGGGGTGCTCTGCTTATTACAGGTCTACTACTAGAGGTGGTTTCCCCTATTTTGACTGAGTGGGTTCTATCAGTGAGGCAGTTAGCTACCAGTCTGGTAACATACGGGTCGATGCCTAGCTGGGAGAGTTTATCTATTATGCCCAAGTGGGGAATAGTGTTGAAGGCTTTGGCCAGGTCATGGTAGGCAGTGTGTACCATCTTCTCCTCGTCCATGGCTTTGGTGACTGTTATGAAGAAGCTGACCAAGTGTAACAGGCATGATCTCCCTTTGTCAAAACCAGACTGTGTAGGGTCAAGAGTTTGGAGGTGTCCTTGTTTATAAGGCCCATGATAATGCATTCCATGGCCTTTGCAGATCAGGCTAGTTAGGCTGATGGGCCTATAATTGCCTGGGTCAGTGGATGCTCCACCTTTGTGTAGAGGAATGACAGTGACTGTCCTCCATTTAGCTGAGATGAAGCCGGTGCTCAGGCTTTGGTTGAATAGGGTGCTGAATGGTGCTGAGAGCTCTTGCATGAGTTCATGTAGGATGCAGTCAGGGATGTTGTCAGGTCCTATGGAGACTGTATTTTTTGCCTTTAAGAGGGCATTAAAGTCCTGCTCCCTGGTGCTGAGGATGTCCTCATTTACTGAAAGGGTGGGGGGCAGGGGGTGAAGTTTTCACTGAACCTGTTTACCAGTAGGTTGGCCATATCTACAGCATTTGTGTATGTGGTGTTCTTGACCACCAGTTCTGAGCAGATTTGGGCATTACCTTTGAGACTGCGGACATATGTGAAGAAGGCCTTGTGATTGCCCTTAGTGGATGTGACCAATTTGGAGTCGAAGTTAGCCTTAGAGGATTTCACCTATGACATTATTTGCTTGTTCAGACAAAGGAGAGATTGCTTCCAACTTGGCACCTGCTCCTTCCTGGTCCTGGACAGAAATTTATTTCCTTTTATTATAGTGTTTGTTTATTGCTGCTGTCCACCAGACAGGTTTACACTTCCTTGAGGATGATGATTTGGTTCTGTCAGGTATTGCTGAGTCCATGCAGCTTTATAGGTGCTCTTATAGTTTATTGGTGTAGGCTTGAACATTAGTGCTAGTTCCAACTGAAGGGACTGGGCTATGAAGCTGCTTATACCTGCTCTCAGGAGGTCACTTCCACAGTGGTGCATTATCTTTCTAGGGCTATATTCCATTATCCTTTTATGGCTGTATTCTACTTAGACCACAAACGTTTACATCAGTATGTGTTAAGTATGTGATTTCACAGGTTACGTAAGTGCATTCTCCTTTTCTCATTACTTTATTACCATCAAGGGCTTTACATGTACAAAGCCTTCTGGTACTTTGTGCTTTGCCTTCTAATGGAAAAAGTCAGATGTGTGTATAGTATAAAAGACTGTAGCACTTTTTTCTTTTGCTTAATTTACAGTAGATAAGAATTTTTCATTTTATTTTGCTTGTTGGCAGAAGGAGAGAAGTCGCCTGTCCAGTTTTCCCTTTAAGAGCCTTTGATAGTCTTCCTACAGTCTGTCCTTGTCTTCCCTCCCTCACCCTTTTGGTACCCATCCCATGCCACCTTCAATGCCAACATAGATTAAAAACAAAAAAAAACAGTGATGTGTTCAACATGAGCAAGAGTTAAAAAAAAAAAATCAAATATTAATACAAATCAAATCAGCACTTTCACTCTAAAAGGTATTTCATCAAACTAAAAAAAGATAATTGACACCCCGACACACACACATTTCCACGTGTGTATGCATACTCGCACAAAAGTAATCACATGATGAAGTCACAGGGTCTATATTATAACACTGAACGCTTAAAAAAGCGAACGATGAATAATTGACCCCATGTAAGCGAAACCTTACCATCTCAAAAGCTCAGAACAGCGATTTTTTACCCAAGGGAAAAAAAATCGCGGTTCCAAAAAAAAATTGAAATAATACATAAAGTGGGGGGCTTCCCACACCCACCTACTTAAATATACCAACTACGAGAGCTCTTTTTAACCGGCTTTAAAGAAACACTCATTTAAACCAGGATAACAGGTTGCATGTAGCTTAACAGTCCATTCATATTCATTTTTTTCAGTATTGTTAACATCAGTACCACCCTAAGACCATATCATAAACTTAAAAAATATCTTGTGCATTGTTATCTTTAACATGTTTAGCCAAAGCATTGTTAAGATGTTCATCGTGTTACCCTGCTGCAGTCATCACACTTGGGTTATCCTGCCGTCAGGCGGTCCCGCAGTCGGCCCGAATTCCAAAGTCTTGGTCGGCGTCGGTTGCTCGCTTCTTCCCTGACATCAGAGCCAGGTATATATCCAACACCATTTTCTTCAGTCTTTCTTGCCGCGGTGCCTGAAGCAGAAGCAGTTCGCAAGTGCCGGTCAGCCGACACCTGAGATTTTCAATTTGAATTTCAGTCCGAAGTCTTCAATAAAGCTAAGTACCCCATTGGGGAACATTTTCTTGCCTCAGTCCGATGTCAGAAAAAGTTAACAATTGCATTTCTTGTGGGAAGCAAATACCTCATAAGGACTTCCATTCCTATTGTATTCCTTGCATAGGCCCAGACCACGACATCACTGGTTGTCGGTTTTGCGCTAGGTTTAATAAGCGAACTATCAAAGCGCAGTTTTGACTTCGCGGCATTACTTTGGTAGGAAATTTAATTATATCATGCAGTCAGACGGCCGGCGACCGCCATACATAAAACGCAAGGATAAGGACAGGCAGCCTGGGAACAAGCCAGACTCCGAGGCCTCAGTTGGGTCTGTCCCTGGATCTCCGGTTTTCAGTGAGGCACCTACGCAGCCCCTGACGACCGCAGAACTGGAACCCCAGACAGCTGCGGATTCCCAAGCGGAGCCTACTAGGCTGACGCAGCCATCTACCGACACCGGTGCAGTGGAAACACCTTCGGTTGCAGAGGGTGTCTTCAGACCGACTACACTCACCATTAAATCTTATGCTAAGCTTAAAACTCCCAAGGGAAAAAAAATCGCGGTTCCAAAAAAAATTGAAATAATACATAAAGTGGGAGGCTTCCCACACCCACCTACTTAAATATACCAACTACGAGAGCTCTTTTTTTTTTTTTTTTTTTTTTATTAACCGGCTTTAAAGAAACACTCATTTAAACCAGGATAACAGGTTGCATGTAGCTTAACAGTCCATTCATATTCATTTTTTTTCAGTATTGTTAACATCAGTACCACCCTAAGACCATATCATAAACTTAAAAAATATCTTGTGCATTGTTATCTTTAACATGTTTAGCCAAAGCATTGTTAAGATGTTCATCGTGTTACCCTGCTGCAGTCATCACACTTGGCTTATCCTGCCATCAGGCGGTCCCGCAGTCGGCCCGAATTCCAAAGTCTTGGTCCGGCGTCGGTTGCTGTCGCTTCTTCCCTGACATCAGAACGCCAGGGGTATCCAACACCATTTTCTTCAGTCTTTCTTGCCGCGCGGTGCCTGAAGCAGAAGCAGTTCGCAAGTGCCGGTCAGCCGACACCTGAGATTTTCAATTTGAATTTCAGTCCGAAGTCTTCAATAAAGCTAAGTACCCCATTGGGGAACATTTTCTTGCCTCAGTCCGATGTCAGAAAAAGTTAACAATTGCATTTCTTGTGGGAAGCAAATACCTCATAAGGACTTCCATTCCTATTGTATTCCTTGCATAGGCCCAGACCACGACATCACTGGTTGTCGGTTTTGCGCTAGGTTTAATAAACGAACTATCAAACGCAGTTTTGACTTCGCACGGCATTACTTTGGTAGGAAATTTAATTATATCATGCAGTCGGAGCAGCCGACGACCGCCATACATAAAAAACGCAAGGATAAGGACAGGCAGCCTGGGAACAAGCCAGACTCCGAGGCCTCAGTTGGGTCTGTCCCTGGATCTCCGGTTTTCAGTGAGGCACCTACGCAGCCCCTGACGACCGCAGAACTGGAACCCCAGACAGCTGCGGATTCCCAAGCGGAGCCTACTAGGCTGACGCAGCCATCTACCGACACCGGTGCAGTGGAAACACCTTCGGTTGCAGAGGGTGTCTTCAGACCGACTACACTCACCATTAAATCTTATGCTAAGCTTAAAACTCCTTTAAAACCTAAGAAAACTGTTCATCAGTCTACAGTGTAAGGCTCCATGCCTAAGAAACAAATGCTTAAGATGGCTGAAGATTTGATTACCCTTATCAGGGGTTCCCCTCCCCCTCCTGATAAAAGACCAAGACAAGAGGAGGATTATGCATCCTCTGACCAGGTTTCTCTCTCCTCAGATTCTTCTGAGGAACAGGATTACACTTTCCCACCTTATGAAGATTCTGATGCTGAAGACTCTATTCCCTCAGCATCTCCCCCTGAAGACTACTCCTTTGGGGAAACTTTACATACCATGAGGGAACATTTCCACTGGGAAGGCCAGGATTACTCAGATTCTAAGAAAAGACTCGGAGAGTTCCTTTTACTACCCCAGCACAGACCTCTTGCTATCCCTCCTGTTTTAGATATTGTGGATGATGTCTACTTGGAGTCTAGTTTAAATCCAGACTCTCTACCTCCTGCTCCAGCCAAACCAGACAGATACTACAGAGTACCTGACTCACACAACTTCCTTTATAAAAGCCCTGTAGCTGACCCAGAAACAATTTCCCAGGGTCCTAAGGGAGCAAAAGCTTCTATGGCTAAAAATCCTGTGGCCTCTGAAAGGGATTCCAGAGTCCTAGATAGATGGGGAAAGGAAATATACACCTCAGCAACTCTGGCTATGAAAGCATAAATTGCCAGTTTCACATGTTGAAATATCAACAATTCCTAATGTCTCAGTTAAAACAAAAAAATGAGCACACATTCAGAACAGTCTGAATTCAAGGAAATGCAGGATCTGTTGCATGCAGCTCAACAGGTGGGCAAACATACTTTACAATGCGGATTTGATTCATTGGATGCTTCCTGTAGAGCAGCTGTTACTGGCTCTGTCATACGTAGACATGCTTGGTTAAAAGAACAAACCCTCCCTGACCATGTTAAAGCAAAATTATTGGATGCACCTTTACAGCAGGATGTATTATTTGGTGTCAAAGCAGAAGAGGTTTTAAAGAAAATGGAGGATGAGTCAAAGTCTATGCAAACGGTCAAGGATTTTTTGCAGGTACAACGCCCTCGTTTCAGCAGAAATTGGCCAACAAAAAACTGGTCCTTTCCAGCTTCAGACAGATCACAGAGGGGCGAATACAGATGCCCAAGGGGCAGAGGTCAGTCACAGGGCCCTTACAAACCTCGCCAATGGAGTTCTGCTACCCAGAAAGGAGGAGAAGACAGGCCCCAAGCTAGCAGGAGACAAACACAATGACTCTGTCCTCAAACTACTAAGCAAATCTCTCCTGGCAACTCCCTTGGGAGGAAAACTAGCATTTTTTTGCAGACAACTGGCACATCATCACAAAAGACAAATGGGTTCTAAACATTGACTCTCAAGGATACAGATTCCACTTTCATACCTTACCAAGGATCAAATGAATGCCAAACCTGCCACCAAATCAATGGGCAGAGGCATAAAAACAAGTGACAGGTCTCATGAACATGACAGCCATTCAACAGGTACCTACACAGGAGCAAGGACAAGGATTTTACTCAAGACTCTTCCTAGTCCCAAGAAAGGACAAAGCATGGAGACCCATTCTGGATCTTTCAATTCTGAACACCTATCTGCAAGTACCAAAATTCAAGATGCTAACACTACAGCAGCTTCTTCCCATGCTGGGCAAGAATGTTTGGCTAGTCACTTTGGACCTCAAGGAGGCATATCTGCATGTCCCTATCAGACAAAATTGCAGAAGATACCTCCGCTTCATTGCAGATTCAACGCATTATCAATTCTCTGCACTGCCCTTTGGCTTATCTACTGCGCCCAGGGTCTTCACAAAATGCCTGGCACCAGTAATTGCATACTGCAGACAAGAGGAATTCAAATGTACCCATACCTGGACGACTGCCTTATTCAAGCAGAAAGCAAGGACATTCTTTTAAAGCATCTGGCATTTGTCAAACACCTTCTAAGTTGCCTAGGGTACACAGTAAACAAAAAGAAATCAAAACTAGTGCTCTCACAAAACATAATATTCCTGGGTGCCAGCTTGAATACAACGGCCCAGATGGCTTATCTCACGCCAGACAAGCAACGACAGCTGATTCAATATTTCAAAATAATGGCAACAAAGGCCCAACTCCCTGCAAGAAACATTCTGCAGGCCTTGGGATTCATGGCATCTTTCATGCTACTAATACCATTTGCAAAACTGCGTATGAGGAAATTACAATGGTACCTGAAAAGTGTATGGACTCAGCACAGCCATAGCTTGGAAACAATGATACCACTCATTCCCTGCCTTCAACAGGAGTTTCTATGGTGGGCACAGGCATGTCACCTCAACAAGGGTCATCCTTTCACCTTACCCATAGCCAGGCAAACTATGACAACAGATGCATCGGACCTTACCTGGGGAGCACACATGGCAGGGCAGTGCATTCAGGGCAAATGGACTACAGATCAGAGGCATCTGCATATCAATCAAAAAGAAATGTTAGCAGTACAGAATGCCCTAACAGCTTTCAAGGACCTTCTACACCCAGGACAACTAATAGTAAAGACGGACAATACCACAGTAATGTGGTACATGAACAAGCAAGGGGGCACACATTCCTACCCTCTATGCAGGCAAACAATGACCTTGTGGAACACTGCACTGTCTTACCAGGTTCAATTACAAGCACAATTCCTGCCAGGAAAGAAAAACACATTGGCAGACGACCTAAGCAGAAACATCATGGATCCACACGAATGGAAACTAGATCCACAAGTATTTGCAATGATAGCTCAAAAATGGGGACGCCCAGACATAGATCTGTTTGCAAGGCCCCACAACCACCAACTTCAAAAATTTTGCACAAGGACCTTCCATCCACTAGCTTGGAAAGTGGAAGCCCTCTCATTCAGTTGGAAAACATTAACAGTGTATGCCTTCCCTCCACTGCTTCTTCTAGCAAAGGTACTGCTGAAAGTCAGATTAGAGAGGCCACAAATGATTCTCGTTGCACCAGACTGGCCATGCTAGCATTGGTATCCAATTTTAAGGAACACGGCCCACGGCCCACCATGGATTTTGCCACAAATTCCTCACCTGCTCACCCAGCGAGACAATCAGATTCTACACAGCCAGCTCAAGACTTTAAACCTGGCTGCATGGCAAATTGCCTAAACAACCAGCCAACACCTTTATCCAAAGCTGTTATGGATGTCATTCTGGAGGCCAGAAGACCTAGCACCAGGAAAACCTATTCAGACAAATGGAAAAAAATTTGCGCTTGGAACCAGTCTAAAGGCCTAAATCCCCTTGATCCAAACATCCCTCAGATTCTACAATATTTAACAGTGATGTTACACAAAGGACTTTCCTTTTCATCTATTAAGATCCACGCCTCAGCAATTTCAGCTCATTACAGCACGGATCCTCCTTTATTCTCACATCCACTCCTAAGACAGTACCTCAGAGGGGCTAAGAACTTAAGACCGCCAAGGAGAGCTCCAACACCTACTTGGGATCTCAATTTTGTTCTGCAAAAGCTTACACTGCCGCCCTTTGAACCAGCTTTTTCAGCTGATTTAAATTTTTTTTTCATGGAAAACTGCCCTACTGCTAGCAATAACCTCAACTGGAAGAGTCTCAGAGCTACGAACTAATCCTTCCTTTATGCCAAAGGTGGTATCCAGTGTGGCCCTAAACCAAACCATTCACTTGCCCACCTTCTTCCCAAATCCCCAGAACAATGGAGAAAGACTCCTGCACTCTTTGGACATTCACAGGCAATTACGTTACTACTTGGATAAAACTAAGGCTTTCAGAAAAACTGACCAGCTCTTTGTAGCCTATGCTACAGGATCACAAGGAAAAGCTATCTCAAAACAGACCATTTCTAAATGGATAGGGCATTGCATACGTTTCTGCTACACACATCATGGGAAACCAGTACCTGATAACATTAGGTCCCACTCCACCAGGGCTACAGCTACATCAGCAGCCTTTCTCAGAGGAGTGCTAACCAAGGATATTCTGGAAGCTGCAACTTGGAGTTCAGTGCACACCTTCACCAAACACCATCACTTACCTCTATACTCTAAGACTAGGGCTGGTTTTGCCACTGCAGTTTTGCAGGGCCTACTAGCCTCTTCTAACCCTGTTTGACTCCACCTCCCATCCTTATCTTTGGGATTCAACCCAAATGTGATGACTGCAGCAGGGTAACACGATGAACATAGTACAGTTTTGTACCTACCATAAATGTAGATGTTCGAGTGTTCACCCTGCTGCAGTCCAGGTTACCCTCCCTCCATCCCCTCTGAACTAGCTGAACTTATCTCTACCACTCTATCCTATTCTACTTCTGTGGTGTATTTGCTTGTGCCTAAGGGTTTTTGTTTTATTTTTATATAGCTATATGTAATATATATATATATACTGAAGAAAATGGCGTTGGATGCCTCTTGTATACCCCTGGCCCTCTGACGTCAGGGAAGAAGCGACAGCAACCAACGACGGACCAAGACTTTGGAATTCGGGCCGACTGCGGGACTTTTAAACATTCTTTAATATGTAAAGCATTCCACAAGTTTTTATTTTCAGTATTATATGTATGTAATAGATGTTTGAGGGAAGGGGATTTTAAAAACACATTGGCGTGTAAGGAAGCAGAATGGCAAATTAAGTTGAAGGCAGATAAACCACCAGGGCTTAATGATTCCATCAATATGAAATGTTTTATAAAAGATCAAGCGTTGAGCATAGATAAAACTGATGATTTATTATGTTTACATGTGTTGTAAGCTTTATTCTGCGTTCAAATATGTCATTTAAAAGTTTTTTATTAATAAGATTTATTCAATTAATTGAATAATTGGTTTTATGATTGCATTAATCAGTTGTGTATTTAATGAGTGGGTTTGTTCTTGGATTTTATTCTGAAGAAGTCTACGGACGAAAGCGGAAATAAAAAATATTGTTACGCTATTTCCTGTGTTTATCTATCTGAGTATATTTGCTATTCTAGTATCCACAACAGCTGCTGTTTGCCGTTTTTGCTGTTTATCAAGTGTGAAGTTCGCTTTTGAGAAGTTCTTTACTGTGGTCTTTTTTATTTCAGGTGGGGGTGGGATGAGGACCTCCAGCGAGATTAGTTTGTGGTCTGATTTCACCAGTGAGGGGTACACCTCCGGTGTTGAACATTGTGCTCCCATGTTCGTGATGATGAGATCAAGTATGTTATCTCCTCTTGTGGGGATGGTGACTAGTTGTTCCATGGCATTTGAGTTTATGAATTCCAGGAACTTTTGGGCTAGGGTGTTTGGGCTTGAGTAGTGTTCCCAGTCTATATTAGGGTAATTGAAGTCACCTAGTATGATGGTGTTTGGTGATACATTTATCACCTCTAGTGTTTTCAGGAAGGCCATGTGAGGTTCCTGAGTTTGTGAGGGTGACCTGTAACATGCTACAATTTGCAGAGCAGTCTTGCCTATGGTTAATTGCAGCTGGATGGTCTCAGATGCATCGTGCGTTGCCACCAGTCTTGAGGTGTGGGTGTCCTTGATGAATATGGATACCCCCCCTCCTTTCTTGGTATTGTCCAGATTTTGGGGCGGAACGCATGATATGAGGTAAAACCTGATAGTGCTGGGGTGCTCTCAGGAGCCTTGAACCAGGTTTCTGTCACAGCACAGACATCGATGTTCTCCATACTGAGAAGGGCCTCGAGTGCGTGCATTTTGTGATTTAGACTTCTGGCATTGAGCAGCATTACCCTTAGTTTTTTTCCTTTTTGTGTTCTAGGGTGGTAGGTTTAGAATTTGAGCCTTGCCTAATAAAGGCACTATGGGGGTGGCAAGAGCCTTTGCCAATATCCGGAATCCCAGGGGTGACAGGTGCAAGCCGTCCCTTGGCAGCGTGGCTTGTCCAGCATGTCATCCCAGGCAGACAGACACTGGATCCCCTTTGAATGACACCAGTGTTTAAGCCAATTGTTAAAGCTGATCATCTTATCTCTGTATTGTGGCATCATTCTTGGTGAAGGTAGGATACTGCTCAAGGTCAGGGTCATACCTGTCTGGGCTACATAATCAGAGACCTCCTCAATGTCTCTTTTCATGTAGTCCAGGAGATGCGTCTCAGGTCGTTTACACCAGCGTGGACAATGACTGAATCATATTTGTACCTGCTGTTGAGAGACCTGAGTGCTTGCGTTATGTGGCGGATTCTAGCGCCCGACAGGCAGCTTACTGTGACCTTCTCCTTACTCAGTCTGGTGGCGGGGCGTCAGTGTGTCTGACTATGGAGTCACCAATGACTAGTGTGTCTGGCATTGTGTTTGGCCTTAAGGGCTGTGACTGTTTGACACTCTGACTGTGAGGTCTATGTGTTGCAGGTGTTGTGTTCTGAGGTGGTGGTTGTTTGGGTGTCTGCTTTGGTGGCCTCTGCTGTTTTGGTAGATTTTTGATCAGAGCCTCCGAGTATGTCTTTGTGTGTTTATGTGTATGATTTGAGGTTGTAATGGTAATATGTGAGACTGGGTCTATGGTGTGTGTGGTAACCTTCTCCTCCTGACTGGTCTTGCCAGTCCTATGTTGAGAGAGCTCAGCCTCCAGTTTGGCCGTATAGTTGCATCTCTCATGTATTTGTGTTTTGTGGGAGGAGGAGAGGGTTGTCTGTGTACATGAGGCAATTGTAACATTGCCTCAATATTCCCAGGTTCACCAGCTGAGCAGGAGAGGACACTAGCAACTGATCCCTCGACATGCTAGAAGGAATAGACAAAAAAGCGTTAAAAAGATTCCGGGGCGTGGGTGACCGAGAAATGGGGGTTGCCTTTTGGGGTACTATCTATGACAAGAGTGCCGTATCAAGGTAATAAGTACTGTAGGAGCAAGTGCTACGTTTAACAGATAGAGAATAGTCTACTTGGAGTCAAGTAGAGATGATCTTTTAATTATAGGATACGCTGATTAGATCAGTAGTATAGTTCGAGGAAGGTAGTTTTAAGGGAAAATTTGAAGAGTGGACTTTAGGTAGCCGAATAGTTTAAACCTGCTTAACCGGCACTGCCCTAGTGTGCAACAGTAGCAACTCCGCGCTAAATTGGGCTAAATCGCGCTAAAGCGTGCTTTATAGCAGGGGGCTGGAAAAGACAGGAAATGACCCAAATTGGCCAACAAACCACAAGTCACTGCCCTAAACCACTCTTCTGAGGACAAATGAAGGAGTTATGGAAATGACCCCTAGTGGCCAATAAAACTACAGTTTCAAGTCAGTAACCACCTCTCCGGGGCAGGGAAGCTGCTCAATGTTAGTCACTGCCACTGATAAACACAGAGACCCTCCTTCAGCCCAAGCAAAATGGCCTCACAGAAACTTTCAAACAGTTCAGGAACAGCAAGCCTGTAACTGAACTTTTTAACTCTCAGAAAAGTGGGAAAAAGCAAGATTTTTTTGTTTTGTTTTTACAGAGATAGCAGAGGTTCACAAGTAATATCAAGTTATAACAGTGCAGTAAATGACCCCACACAAGAGTGCTAGGTCAAGGACAGAAAATATGCAAGTTTTAAGAAAAAACGATTTAAAATTAAGTGCAAACAGGAAATTCAGCAAACAGCTTTTGGTTGTGCTCTAAATACAGCTACTAATACAGAAATCAAGTTTAACAAGCCAGAAAATGCTCAAGCTAGGCAGCTATGCAGAAAAACTTAGCAAATAAACAGAGAAAAATACTTAAAATCTCAAAAGTGGCTCCTTCTTCTCTCAGCGTTTTTCCTCTTGGAGGTGCTTCACCAACAGCCAACAAGCCTGAAAAGACGCTCAAACCACGAGGCAACTAGGTTTTAAGAGAGGAAGATGAAGGAGTTATGGAAATGACCCCTAGTGGCCAATAAAACTACAGTTTCAAGTCAGTAACCACCTCTCCGGGGGGCAGGGAAGCTGCTCAATGTTAGTCACTGCCACTGATAAACACAGAGACCCTCCTTCAGCCCAAGCAAAAATGGCCTCACAGAAACTTTCAAACAGTTCAGGAACAGCAAGCCTGTAACTGAACTTTTTTAACTCTCAGAAAAGTGGGAAAAAAGCAAGATTTTTTTTTTTGTTTTTGTATTAACAGTATTATTAGTGAAGCCTTAACCAGGGCTACATTGAGTGGGAGAATTACATCTGCCTCCCTGTGGGTACACCCCATCATTCTATTTGCTGCAGTTTTTGCTCTCTGACTCTGCATCTAATGTTACAGTGTGGATGTGACTGAAAACCCCAAATCCTTTCCCTGTTCTGTAGTTATAGGTTCCACTTCCCCAGCTGATATTTCAGCCAGGGTTGTTATGACCCTAGGGTTGTCTTCTGCATTTGTGCCCATTGAACCAAAGCTGTCACCTTTATGCCTTCTTGGTCAACCTTTCCAAATCTTAACTTAGACTCTTCCCTCATCATCCATTGATATACTTGTCTGTGTCAGTGAAGAGCCTGACCCTTTGTCTTTTCCCTCAGATATGTCTCAAACACACAGATGCACATAATGAAGATTATTGGACCCAGGACTGACGACCTGCAGTAATCCTGTATTCGCTTTCCTTATTCCTGACATTGTCCCTCTCACTTTAACCTTCTGTATCAATATTCATCTCCATGTAGTGCAGGAATAAGGCTCTGGCTATGACCCAAATGATCTGGCTCAGTGTTTAAAGGAACCGGGTGGGAAGGATGGAAGCAAGTGGCAGATGCCTTCTCACCCTTCATGAGGAAGGGTGCATAGGCTGCTGTTGGATTAATACCTGCTGAAGGCTAGGTGCGTTATTAATATAAAGGCATGTACTAGCAACAATCAGGCTGTGATGGGTATGTGCATGTAATCAGCACATTTTAGTTGGAGTGAAACTTGCAAATTAGTATGCATGTAAGGAGACTAACATTTCGAGAGTCATCTGTCAGCCATTGGAAGGGATTGTGGGATTAGGTCCCATAGTAAAACACCACCCTGATGGCTGCTTTGTATGACAGCCTTCTGTGTATGGCTCCCACCCTGAGATGAAACAAATGGGCCATTTGGTCAAAGGAGGGCTTATAGTCTGGCTTAGAAGAAAAAATGTTAAAAAAAAATCCTTTTTATCCTAACCTTCAACAATGTGACAGTCCAGTTCCTCATTCTCAGTCATTCTCATCTGCATTTCCATCACTTTTCCTAGCAGCCACCTTTGCAGGACTATACCAGAGGCGTTAAAGTCCAGATAGACCATATCTACAAGAAATCCCTGTCATGTTCTGTAATTCAGTCACAAAAACTAGATCACATTTGGTTGGCCATGAGCCTATCTAGCTTGTCATTCTAGGGAATGTTGTACTATAGAAAGGCCACCAGGCTTTCCCTCAGGATTGACTGCTCCTATCATCGTTGTTAGGCAGTGTGCCTGTTCTTGATTCTTTCTAGATGTTCTTCATGTTTCACTGTTGCAGTCATAACATTTGGGTAATCTGCTGGCAGGTTGCCCTCAGTCAGCCTGATTAACAAAGTCTTGGGTCTTGGTTGCTGTCCCTTCTTTCATGACATCAGGTCGTCAGGGGTATAAAACATGCAGCCGATGCCATTACATCACTCTTTCTTGCTGTGCGGTGCCCGAAGCAGAAGCAGTTCACAAGTACCGGTCGGCCGACACCTGAAATTTTCGTTTTCGAGTTTCAGAACCAAAGTTTTCAACTAAAAGCTAAGTACCCCGTTGGAGAAACTTTTTCTTTGCTCCTTACTGAAAGTTGTTGGGGTCACCACAGCGGAACTCCGGTCCGCTAATGATTGGCAGTAGATTTTTACGTGCCGAGTTGCCGGCCCTGACGCACAACCTTCAACGAAGGTACACCCATTCACGCATGTCTCCCCACAGAAGACGCTCTAGCTGAGAATCGAACAGGACAACATCTTACTGTGAGGCGACAATGCTACCGCAGCACCACCACTGCAGCTCCCTTACCAGTTAATAATTGCATTACTTGTGGGAAGCAAATACCTCATAAAGATTTTCATTTGTACTGTACTCCTTGCTTAGGCCCTGACCACGACGTACCTTGCCATCGGTTTTGTGCTTTATTTAATCAGCGCACTATCCATCGTCGGTACATTTTTGCTTCTAAATGTTTCAGTTCTCTGTTTAATTATCCAGAAATGACGGTTAGCCATCCGACTACCGGAATACCGAAAAAAATGCAAAGAAAAAGACAGAGACATGCCGTTGAGGTCCAAAACTGCCTACGACACTTCTCCTAAGCCAGTTGCCAGTACGCCGGTACTCAGTGAGGCGATTTCGCAGCCCCTGATACCTGCTACTTCTGATTCGCAGGCCTCTACTGAGACCCATTCGGTATGCCGTGAGATGCTTCACCTATGGAACCCGTGGCTGTCTCTACCTTGGATGGGTCTGGAGCCGCTGTGCAGGCATCGGCTTCTGAGGGTGTATTCAGGCCTACAGACTTGCATATTAAACCAACCCCACCTTCAATATTAAGGCCTAACTCTCAATCTATGTCTAAAAAACCAACGCCTAGGCCACAGGTTCAGGTCACTATGCCTAAAAAACAAATTATCAAAATGGCTGAAGATTTAATTACTCTAATCAAGGGTAATCAACCCCCCCCCCCCCTTCTAAGAGGCCTAGGGCTGAGCTTGACTATGACTATTCTGAATAGGACTCTGTTTCTTCTGACTCTTCTAATGACCTGGATTTGTCCATACCTACTTATGAGGATTCTAATGCAGAGGATTCCATTCCCTCTGCTTCCCTCCCTGAGGACTTTTCTTTTGGGGAAACTTTACATACTTTAAGGGAGCATTTCCACTGGGAGAGTGCAGGAATTTTCTGAATCCAAAAAGAGGCTTAGGGATTTGATTTCTTTCTTCTTCCTCAGCATAGGCCTTTGGCTATACCTCCTGTACTGGACATTGTTGAGGATGTGTTTTCGGAATCCAGTATGGCCCCTGATTCCCCACTTCCGGCTCCTAGTAAACCAGACAGATGCTACACGGTTCCTGAGTCTGACAAATTTCTTTTCAAAAATCCTATTGCGGACCCAGAAACCATTTCTCAGGGCCCAAGGGTATTAAGGCTTCTACTGCTAAAAATTCTACCCCTTCTGATAGAGACTCCAGGGCGTTAGATAGATGGGGTAAAAAGGTTTATACTTCTGCAACCTTGGCAATCAGGGCTTTAAACTGTCAATTTCATATGCTAAAATATCAACAGCATATCATGGGACTGCTTAAACAGAAAATTATGTTAATTTCTGACTGTGTGGAAAATAAAGATTTACAGGATTTATTGCATTCAGCTGAACAAGTTGGAAAACATACTTTGCAATGTGGTTTTGATTCTTTAGAGGCCTCTTGCAGGGCTGCTGTTACTGGGTGTGTGCTTAGAAGGCATGCTTGGCTTAAGGAGCAATGTCTGCCTGATCATGTTAAAGCAAAATTGTTGGATGGTCCTATGCATTAGGACCGTCTGTTTGGCATTAAGGCCGAAGAAGTTCTAAAAAAAGATGGAAGACAAAGCTAAATCTATGCAAACTGTGAAAGATTTTTTTACAAGTGCAACCTCCAAGATTTAGTAGGCACTGGCCTACTAAGAACTGGTCCTTTCCAGCTCCTTCCAGATCCACTCAAGCCAAACCCAGACACACCAAAAGCACCAGGTTTCAGTCCCAAGGAACTCTCAGAACTAAGCAATTGGGTGTTTCCACTTCCATATCTGGAAATAACAAGACACCACCCTATGGTAAACACTCTCAATGACTTTCCTTTAAAATTACCAAGCACTTACCTCTCAGCCGCCCCTTTGGGGGGAAAAATTTGCTCTTCATGCAAAGAACTGGCAGCTTATAACCCAGGACAAATGGGTTTTAAATATAGTGTCCCAGGGATACAGATTTCATTTCCACATGTTGCCAACTCCAAATGGGTGGCCAGACCTGCCCCCAAATCAGTGGGCAGAGGCTCAGAAACAAGTACTTTCCCTCTTAAACATGGGGGCTATTCAACCAGTACCAGAAGAGGAAAAGGGACAAGGTTTCTATTCCAGACTTTTCCTGGTACCCAGAAAAGACAAACATTGGCATCTAATTCTGGACCTGTCTACTCTAAACACCTTTCTGGACATTCCAAAATTCAAGATGTTGACTCTTCACCAGTTACTTCCTATGCTAGGCAAGGGTGCCTGGTTGGCAACTCTAGATTTAAAGGAAGCTTACCTGCATATCCCAATCAGGCAATCTTGCAGAAGATACCTACGCTTCAAAGCAGGCTACTTGCATTATCAGTTCTCTGTACTGCCCTTTGGCTTGTCTACTGCCACCAGGGTATTCACAAAGTGTCTGGCTCCAGTAATTGCATTTTACAAGCAAAGAAATATTCAGATATATCCATACCTGGACAATTGTCTTATTCAGACAGAAAACAAGGCCATACTTTAAAAACATCTGGTGTTTGTAAAAAGGGTTCTAACTTGTCTAGGGTACACCATAAACAAAAATAAATAACTGGTACCCTCTCAAAAAATTACATTCCTGGGTGCAAGCTAGAATACAACTGCCAGATGGCTTTCCTCACATCAGAAAAGCAAATTAATTTGGTGACTTACTTCAAACAGGTGGCCACAAAAACCCTGCTATTTGCAAGACAAATACTGCAAGCCTTGGGGTTCATGGCCTCCTGCATTCTTCAAATTCCATATGCAAGACTGCATATGAGGAAACTTCAGTGGTACTTAAAAAGTTTATGGAGTCAACATTGTCACAGCCTGGAAACAATGATTCCTATCATACCTTGCCTACGCCTGGAGTTCCTTTGGTGGGCAGAGGCCTGCCACCAAAACAAGGGACTGCCATTCACACCACCTCCTGCTGCCCAAACCCTAACTACAGATGCATCAGACTATGCATGGGGGGGCTCATCGGGCAGGGAAGTGCATTCAGGGTAAATGGAGCCCAAATCAAATGCACCTACATGTCATTCAAAAAGAAATGCTAGCTGTACAGAATGCTCTGACAGCCTTCAAGGACTACCTTCATCCAGGACAACTAATGGTAAAGACAGACAACACCACGGTTATGTGGTACATAAACAAGCAGGGGGGTACACATTCCTACCCCCTCTGTAGACTAGCCATGGCATTGTGGAACACGGCCTTGACCTATCAAATACAACTACAAGCTCAATTCCTGCCAGGAAAGCTGAATATTCTGGCAGACGAACTAAGCAGAAATGTCATGGACCCATACGAATGGAAACTGGAACCACAGATTTTCAATATGTTGACAAGCAAATGGGGGAGCCCAGACATAGATCTTTTTGCCTCACCCCAGAACTACTAGCTGGACAAATTTTGCACAAGAACTCTTCACAAAAAAGCCTGGAAGGTGGATACTCTGTCCTTCAGCTGGAAAAACCCATCAGTCTATGCCTTTCCCCTCTGCCTCTGCTCTCCAAAGTTCTGCTAAAAGTCAAACAGGACAAACCAAAGATGATTTTGATTGCTCCGGACTGGCCACACCAACACTGGTACCCACTCCTATGCAGTGTGTCACAAATTTCTCCATGGCACCTGCCTCAGACACCTTCCTTACTGTCTCAGCAGGAGAACCAAATCCTGCACCCTCAGCTCCCAACATTGAATCTTGCAGCTTGGCTAATCACTTAAATTCCCCCTTAGCATCCCTCAGCAAACCTGTGATGGATGTAATTTTGGAGGCGAGAAGACCACGTACTAGAAAATCTTATGCTGACAAATGGAAAAGATTCTGTTCCTGGAGTCAATCTGAAGGGATGAGCACAGCAGTGCCCAATTTACCTCAGATTTCACAATACTTAACTGAGATGTTTCACAAGGGCCTGTTTTTTTACTCCATTAAGATCCATGCCTCAGCCATTTCAGCTCATTACAACACAGAACCTCCCCTCTTCTCTCATCCTCTGCTCAAGCAGTACCTCAGAGGGGCCAAAAACTTGAGACCACCCAGGAGAACCCCAGCCCCTGCCTGGGACCTTAACTTTGTATTGGAGAAACTCACTCTACCTCTTTTCGAGTCAGCTGCTACTGCATACTTCAAATTTCTTTCTTGGAAAACAGCCTTCCTTTTAACAATCACTTCAGCTAGAAGGATATCTGAATTACAGGCCCTTATGGCAGTGGAGCTTTTCATCATCTTTCATGCGGACCGGGTGTCACTCAGGACCAATCCATCCTTCATGCCCAAGGTGGTATCCATTGTTGCTCTTAATAAGTCCATTCATTTGCCAACTTTCTTTCCCAATCCACAGAACAAGGGGGAGCGGATTCTGCATTCATTGGATGCACACAGACAACTTAGATTCTACTTGGACAGAACTAAATCTCGAAGAAAATATGAACAACTTCTGATAGCATTTGCTGCAGGGGCATGGGGGAAGGCTATTTCAAAACAAACTATTTCTAAATAGATAAGCCATTGCATTCATTTCTGCTATAAGCACTATGGAAAACCTATCCCCCAGGGGATCAGATCTCATTCCACCAGGGCTGAATCTACTTCTGCAACCTTTCTCAGAGGTGTTCCTACCACGGATATTCTAGAAGCTGCTACCTGGAGTTCAGTTCATACTTTCACCAAGCATTATCACTTACCAATTTTCTGTAAATCCAGAGCTGGCTTTGCCATTGCTGTTTTGCAGGGCCTTATAGCTGGTCCTAATGCTGTATAAATCCATCCTCCCAAGACTGCAACAGTGAAACACAAAGAACATAGTACAGTTGTGTACACTTACCATAAATGTAGATGTTCGAGTGCATTCACTGTTGCAGTCCTGGTTACCCTCCCTCCAACTTCCTGTTTTTCTCTTACTACACCTCTACTTTCTTTTACTATGCTTAAAAGCCTTTTTGGTGTATTTGCTTTTGGTTGGAGGTATATTTTTGTGTTTTTAATTATATATTTTGCTCCCCATTTGGGGGGCACCTGACATCTGGGGTAAGAAAAACTGATGTAATGGCGTCGACTGCATGTTTTATACCCCTGACAACCTGATGTCATGGAAGAAGGGACAGCAACCGACGCAGGATCCAAGACTTTGTTAATCAGGCCAACTGAGGGCAACCTGCCAGCAGATTACCCAAATGTAATGACAGCAACAATGAATGCACTCGAACATCTACATTTATGGTAAGTGTACACATCTGTACTTTATTCTTGTATGTGGGTATCACTTTCACAGTTTTCCATGCCTTAGCTGCTTCAGTATTGGCTAGTGATCTGTTAAAAGTATTCCTTAGGAGATCCTCCAGTACACATGCCAGCTTCTTGACATCCCTGAGAGAAAGCCCATGTGTTCCCCGAGCTTTATCTTTCATTATAAGAGGCACGTGTTCTTCATTTATATCATCTGTTGTAGTGGTATTCATGAGATTTGGGTATTTACCATAGGCGACAGCAGCCTGTCTGGCCAGAGTCCCAGAACTCCATGGACTTAGGGGTGCTTGTAGTTTGAATTGTTCTATTATAGAGATTTTCTGATAGTATTCTGATGTTAGACAAAACTTCATTTCAGGATTTGAAGTGTTCAGCCTGTGGACACATAATCCCTCCTGAAGTTCCTTATTCCCTGTGTGTGCACTGTTTAGGTGCTACTCATCTACAGGCAAACTGTGATATTTGTGCTGCCTTTGGTTCTAGAGCTGTACAGGGTAGGAGGGAAAACTGATTGTGAAAGGCTTGCTTCCCCCACAGACAGGGTCTTCTACTCCAACTGTTTCATTGTCAAGACCGCCATCTGCTTCTCCCAGCACTGAGAAGATGAAAGAGTAAAGAAGAATAAGACTAAAGAGAAACCTAGGGAAAGGGAAAAGTCTTTAGAGAAAAGGGTTGAAGAAAAGAAATTAGAAGAGAAAAGGCTTCTCCAGATGAATCAGTGTTTCTCAAAGCTTTTGGGTTTGGCTCATCCACATCATTGGTGGTTGATTCTCCCTCCAGATGCCTTCATAGATCTCATGGCACAGAGGACATGGAAAGACCCTGATATTATATAACTAATTCCCAAAAAACTGACAGAATTTTAGCCTCCCCCAAAAGATAGGAGGCATGGGGTAAAAGGACCCCATATAGATGCCATGGTAGCAGCAGCCACAAAGAACTGTCTGAGGAGAGTTTTTCCGTCTATCCCTCTAACAGAGAGTCAAGAGTGTTTGACAGATTAGGGAAACCGGCTCTCAGCATGCTGAACTACCTTGCACACATGACATGTTTTCAGAGGGACTTGATAAGATTTCCAAGTCTCTCTTGGGTAACTTGACTTCAGAAGTCTAAAACACAGTGGACACTCAAATGTCTACCCTGCAATCTACCTCTAATGTAGCTATGTGCCTGCTGTCTAATGAAGCACATGGTACAGCAAGAGTTGCTAGTGCAGGCATTGCCATTAGTCACTATGCCTGGATGCAGCTATGCTATTTCGCAGAAAGCTTCAGGTCTCCCATAGGAATCTGCTTTTCTGGCCCTATTCTGGGAATGAAAGGGAAGTTAAGAAAATTTTGTTCAGGAAATCACAGGGTTTTCGCTATGACAGTCCTTGGAACAGGCCCCCACCAAGGCACAGGGGGAAGCAATTTTAACGGACGTCACCCTAGAGGCATAGGCAGACTGCACAATCAGGGTTTTCATGTTCCCTTCACCAAGAAACCCTACCAGCACCTCTGAAGAGTTACCCGGCTGCCACACTCTGGATGCAGTTGGTGGCATTTAACCTTGCGCCCACAAGCCTGGATTCATAGGTGTTAAGGATAATCACCAAAGGCTATATGTTTAATTTTTGTATCCTCCAAGAAAAGAATACATTTTCCCGATATTCCACCCGATCAGTTGGAATATGCAGCAACAGAAGTTTCAAAGTTGCTAGAAAAAGAGATGTCTAGCATGTCCCCCCAGATCATTTAGAATACAGAGTCTGTTCCAGGTTCATAGGATGATAGGGAGTTACTAGCCTAATGGCAATAGAGCTTTTTTTTCACCCTAGCAGTTCATGCCATAATTTTCCCAATTATCAAGGCCTATGGGCTAGATCGGCTTTGGTATATGCCTGTGATTTAGGGCAACTACAGACCGCCCCTGTCCACAAGAGCTACACGTGACAAGCTAGGGGTGAATTTGCAATTTCCCATTGATTGGTCCAAATTGTGTTTGAATAGGCTTTGGGAAGAGCTCTGTTTCACATGAATGGGAGTTTGTTCCAGAGGAGGAGTAATCTCTGAAACACATACTTGCCCCTCCAACATGCTTTATGTCAGATGAAGTTTAGATCCTTTGATCAGGTAATTCTAGTGTTTGTTTTGCGAATGTGTAGGAGTGAATCGGAAAATGCCTTGTAGGTTAGGCATAGATCACCCCTCAGTAATGTCTAGGAGACTGAGTACAGGCACAGGGATTTGAGATGGTCTGCATAGGACATATTACACCCTGTATTCTTTTAGTGTGGAACCTCTGTGGCTGCTCCAGCTGTTGCGAATTCCTGGTCAGGTACATGCCGAAGGGCACATTGTACTCAATTATTGGTCTAATAAGGCTGAGTATAGTTGGAATGTGATCTCCTTAGATCTAGATGCCATGCCCTTACTTATTAATTGTGCCATGTAGAAGGATTTTCTCATTACTATGGACACATGGTGATCAAAATTCAGCTTACTGCCAACCTGAGTTGTTTACCACTGGGTCTAGGGGAGAGTTATCAGTGAAAAATTTGCAGGGGTAATTGTCTTCCCAAAGGGTATAACTATGCATTTTTTTCATTGAGATTTAGTCCATGGTTCTGGCACCAATTGTCTGTGTTAGACCTTTCTGGAGGATAGCTACATCTTTGGAGGATTCATCGATTGTACCCAGCTTGCTGTTGTCAGCAGACGTGAACAGCCAAAGGCCCTCTACATTTGCTTTGCGTTCAGAGAAGTATATTCCAAACAGGAGAGGACCCAGTACCAAGCCCTGTGGGACACCACTAGTAACAGGCCTCTTGGTAGAGGTGGATTCCCTTACCCTAACTTTGTGTGTCCTGGTTGTGAGCCATTTGGCTATCCATCAGGTGACAAAAGGATTTATACCTAAATTTATGAGCTTGTCTATAATACCCAAGAGAGGTATTGTGCCAGATGCCTTTGCCAGGTCAAGGTAGGCAGTATGCATGGTTTTGCCCTCATCCACGGCTCTTGTGACATCTCCAAGAAGTCCACCAAGTTTAGTTGGCATTACGTGCCCTTGACAAAACCGAACTGGGATGGGTCCAGTGTATGAAGATTTCCTATGTCTGTGTGTATCAGGTCCACAGTAATTCATTCCATGGCCTTGCCTATAAGACTAGTCAAACTTATGGGTTTATAGTTACCTGTGTCTGTTGATGGTCAGTCTTTGTGTAGAGGGAGGACTTCCATTCCTTGGGGATAAAGCCTGTCTGGAGGCTGTGGTTGAATAGGGATTCTAGTGGCCATGAGCAGCCATGTTTCAAGCCATTTAGAAGGCATCCTGAGACATTTTCAGGGCCCATTGATGCAGCGGTTTTAGCTCTGGAGAGTGCAGTGAGGACCTGTTCTTTAGTAATAATTGGGGGAGAAATAGTAGAGGGAATTTTCTGGTTGGAACCTAGGGGATGATGGGGGGAGAAATTGAAGATAAATTTATCGGCCAGCATATTTGCTATATATCCCTGATAAATGCATCAGCCAGCATATTTGCTGTATCCTCAGTTCAGTATTGGAAGTTCCATTTACTACTAGTTCAGCACACTGTTGGGTGTTACTTTTAAGGTTGCATACATAACTGAAAAATACCTTAAGGTTAATCTTTGCCTAAGAGGCTTTTTTGCCTCAAATTAGCTTTGGTGGACTTGATTGTTCCCCTGAGTCACTTGTTGAGACTGATGAATGAAGGAGTTTTTTTTGTCTTTTGGGTATAGCCCTTACTGTTTTTAGATAGGATTTTCTTTCTTTTGTTGAACAACACATTTATATTGGGGACACAACAAAGGGGATTTGTTTTTGGAGTTTGTCCTAAGTTTATTTTAGTTTGTAACTACTGTTTCCATTCAGTTATTTACATGCTTGTACAAGGTTTCCATAAACATTTCTGAATAGGCCACCATGTTCTCTGAATTTGAAGGGGGGCTTGGAATTTAGCTATGCCTTCACTTAATTGGGAGTAGTTAGCCTTTGAAAAGTTCTTAAAGGTTCTGGGGTTTACTGGAAGTTCAGCTTTTATATTTATTTCAAAGGTTACTGTTTTATGATCAGTGAGGACAATTACACAAGGGGTGGTGCAACGTTCCTCGTAGGTGTGCAGACTAGCTGTTCCAGGGTTTTTGCATTGAAAAAAATCCAGGAATCTGAGCCTGCATGTTAGTGGTTGTATATGTATCTGATTATGGTGGGATAGTTGAAATTACCCATGGATATGGTGCTCTTCTGAATTGTGAGTGACTCCAGTACATTCAAATATGCAGCATGGTTGTCCTGGGTCATAGACAGGGACATATAGCTAGCAAGGACATGGTATTGGACTTTACCTAAGGTTAGCTGGACATGGATTAACTCAAGCATGTCATATTGTTTGACCAATCTAGAGTTGTGTTTACTTTTTATGTAGATTGATACACCTCCACCTTTTGTTCCTTGTTTAGTAGCTAGTCTAAATGTGGGGAATGCATTATAGCTTTCTACTACTGGGGAGCCTTTAAACCATGTCTCAGTAACTGCACAGATATAAACACTTTCCAGGGTGAGGAGTGGAACTTCTTGTTGTGACTCCTAGCACTGAGCAGTAACGCCTTTAGTTTATCTTCTGTAGCATTTACTCTTTTAGATTTATCGGATTGGAATTGCCTAAAAAAGGCCTTATAGGGGTGGATAATGTTTTGGACAATACCCAAAAGGCTAGTGGGGACAGATGAAGACCATCCCTGGCAAAGCAGTGTGCTCTGTCAATAATGTCCTCCCAAGCTGACAAATATTGGACCTCTGTAGAATGACACCAGTGACTAAGCCAATTGATAAGTCAATAATCTTCTGTTAAATTGATGTATCCTCCTTGGAGAAGATAGAATACTGTCCATTGCTAGGTTTATACCTACCTGGGACGCATAATCTAAAAGCTCTATCATGTCTCTCTTCATATAGTCCAGGGAGGTATGTCTCAGATCATTAACACCCACATGGACTATTGGACTATAACAGAGTCATAGTGGTACTTGTGGTCCAGTGTCCTGAGTACAAGTGACATTTGGCAGATCTTTGCCCCTGACAGGCAACTGACTGTGACTGTCTCCTTGCTCAGTCTGGTGAGTGGAACATCAGTGTGACTCACAGTAGAGTCTCCGATGACCAATGTGTTGGGTGGCCGTTTACCTTAATAGCTTAGAAATAGAGACATTGTCAGATGTGGCTGCATGTGTCCTAGGGAGTGTTGTCTTTGTAGAGTGTTTGGCCTTTGGAGATTTGGGTAGATTGCATTTAAGAGCCTCAGAATATGTGACTTTGTGTCTGATCCATAGTAGGTGTAGTGTGTGTATTAGTAGCAACCTGTCTGGAGACACTGTATGCGAGAGCTTTGCCTCCAAAAACAGTGTAATTAAATCTGTTGCATACTGTGTCACTCTGTGTAAGAATAAGGTGGTTGTCAGTAAACATGAGAATTGCTACATTGTTTCAGGATGCCCATTTCCATCAGGTTGGCTACAGAGATGGTGGGAATGTCCACATCCATGACTGTGGATCCCCTTTTATGTGATCTATGAGAGGTGGTACAGTTGGGGTTTAGAGTTGTTGGGCTCAGAGGAGAGGTGTAGGCTTGATCTAAAACAGCACTCTTGGAGTAATGCTTCTCAGTGGACAAACTAGCTGCTCTACACTCAGCTAGATACTTGAGAAAATAGCAGAGAAAGTTTTATATGTGCAATTATAGTTCTAGTTGCCTGCTTTTATATACAGGGCACTGCAAGCCACTGCTGCACAGCTTAGTACAGGTTATAGGAGATGAGTTAGAGAGGAATTTATTTATTCAGTAAACAGTAAAAATATAAGGCTCAGATCCTGCAACAGTTCTCAGTTCCTTTACTATTGAGTGATACTACAAGACTAAGACTCCAGACTAAGTAAAATGCAAGCAGTAAAAACGCAGGAGAAATGTAATAAATGGGTAGCAGATCCTGCAGTAGTTCACAATTCTCATACTATTACAAGTGATGCTACAATACTGCATTTTTACCTTGATCTGGGACTTCAAACAGTTGAGTTTTGGTTAAAACAAGGAAAACGCAGAAAAGAACAATACACAATTTGGATTAACACACTGAATATTGCAGTGTGCACAAGTTGAAATGGGATTATATGAAATAGTAGCTAACTCAAGCTTTAAGAGTGTACTAGGAGTGTGCAAGAAATTCATTAGAGCTGGATCTGAGGATGCCTCGTATCTAGGCATAGATTGCCTCTTAGTAATATGTAGGAGACTTAGCACAGAGAGAGGGCCTTAAGATGATCTGTGTAGGACATGGTATTCTCCTGGTGATAAATCTTTAAGGCCCTTCCAACTGTTGCAAGTGTCTGGTTAGGTATATGCTAAAGGGGGCACTGTACTGAGTGATGGGTCTGATAAAGACTGAGTTGAATGGTACTATAACTTCCTTGGACCTTGATGCCATACCCTGGCTTGTGAGTTGGGTAACATAGAATGATTTTCTTACTGTCTTGACTGCGTGTTGATCAAAGGCCAGTTTACTGTCTACATGTGTTCCCAGATCCCTAACTGCTCAGTCAACTCTTATGGGTGTTTTATCTATGGAGAAATTAGCTTATGTGGACAGTTTCCCAAAGGGCACTATAATGCATTTCTTTATGTTGAGTTTTATCATGTGGCTTTGGAACCAGCCATTTGTTTGCGTTTAGACCCTTTTGTAGGATGACAGTGTCATGGAGGTAATGTGTGATAGCTTCCAATTTACAATCATCTGCAAACTTGCTGAGCCAGAGGCCTTTGACATTAGCCTTGACTCCCATGCTGCAGATGCCAGTCAGGAGTAGGCCCAACATGGAGCCGTGAAGTACTCTGCTGTTGACTGGACTCTTGGTGGAGGTGGTCTCACCGATCTATGACTTCTTGGGTTTATCTCTAAGGCAGTCAGCAATCAAGTAAGTTATGTAGGGATTTATGTCTTGTTCCTAGAGTTTGTCAATAGTATCTGAGTGGAGCATTGTATCGAATGTCTTGCCCAGGTTAAGGTATATACAGTATGCACTCATCCATAGCTTTGGTGATGCTGTCAAAGAAGTCTGTCAGGTTGAGTAGGCAAGGCCTTTCATTAACAAACTGGAATAAGTTTAGTGTCAGTAGGTTGCTAATGTTCTTGTTGATCATTTCCATGATAATTCATTCCATGGTTTTGCATATTAGATTTGTCAGAGTGATTGGTCTGTGGTTCCTGAGGTCAATTGATGGTCTACCTTTATGAAGAGGGATGACTGTTGCTGCCCTCCATTCCCTGGCATGTAACCTGTTTTGAGGCTGCAGTTGAAGAGGACCTCAAGTCATCCTGCTAGATCTTGTTTTAGGCTATTTAGGAGGCAACTAAGGATATTGTCACAGCCCACTGAAGCAGTATTTTTGGCCTTAGGATTGCTGCCAGGACCTGCACCCGGTTGATATTTGGGGGGTATATGCTAAAAAGGATTTCACAATAATGAGTGGAGGGTGAAGTTAGAGCTAATTTTATCAGCCAGTAGATTCACTATGTCACCCTGGTCATTAAAGGTTATGTCATTTACAACCAGTTCTGCACACTGCTGAGTGTTACCTTTAAGGTTCTGACATAGCTGAAGAAAGCTTTGTGATTGTATTTTGCCTGGAAGGCTATCCTAACCTCATAATTGGCTTCAGACTATATTAGACCTTTTAGTTCTTGTTTACTTGAATCTGAGAGCTCTTGTCTCAATGAGAGTTGCTGTTTCTGGCCATGACTTATTTACTTTTGTTATATAACGTTAGGATCGACCAGAGGGATTTGTTTAGTGCTAGATATGGGCTTGCTTCTGGTAGGTAAGGCAGATGCAATGCAGTCATTCACGTGTTTTACAGGGTTTCTGCATAGGTAGTTGTGTTCTTGGGGTTTGGGGGAACTGTGAATTTTGACAAACAAACATGTAAAAGAATGTAGCTGGAATATCTTCCAACTGTTATGGGTTTAGTGAAGGTTTCTAGGTTGATTTTTATTTCAAAGGAAACAGTTTTGTGGTTTGACCCCCCCACCAATGAGGATGTGACACGAAGTAAGGTGCAATGCTCTCCCATGTTGGCATACTAGGTCCAGTATGGTTGATCCTCTGTTTGGATTGCACATCATCTGTTCCAAGTTGTTCATGTTGCTGAAATCCAGGAAATGTGTCTGTGAGTCAGAGGCAGTGTACATTTCCCAGTCTATAGTGAAGTTATAAAAGTCTCCCATGGATGAGGTATTTAGTTGGATGGTGGGTGCCTCTAGTACATTTAGGTAAGAGTTGTGACCTTCGTGGTTCCTAGTGGGTGACCATTGGCTAACCCAGACATGGTAAGGAACCTTGTCTATCAAGGCTTGGGTGTTGATCAACTCCAGGGCATCGTCTTGTTTAACAAAGCCACAGTTGTATTTGTTGCTAATGTAGATCGAGTCGCACCCATCCTGTCTGTGCTGCTGGTGGGCTAAATTTGTGGAAGGTATTGTAGCCTTGCAGTGCCACAGTAATTTCTGTAGCTTTAAACCATGTTTCAATAACCGTACAGATATCAACATTTTTCAGAGTGAGGAGATTGATCGATATATGTGCAGTAACAGAAACCTGGTTTAAAGCTCCAGAGAGCACCCCAGCACTACCAGGCTACAATTCATACCATACATTTCGGCCACAGAACACAAACCAAAATACAAAAGGCAGGGGCGTATCCATATTCATCAAGGATACCAGCACCTCCAGGTTAGTGGCACAGCACGATGCTTCAGAGATCATCCACGTGCAATTAACAATGGGTAAAACTGCAATTCAAATTGTAGCTTGCTACAGATCACCCACCATGTCCCAGGACCCCCATTCCGCGTTTCTGGAAACACTGGGAAACAAAGTTCCTACCAAACACCCTAATATTGAGTGATTTTAATTACCCAAACATTAACTGGGAGAACTACTCAAGTACTAACTCCCTTGCCCAACTTTTCCTAGAATTTATAAACTCAAACACCCTGGTTCAACTGGTCAACACTCCCACCAGAGGTGACAACATATTGGACCTGGTCATCACCAACATGGGCGACAGGTGTTCCACACCAGAGGTCAACCCCTCGCTGGTTAGATCTGACCATAAACAAATCACTTTGGATATCCATATTCCGCCTCCACCCCTGGACAAGAAAACCACCGTGAAAAACTTCACATTACTTAAGACCAAGGTAAAAAGTTTCAAAGCCCCCATGCTGAAAGATAACACTGTCCAAGCTGCAAAATCCTTTGCTAATGCATTCTACTGGCAGCTACAAGAATGCATGGATCGTGCCATCCCAAGCAAAACCAAGACTCACTTCTCCAAGAAAAGGAAACCAGTCTGATGGACTCCTGCCATAAACAAGCTATACAATAGAAGGAGGAAATTTGTACAGGAAAGAGTAAAATCTCAAGAAGGGAAGACATCCCTGATCAGTATCAGCAAGAAACTACGATCCCTCATAAAATCATCCAAGGCGAGCTTTGAAAGAAAAATTGCCAAGGACTCCAAAGATAACCACAAAGCATTCTTTAGCTATGTCAAGAATCTAAGTGGCAATGCTCAGATCTTCTCGGAGGTAGTACAGAATGGCACAAAATACACTGAACCGACCGATATCGCCAACATCCTGTCAGACAGGTTCAGAGCAAACTTCACCCCCCTCTCACCCCCAAAAGTGCCCATAACCATACCAGAAGAATGTAGAGTCCCTGAAATCACAGACACTCAGGTTAAAACAGCCCTCTCCAAAGCCAAAAAGACAGCATCAGTGGGACTGGATGGTGTCTCAGGCTGTGTCTTACACGAGCTCAAAGACAAACTAACCCCTCACCTAAATACACTGTTCAAACTCAGCCTCACCACAGACTACATACCCATAGAGTGGCGCACAGCAACGGTTATTCCGCTTCACATAGGCGGAGTCACAACAGACCCCTGGAACTATCGCCCTATAAGTCTGACTAGCTTAGTCTGGAAGGCTGTGGAGCGCATCCTCATGGAACTCATTAACAGAGACATTGTGAACCTCCAAACACTGAACCCTACCCAGTTTGGCTTTGTTAAGGGCAGATCATGGCTCCTAAACCTAGTGGACTTCTTTGAGACAGTTACCAAGGCTATAGACGAGGGAAAGGTGGTACAAACAGCCTACCTAGACCTTACTAAGGCCTTCGACACCATTCCCCATTCGGATATTATAGACAAGCTCACCAGCCTGAACATAAACCCCTACATCACAAGATGGGTTACCAACTGGCTCATGGACGAAACCCACATGTTGAGCATTGCGGGAGCTAGGTCCGACTCTAAACCGGTTACAAGTGGCGTTCCTCAGGGCTCAGTCCTAGGACCCTTCCTGTTCGGCATATACTTCTCAGAGGTACAGGCAAGCACCGGAGGACTATGGCTGACCAAGTTTGCAGAAGACTGCAAACTAGGGGCTATAATTGACTCTCCAGCTGACACAGACATCCTCCAAAAGGGTCTCATTGAGACAGATACGTGGTGTCAAAATCTTGGCCTCAAGCTAAATGCCAAAAAGTGCACAGTCATCCCCTTTGGAAAAAACAAAGTACCCACAAACTACCACATAGGTGGTAGTCCCCTAAATACGGAAGACGTAATAAGGGATTTGGGGACCCAAGTAGATAGTAATCTCACCTTTGATAATCACATTGCCAAAGTAGTTAGAAAATCCTTTTACGTGGCCCACCTAATCACAAAAGGGTTTGCATCCAGATCAGAAGAGGTCATTGTGCCCCTCTACTCCTCACTCATCAAGACCCATCATAGAGTACCCTGCCCCATTTCGGATGTACCTTACAAGACACCTGCAGCAGCTGGAAAGACCACAGAAGTACCTCACCAAGAGGATCACTGGCCTCAAACAGATGGCCCTATACAGCTCGACTGAAGAACCTCCAGATGTACTCTGTTGCATACCGCCTACTCAGAGGTGATCTCTGCCTTACTACAAGGCCATGTCCAAACCAGAATTGATGGACATGCTCCACCTAAAGAGAACCTTATCCCCTCGAGCCACACGCTCTAGGGATCTAAACCTCACCACAACTATAAATAGGACGTGCTGGAGGGGTAGATTCCTGTCCCAGAGACTTCCCATGCTTTGGAACAAGATCCCAATCTACATTAGGCAGAGCTCCTCGCTAACACTCTTCAAAAGAAACCTTGACGAGTAGATGGAAAACAGAAAGTTTACCTTGGGGATCACTTCAGTGGCCCTGCTGGACAGAGGCACAGGGAACTAATCTAAGGGGGCAGCGAAAACCAACACATTCTGGCTAGGCTTATAAATGCCTTCGGGCAGATAGCGTAGTACCAACCTATGAGAGCTTGTAAGTTGTGGAGTTTCTTATTTTGACACCGTGCACTAAGCAGTAACACCTTAAGGTTGCTTTGAGTTGTTTTGCTATGATTTTATTTTTCTCATTTTTACATTGCCTAAAAAAGGCTGTAAGGGGTGAATGCATTTTTAGACAATATCCAAAAGCCCGGGGGGGGGGGGGTTACAGGTGCAGACCATCCTTAACAAAGCAACATGGTTTAACCATGTACTTCCATGCTAATATATATTGGATCCCACTGGAGTGATACCAGAAACTGAGCTATTATTATAATAAATAATTTTCTGTTTATACTGTCGCATCATCCTTGGTGAAGGTAGAATGCTGCTCAAGGCAAGGTATATACCAGTCTGCCAACATGTTCAGAATGTTCCATAATGTCTGTTTTTATATAATCCAGTGAGGTATGTTTTATGTCATTTGCACCCACATGGACTGTGACAGAATCATATTGGTACCTGTGGTGCAATTACTTGAGTGTGGGCGAGGTATTTTGGATCCTAGCTATAGGCAGGCAACTGTTCTAGCCTGTGTTCCCACTTACATTGATTGGTGTGTGTTTTTTCTTCTCTTTTCCTCCCACCCAGGTGTTAAAAAGAGCTTGTATGCGTTCAGAAAATATTAACTTTTAGCCCTAAGGAAAAAAGCTCAGGCTGTCTTTAAATAAAACTAAATTGTACACTCTTCTTTTAAATGCATCAAAGTATTTAAGCTGCAAGGGAGGTAGCTATTTCTTATTCACTTCCTGTAATTTGCAACTTTATTTTTTTACTGAACTGCTTGCAGTTGTACCTATAAATGTTGCATTTCTCTCAGCTAAGAATGCTCAGAACTCTCAAAATGAATTGCTTGCGTGTGCGGATGGCTTGTCTCCATGTAAAAGTAAACGGTAAGAAAAAAACAGCTAACATCTGTGCAGATGCATAAAGGAATCTTTGTGAATTTCACTCAGAACAGATTGTACAACTGCCTTCAGCTGCAGACTTCTTGACAGTAACTGCGAAGATTTGTTAATGTAAAAAAACTAAACAAAGTAATATCTTTGCAGATGCAAGAAATTTGGTATTTCCATTACTTACATTATTTTGTCTTGTTAAACCCATTTGCTTACAAAAAGACATTTGTTTATAGCTTAAGCCAAGTCTGTTAATCCTAGACATCCACCCTTATAAAAGAAGAGAAATTATTTTAATTCGATCTATAGTGCAATCAGTGCAAATTTACACCCCACTCCCAAAGTTGCCCAATGTCACAGCATATTAACTTAATCTTGTTTCTGTCCAGCCTTTCTTGTGTTGTTGTACTGTAGAGAGTATATTTCTTACAACTAAAAAAGTAGTTGTTTGCTGTCAAATCTTAAAAACATATGGCAGTCAATGAAAAGACTCCCCCCACATTTAAAATACCCCTTATACACACTATCAAAACTACTTTGTGATATAACATGCAGTTTATATCGTGAAACATATAATTCAAATGCTAATTAAGAACAAAAATGTTTGGTTAGTTTTTTTTTATTTCTTTTTAGTGTTCTTCTAAATATTTACAGTCTTTCGCAGATACTTTTACTTGCAGGGCCATATTTCACAAATGTGACTGATGCTTTAAAGTCTCCCATGTATTCACTAGTTTCAGTATTGCTGGTCTTCATCCTGTTCCTCTTCTCCCAACACCAGACTGTGGTTCAAATCCAAGGTACTCCTTATTCTTGTCAACTCCTGTGCTTTTTTTTCTCTCTCTAAAGTATTTTCCTGTGGAACATTTTAAAAGTTTTAACTGGTAATGTCTCTCTATGAGCTTTATTTGTCAGACGAATGAGAAACAGAGTCTCCTTCTGTTTCCTAGCTCACTTTTTGTTGGATAAACTTTTTATTTCTTCCTTAACCTATTCTGCATACAGAAACATCTTTGATTTTTCAGGAAAGATATTCTGAAGACTACTAGATACAGCAGCTTGAATCTGACTCCTGCTTCTCCACATTCTATGATTGCTGAGAGAAGTTTGCTTCTCTTCTGCCTGGTGTACAGTGAACACTCATTTTCCACAGACACTCCGCTTTCTGAAATTTTTAATACTTTTCCCTTCAGGCGCAGTTTTGTCAGGATCAACTTTTTCTGCTGTTACAATTGCAGATTTACTAATGTAGCTCTTGGCTGTTTTTTATGGCCAGGTTTGGAGCAAACACTTGATATGCCATTTCAATTAAAAAAATCCTTCTGTAAAATACCAGTCCAGCTGCTTATTTATGCTTTCATAAAATGATTAATATCTGTTACTTCTACTTTCTCTTGCACATCATACATAACATGACATATTCTGTCTGTGCTCTCTGTCTTCTTACTCTACCATTTTTTGAAACAGGTCTTCTTGAGAAGCTTATACTCAACTGGCTTTTTCTTCATTTCATTTTCTGATTTTTGCAGTTTTATTAGCTCATCTGAGTAGTTTCCTAAAGTTTCTTCTGTTTTTTTTTTCCAGCCTTTTGTTATTTTAGTTGATATATTCCATTAGTGTTTACTGTGGTGGTGGTGCTGTGGTAGCATGGTCACCTCACAGTAAGATGTCCTCTTCTGTGTGGAGACATGCGTGAATGGGCGTACCTTCTTTGAAGGTTGTGCGTCAGGGCCGGCAACTCGGCATGTAAAAATCTACTGCCAATCATTAGCGGACCGGAGTTCCGCTGTGGCGACCCCTAACTAGGAAAAGCCGAAAGACACAACAACATATTCCATTAGTGTTTAATTTATTGTAATTTCTGCTTACATTTGATTTATTTTTCCTGTAAATTACTGGAAATCATCTCTTGTACCATAGCTGAAACTTGAACTGCTTTTTGCTAAACATCTGCAGGAGTCTTCCTAGCCAGTATTTTCTTTTTTCCTTTACTGGTTATGTTTCTTTATGATTCTCTAAATGTCTTCTTTGCTGAAAGTAGGCAGTGCACCTACTAGTCAGTGACTGAATTTTCCCCAAAATGACAATTTCAGTAGCTATTTCTCAGTATCTCCTTTCACACTAGGAGAGATGAAGTTAAGCTGTTGATCAGTGTGCAACCATCTTGGAAAAGCCTAAAAACTTTCCATTGTAAAGCTTGTAAATTCGTGTATTGCAAACAACTATTTTATCTAGTTTTGATCTCCAAATTGATTTAGCATTGCTCTTCACGCGCACACAAAAAAAAAATAAAAATAAAAAACATTCAAACACACCATCCATGGCAAAGCTAGACAGGAACACATTCTCCCTCTGTGAAACTGCATGCCTCATATGAGTGCCCCAGTCCCTGAGGTAGTGGGTTTGTTCAACTGTAAACTAGTTCCATTTTCCCCCATAATGCTGCAAGCACTCTTTCCTTTTAACACTTAATATGCATACATCTTTAAGTTCACTAAAGTGTTCTTTTCATTCATGCATACATACATCACAAAGCTCATACAAATCCAGAGATTCAGTGTGGGTTTTTAAGAGAGAAAATTCTGAGGGGAGAACAACTGCTGTGATTATGGTATAGTGGAAGGAACTGATTGTAGTAAACTGGGGCTTCATCCTATGAGCCGTGTCCTTTGGGTGTGATCCTTGGTTTCCTTGATATTCTTCGTGTTTCACTGTTGCAGTCATCACATTTGGGTTATCTGCTTGCAGTAGCCCTCAGTCTGCCTGATTATCAAAGTCTTGGGTCCTGCGTCGGTTGCTGTCTCATCTTGTGACGTCAGGTAGTCAGGGGTATAAATCATGCAGCCGACACCATTACACCAGTCTTTCTTGCCGTGCGGTGCCTGAAGCAGAAGCAGTTCACAAGTGCTGGTCGGCCGACTCCTGAAATTTTCGTTTTCAAGTTTCAGAACCGAAGTCTTCAACTAAAGCTAAGTACCCCATTGGGGAAACTTTTTCTTGCTCTAAACCAATGTCAGTAAAAGTCAATAATTGTATTTCTTGTGGAAAGCAAATACCTCATAAAGATTTTCATTCGTACTGTATTCCTTGCCTAGGCCCTGACCACAACGTAACTCGCTGTTGGTTTTGTGCCTTATTTAAACCACAAACTATTCGTCGTTGGTATATATTTGCTTCTAAATACTTTGGTACTCGGTTCAATTATCCAGATATGTCTTCGGTAAGCCACCCGACTACTGACATTCCGAAAAAATGCAAAGATAAAGACAGAGACAGCCGCCTAGGTCCAAAGCTGCCGACGACGCTTCTCCTAAGCTAGTTGCCAGTTCGCTGGTACTCAGTGAGTGCTTTCACAGCCCCTGATACCCGCTACTTTAGATTTGCAGGCCTCTACTGAGACCCATTTGGAGTACTGTATGCCGCGAGATGCTTCAACTGTGGAACCTGCGGATGTCTCTACCTTGGATGGGTCCGGAGCTGCTGTGCAGGCACCGGCTTCTGAGGGTATATTCAGGCCTACTGACTTGCATATTAAACTGACGCCATCTTCTTCTTCTAGGCCTAAAACTCGAACCATGCCTAGGAAACAGACACCCAGACCGCATGGTCAAGCCTCTGTGCCTAAAAAAAACAATAATAAGAATAGCTGAAGACCTTACTTCTTTAATCAGGGGAAGCCAACCTTCCCCCTCTAAGAGACCTAGGACTGAATTTGCTTATGATACTTCTGACCAGGATTCTGAAATTTCTGTCTTCTCTAATGACCTGGATTTACCCTTATCTACCTATGAGGATTCTGATGCAGAGGACTCTATTCCCTCTGCTTTGCCCCCAGAGGATTTCTTTTTTGGTGAACCCTTGCATACTCTTAGGGAACATTTTCACTGGGAAAGCCAGGATTACTCTGATTCTAAAAAGGGACGTAGAGATTTCTTACTCCTGCCCCAACACAGGCTTTTAGCTATCCCTCCTGTGCTGGACATTGTTGACAATGCCTTTTCGGAATCTAGCTTGACCCCTGACTCTCTACCTCCTCCTCCCAGAAAACCTGATCGATATTACAGGGTTCCTGATACTCATAAGTTCCTTTTTAAAAATCCTACTGCGGACCCTGAGACTATTTCACAGGGACCTAAGGGCATTAAGGCTACTACTGCCAAAAATCCTACCCCCTCTGATAGAGATTCCAGGGCCCCGGATAGATGGGGTAAGAAGGTGTACACCTCTCCAACCTTGGCCATTAGGGCCTTAAATTGCCAGTTTCATATGTTAAAGTATCAGCAGCATATTATTAGATTGCTTAAACAGAAAATGATGTTGATTCCTGATTGTGCTATAAATAAGGATTTACAGGATTTAATGCATTCTGCTGAACAGGTTGGAAAACATACTTTGCAATGTGGTTTTGATTCATTGGAGGCGTCTTGCAGGGCTGCTGTCACCGGGTCTGTACTTAGAAGGTATGCTTGGCTTAAGGAGCAATCTTTGCCAGATCATGTTAAAACTAAATTGCTGGATGCTCCCTTAAATCAGGACCGCCTATTTGGCGACAAAGCAGAAGAAATTCTTAAAAAGATGGAGGAAAAAGCTAAATCAATGCAAACTGTTAAAGATTTCTTACAAGTGCAGCCTCCTAGATTTAGTAGGCATTGGCCCTCAAAAAAATGGTCCTTTCCTGCCTCTTCCAGGCCTTCTCAGTTCAAACCCAGAACCAACAGAACACCTAGGCTTCAGTCCTAGGCTATGCACAGGACTAAGCATTAGGGGGCTCCCATTTCCAAATCAGGGAGTAGTAAGACTCCCCCCTATGGTAAGCTGTCTCAATGACTTAACTTTAAAACTTCCAAGCACTTCTCAACTGACTGCTCCTTTAGGGGGAAAGATTCCTCTGCAAGGAAAAAACTGGGAACTCATTACCCAGGACAAATGGGTTTTAAACATAGTTTCCCAAGGATACAGATTTCAGTTCCACACATTACCAACCCCAACTAGTTGGCCAGATCTACCCCCAAATCAGTGGGCAGAGGATCAAATGCAAGTACTCTCTGTCTTAAGACTAAAGGCTATTCAGACTGTACCAGAATAGGAAAAGGGACAAGGTTTCTACTCAAGACTTTTCCTGGTACCCAGAAAAGACAACTCATTGTGTCCTATCCTGGACCTGTCTATCCTAAACACCTTTTTGGTGATTCCAAAATTCAAGATGCTAACTCTTCACCAGTTGCTTCCCATGACAGGCAAAGATGCCTGGTTGGGAACACTGAATTTAAAGGAAGCCTACCTGCACATCCCAATCAATCAAATACCTACACTTCAAAGCAGGCTGCATGCACTATCAGTTCTCTGCACTGCCATTTGGCTTATCTACTGCGCCCAGGGTGTTCACAATGTGCCCAGCTCCAGTCATTGCATTTTTCAGGCAAAGAAATATTCAAATATACCCATACCTGGACGATTGTCTAATTCAGGCAGAAAGCCAGGACATACTTCTGAATCATCTGGCATTTGTACAAAAAGTGTTAACTTGTCTGGGGTACACCATAAACGAAAATAAATCACATCTGGTACCCTGTCAACAAATTATATTCCTGGGAGCAAGCTTGAACACAACTTCCCAGATGGCTTTCCTCACGCCAGAGAAACAAATTCATTTGACAACTTACTTCAAACCAGTGGCCACAAAAACCCTGCTATCTGCAAGGCAAATACTGCAAGCCTTGGGGTTCATGGCCTCGTGCATTCTACTAATTCCATATGCAAGACTGCATATGAGGAAACTACAGTGGTATCTAAAAAGCCTATGGTGTCAACATTCTCAGGATCTAGAAGCAATGATTCCTATCATACCTTGCCTACAGTTAGAATTCCTTTGGTGGGCAGAGGCCTGCCACTAAAACAAGAGACTACCGTTCACTCTACCCCCTGCCGCCCAAACCCTAACAACAGACGCATCACACTATGCATGGGGGAGCTCAATGGCAGGGAAGTGCATTCACAGCAAATGGAACCCAAGTCAAATGCACCTGCATATCAATCAAAAAGAAATGTTAGCTGTACAGAATGCTCTGACAGCCTTCAAGGACTACATTCTTCTAGGACAATTAATGGTAAAGACAGACAACACCACTGTTATGTGGTACATAAACAAGCAGGGGGGGGTACCCATTCTTACCCTCTCTGCAGACTAGCCATGGCTCCGTGGAACACAGCCTTGAGCTACCAAGTGCATCTACAGGCTCAATTCCTGCCAAGAAAACTAAATACACTGGCAGACGAACAAAGCAGAAATCTCATGGACCCACATGAGTGGAAACTGGAACCAAAGATTTTCAACATGTTGATCAACAAATGGGGGATCCCGGATATAGACCTGTTTGCCTCCCCCCAGAACTATCAGTTGGACAATTTCTGCACAATGACTCCCCACAAACAAGCTTGGAAAGTGGATCCTCTGTCCTTCAGCTGGAAAAATCTATCAGTTTATGCCTTTCCTCCTCTGCCTCTCCTCTCCAAAGTGCTACTAAAGATCAAACAGGGCAAACCAAGGATGATTCTGATTGCACCAGGCTGGACACGCCAACAGTGGAACCCCCTCTTGCGCAGTGTGTCACAGCTGGCCCCATGGCACCTACCTCAGACCCCTACCCTGCTGTCTCAGCAGGAGAGCTATATTCTGCACCCCCAGCTGCAAACCCTGAACCTGGCAGCCTGGCTAATTACCTAATATCTCCGTTACCATCCCTCAGTAAACAAGTGTTGGATGTCATTTTGGAGGCAAGGAGGCCTAGTACTAGAAAATCTTATGCTGAAAAATGGAAAAGATTCTGTGCCTGGAACCAACCTTAAGGGATAGCCACAACAGCGCCCAATTTACCTCAGATTCTTCATTACTTAACTGAGATGCTTCACGAGGGCCTTTCCTTTTCCTCCATCAAAATTCACGCCTCAGACGTTTCAGCTCATTACAATACAGAACCACCCCTCTTTTCTCATCCACTGCTCAAGCAGTTCCTCAGATGGGCCAAAAACTTAAGACCACCCAGGAGAGCCCCAACTCCAGCCTGGGACCTTACTTTTGTATTGGAAAAACTCAGTATTCCTCCTTTTGAGCCAGCTACAACTGCCGAGTTAAAATTCCTTTCTTGGAAAACAGCTTTCCTTTTTTGCAATCACTTCAGCAAGAAGGGTATCTGAATTATAGGCCCTTATGGCAGCGGAGCCTTTCATCATCTTTCATGTGGACAGGGTGTCCCTCAGGACCAACCTCTCTTTCATGCCCAAGGTGATATCTAGTGTGGCTCTTAATCAGTCCATTCTTTTGCCAACCTTCTTTTCTAATCCACAGAACAAAGGGGAATGGATACTGCACTCCTTAGATGTGCACAGACAACTTAGATTTTACTTGGACGGGACTAAACCTCAAAGGAAATATGAACAACTGCTGGTGGCATTTGCTGCAGGGGCAGAGGGGAAGGCTATTTTAAAGCAAACAATTTCTAAATGGATAGGCCATTGCATTCATGTTTGCTATAAGTACCATGGAAAACCTATCCCACAAGGGATTAGACCCCATTCAACCAGAGCTGCATCTACCTCTACAGCCTTTCTCAGATGTGTCCCTACCAGAGACATCCTAGAAGCTGCTACCTGGAGTTCTGTACATACTTTCACCAAGCATTACCATTTGCCAATTTTCTCTAAATCCAGAGCCGACTTTGCCATTGCAGTTTTGCAGGGCCTTATAGCTGGTCATAATGCTGTCTAAATTCCTCCTCCCATCCTTAGCTTTGGGAATCTACCCAAATGTGATGACTGCAACAGTGAAACACGAAGAACATAGTACAGTTGTGTACACTTACCATAACTGTAGATGTTCGAGTGTATTCACTGTTGCAGTCATGGTTATCCTCCCTCCAGCCCCCTGACCTCCTTTGGCTATACCTCTATTCTCCTTTACTATACTTAAAAGCTTTTTGGTGTATTTGCTTTTTTGTTGGAGGTATAACATTGTATGTATATATATATATATATATATATATATATATATATATATATATATATATATATATTGAATTGCTTCCCATTAAGGGGGGCATCTGACATCTGGGGCAAGAAAAACTGATGTAATGGCATCGGCTGCATGCCCTCCCCTCATAATTCTATGTTATCCCATTCTTCTTCCCATATATGATACATAACTCTTCCTATTTAAGCTTATGTTCCCTCAGAATACCTACCCTGCAATGCAAGTCTATGTTTTCTTCTGAACAACTTCTTTGAATGCATAAAACATTACTCTTTTAACTTATTCCCCTAACATTTAATCCACATCAGATTATATTGTTTTGAATGCTTCTTGAATTTTTGAGCCTAAATGTGTTAAATGTTTTATCTTTTACTCTGTATAAGTATTATTGTAATTTTTGCATGTACCTGTTTTTGTCTGTATTGGAGCTTTTCTCCCCGGGACTCCATTGAAAACGGGTTCTTTTGGCCCAATGGACTATCCTGGTAAACCAACCGCAAATAAATAAATAAATTTATACCCCTTGACTACCTGACGTCACGGAAGATGAGACTGCAACCGATGCAGGACCCAAGACTTTGATAATCAGGCCGACTGAGGGCTACTGCAAGCAGATAACCCAAATGTGATGACTGCAGCAGTGAATACACTTGAACATCTACAATTATGGTTAGTGTACACAACTGTACTTTTTTTTTTTTTTTTTACCTTTGTCATGGTACTTATTTGGCTGTGAATTGACTGCACAGCATGAAGTATTCAAGTTTAACGTTAAAATATTAACTATGAATGTATTTTAATTTAAATTGTTTTTGGAGGCAAAAGGATAAGATGTAAAATGGCAATGTGTAGGGCTGTAACAGTTTGTCTGGTACTTAATGCAGATGAGTTAAGGCTATGAGCTGTTAATGAGCTGCATCATGTAATACAGCTTTTGATTCTGTCATCCTGTGTTTGCTTAATGCGAGTCTAACAAAGTCATTCCACAAGACACTGCACATGCAAATAGACACTCGTATCCAGAAGGTTGTTCCAAATTGTTAGCAAATTTATAACATATTTACATTTTGAATTCCTGCACCCTTCAGATAGCCCCTAATTAGTGCTTCACTGCGTGTTATTTGACTGTGAATCCCTGCACATCTGTCATAGTTTAATGGATTGCCAGATGCATTTTCAGCAAATGAGACTTTCAAAGGAAGAGAAGTTTACTGTTGCTCATACTGTTTTCAGTGTGATACTGTTTTGTTCATCAAATTTGTCAGTATTTTTCTGTAAAAATATAATAAAAGCTTTAAATTAAATTCAAATCTTAGTGATCGTTATAAAAGTAAAGAAGAAAATAGTAACATGTTTCAATGGTGTTTTATGGAAATGGGGGGCAAGTAATAGCATATTAGTATAGCTTTGGGGGGGTCTGATCCATTCCTCTGACTAGGGCCCCATTTGTCCATGTGCTGCTCTTTTCGTTCAAAAAATGCATATGAGTAGTTAGCCGCATACTTCTGCCCTGTTGCTTTGTTTTTCAATCTTTTAAACCAGGTGAAGGGGCAACTCAGGAACAGTATGTGCTTAAGTGAGTTGCTCAAAGTTACAAAGTAGGCAAATGGAGGTAGAAAGAAGTAAAAAAAAAAAAAAAAAAAATGCTGTTCCCTTGACTTCCGGAAGCAACTGACTAAGAACTTAGCGTCTTAATTCTTTTCAATAACACCCATACCTTCACTTAAGTCTTCATTTTCTGATGAGTTTCCACAGATTGTTAAAATTCAGAAAGGTTTATAGTAATGCCAGTTATTAGAGTTGAATATTTTTTTATTATTCAAATTGTAAGAAATGCATGCTGATGTAAAACGTGTTGTTCTGTTAACTTTTTAAGTGAATTAAAGTAGCTGCCTCTTTTCTGTCTCCGATTTTCCAAATCATCACAGATTTTACCTCTTATTTATGCCCTGTCCCTCATTAACTTTTTTTTCTGATAAATCACTGAAGATTACTGTCAGTCTTTAATGCCAGTCAGTTTCATAGTTTTTATTGTTCAGCGACTGCATATCAATGCAGCCCTTATTGTTCTGTAAATATTTTAAGTGATTTTGAATTGTCTGATACATTTCTTAAACAGGGATACAATCTTATCACATCCATTTGCCTACTTTGTGACTTTGAGCAAGTCACTTGACCAGACAGTGCTCCCGAGTCACCCATGAAAAAGGTTATCCTGCCCATTGGGCTTACCAGGTTAGCAAATACTTAAAATTTTACCCTTTTTCCCTCCATTATTTTGTTTTTGTCTTTAATTCTTGAGCAGAGAAATTGAGGTATTTTGGTCTGCTCCTAATAAAATTTGTGGTGTCTGGCAAACCGTCATGGATTGCTGTCTCTGAATTATGGCAGGCATTCAAGTTTCAGATTTTGTATCCTTCAGAAGATGCTTGATAGTGCTAAGCTACTTATTTTATCAACTTGCTTAGTGTATCAGAGAAATATTTAAAGGGTATTCTTGATTGGTATCCTTGTTTCTGATTCTTGAGCTAAGAACTTTAGATAACAGAGGGGAGCTCCACTATATGGCTGTGACATCAGTGAGTGGAGATACATTTGTGGGCCATTATTTATGAAGTTATTCATTCACTTGATCTCAAACAAATATCCGAAGTGTACAATCATACAAGTGGCTGTAACTGGTGGGTGGGTGGGTGTGGGTGTGTGTGTGTGTGTGTGTGTGTGTGTGTGTGTGTGTGTGTGTGTGTGTGTGTGTGTGTGTGTGTGTGTGTGAAAGATCAAAGTTTTAGCAATGTAGGGGGTAAAATGAAGTAATAACTGAGATGGGGATGAAGGTTAAAGTTGCTTATTACTGACAATGTATAACTAGAGATGCCAAGACAGTGAATATGAGAAAGATTTGCTTATTTTTTGTGTGGGGTGTTGGACATTTGCAATTTACTTTCATCTCCTTAATATTTGAAGAGCTGGGTGTGTGGTAAAACACAGTATATTACAGTTGGTGTACAACTTTTTGTCTTTTAAATAGTTTAAAAGGAAAATTGTATACTGTAAGATATGATTGCTCTGGCAAGCAGAGAGAGAGAGAGACTTGGTGTATCCAAGAACTTGTAAGTATAAAGTCCACAGCTCAACCATGGTGTGTGCTTCTTTCCTAGTTATTAGCAAATGTGCCTTGCTTACCCATCTCTTCCACATTGTACAAAATAGTGTAGTCTTTTGCATTTTGGAGATGGTAGGTTGACTATGGCTGTAGTTTCTTTAATTATTTTGCTTGTTGATGTCAGTGGTGTGGTATTCATGGAGATGCAATCCTGCTCTTACCTGTTTTGCTTGATGCTGAAAGGAGTTGATTGTTTTTTTTTTAGGTGGTGGTGGTAGAGGTTGCTTAGATTGCATGTCTGGGGCTTTGAACTTCTTGAGTAATTTCGCCTAAGAGTCTCTAATGGTTAAAGAACTGTGTATGTTTTAAAACAAGTATAAAGTAACATTTTAACCATAATGTGACCTCCCACCTTAGTTGTTAGTAAATGCTCTACATTTTGTCCATTTGTTTCACCTTATAAGAGGTAGTATAGTGGTTCATATTTTGGATATGGAAAGTTGACTGGCTGCAGTTTAATTCCTTTGCTTTTTGTGTTATGAATGTTATAGTGATGCCAAACCATAATAAACTGAATATGAAAATGCCTCAACTTAAGAATGTAAGAATATGTCATTTTAATTATCACATGTATTAAAACTATACATTCTTAAAGTTTTCCGCTGAGACTTGTTTATAACTGCACCATTTATAGTTCTACACATTCAGAAAAATTATTAAAATCCTGGAGTGGGTTATTGTGACTAGATATTCCCTTCTAAATGATGACCATGCTTCTCAACTGTCACTATGTAGAATGTCCCTGATTTTGCTTCAAATGCTTGTCATGTCCCTCATAACATTTTTGATTTGCTGGTAAATCGCTCATGATTATAGTAAGTCAGTAACTGCAGTCCTTAGACTTTTATACTTCTTATTGTTCAAAAAGTGCATATTAATGCAAAATATGTTGCTCTATTAATATTTTCATTAGAATAATATTTCAAATTGTCCCTAATTGTATCCACATGCCATTATTTTTGGTTTTGTCCAGAATTCTTGATCAAATAAATTGTGAGGTATGGTATGGTACTATCTATAAAACATTCATATATAAATTATTTTTGTTGGCGGTGTTTCAGCAAATCAGAAGTAGAATATTAGGTGATTCATGTTGCTGCATTTGCTTGGTATGCTTGTCTTTCTCAGTGTTGTTTTCCACGGAGGGTGATGGAAAACTGCATAACGTGTTTATTTATGGTTGTCACGGTATTGCAGTTATTTCATTCTATCTTTGTACTCTGATTATTTTAATATACCAGAATCATTAAGTGGTTATGGTTATTATATTTCAATGGACCTGGTGTTAAGTTCTCTTGGAGCGTATTTTTACCAAAATCAACTTCAAGCCTTTATATGAATCATGATAGACATAAAGAAATAATTTTTTCAACTTCCGTATAAATAGAATGGCAGTAGTGTCAGTTACAGGCATCTTGCAAAATTTCTGGAACATACTTCCATTTTTTTTACTTTTTGCTTGAATTACTCTGATTTGTGTTCTCAGAGTAGCTCTTACCTCTTTAGCTGTAAATGTGCAACAAAAGTAACTACCTGCATTGAATTAAATAGTTTTAAGGCTTCATATTTTGTTGTCCAAGTGCTGACAGACCCTCTCCCATATTCTTCCTGAGTTGTCAAAACTGTCGTCGTAATTCATGAGTTGTTAAATGACTACTCTTGGTTGTTCTTCAAAGAATTTTTTCAGACATTTAAACTACTTTGCTTTTCACCAGTGTCTGCAGTGGGAAGATGTGTATTAATCTTGAATGTTGGTAAAATTTGATGCATTTGTTTAACAAATTCTTACAGTGCAACACAGAACAAAATAAATCCAACTTCCTGTGCCTGAATTTGAGTTAATGATATATTTTTTTGTTTCTACCTAGGAATGTATGTATTTGTGACATTTTCCCACCTTTGCTGTATTGACAGCTATGCAGTTGACGTGTTATACTATAGCATGCCAACACTTCATCACAACCATAATCCTTGAGCTTGACCAATTAGTAGATTTTCTGGGTTGTGAACATTGCCATGATTTGTAAGATAATGACATTTAATGTTTTTTTTCATTGGGAGATGGTCTTTCATTTTTACAGTGGATTACGGGTGAGTTGTTACCAATTATTATGTATTCTACGCTTTATTGGTATGGTGTTTTTTTTTTTTTTTTTTAAAATAAACATGTCCTGCTTGTGTCACCAACTACTGCTGTGTCCCTATTGTGTCCTGGCAAGAAAGGAAAAACCTGGAGCTGCCACTGCACACAAGTTATCATTTTTACTGTGTAAAATAAGGTAATGTATTCACTATTGACTGTTTTGTTTTATTATCACTATGTTACTAGTCTTAAAAATTGGACTGGTGACTTCATACCTTGCATGACAGTGAACTTTCCTTAAACAGATCAACATCTTAGGGGATTTATTCCAATGTCCTGTTCACCCTCAGATGTCCTGGCAGTTGAAAGCTGCAGTCATAACAAGTGGACGTCTCCTCCGTTGGGCAGCAGCATGTGTTGGTGGTGTTTATAAGCATCATGTCTGCCGTGGCTCCTCAGTCTTTCTTGCAGTGTGTCGCTGCAACAGAAGCGGTCAAAGTCGACGTCTACGAATACTTTTTACTCTTCCCGTTAAGACTCTTGGCAACCAAGCCGCTGTACCCGTTGGGGGGTCGGATCAAAAGTTGCCACTGTCGGAAAAAGTTAACAATTGTGGGCACTCAACAAACCCTTACCTCATGTTTATCTCTAGCCCACTGTGCCCCTTTGTTTAACAACAGCTAAACAGTAGCAGCCTGTGAACCCGCAAGCTTCTTCAACCTTTAAGCGCAGTTTCGGTTCTGATTTGTTTGCATTTAGGGTTGGTGATCCTCCGACTACCATTATGCCGTAAGATCCTCCACCGACCTTTCGCCCCAAATAGAGGCCCGAGGACGCCGCCGAATCCCCCGGTTTGGTGTCTCAGTTTCGGCGAAACAAAAAGTGTCTCACCGTACCAGTGAACCGAAGCAGAAAACTGCTCAAAGTTTGAATAGACCTATTCTTACAACTAAGGCCCTGCACCTCTCGACTCCTCTGACCTCATTTTTTTACCACTCACACTTGGTTGACCTCATGTGACTCTACCCCCTTGGATGTCTCTACGTGTGGGATCTCGCTGCCTAGGCCTCCAGCCCATTCCTCCATTTACTCAGTAAAGGGGAGCAAAGCAGTGCCACTGTGCCCTCAGCAAACCCCCCACCCAGCATTCTTTCTTCTGGTTCTTAAAAGCTTTAATCTTTGACAGAATTCACCCCTTTTCAGGGCCTCTCTCACTCAATGCTAGACAGGGGCCTCTAGCCCAGAGAAGAGGTGTCTTCACGCAGCCCAGGCTGATGCTCCCCAGACCTTCTCAGCTCTGGCTCCCCTGACCCCCAGCCAGACCAGCCTGAGGCTTGAATCATTTCATTGAGATTCTCCCAGAGAAGAAATCTCCCCAGCTGCTTCCCCACCAGAAGAATTCTCCTTTGAAACACAGCAAACAGGATTGAGAGAACAGTTCAAATGGAAAGGGAGTTTTCCAAGCTCCAGAAGAACGGGGCACTCTGCACACAGCACCTGTTCTAGTTATACCTCCTGTTTTTTCTCTCTGATTCTGTAGCTCAATGATGTTTTGCTCCGGCCCCCCAGATTTTACCCCCGATGCCAGCCACAATGATGACCACACAGATTGCCAGATTTAGCACAGACCACCACCACGCAGACCCCCAGGCCCCCCCCCAGGGTCCTCAGACAGTAGTACAAAACCCAGGCTAATCAGAAGGAGCAGCTAAGGAACAGGGGTGGGGTAAAAGCCTTCACAACAGTCTAGCTCTCAGCTTCTAAAAGGTAAGGTCAGGTCACTAGACAGATGGGGGTTTGTTTACAACTTCAGCTACTAACTAAAATCTAGAGCTTGATGAATTATACCACTGTGATAGACTTTGGAAGATGTATGAACATACAACATAAAATAACACCACAACAGAAAAATAAATAACATATAATGTGTGGCTATATTCAATATGATAAGCCACATAATCAGGGTTTATTTTATTCAGTGATAACAGAAGGCATGATCATGATAAAGGCATGCATAAGGAAAGTAATGTTAACAAGAGGATTAAGTAGAAGCTGTGTGGGTGAACTATGCTTTGATGAAAATGAAAAAAACTGAAAAGGCAAAAAATGGAGGAAAAAGAAAAATTTGTTCAAAGCAAAAAATGAGAAGAACTGTTAAAGATTCTTGCAGGTTCAAACCCCCAAGGTTTAGCAGGAACTGGCTCACAAAATCCAAAGAATTGACTCCACAAAGGAATGCTCGTTCCAGAAGGTGGGCGCAGCAGAGGAGGTGCCCAGGCAGAGAAGTGGCAGACAGACACAGCCACAACAGACACACACACTGCCACACCAACAGCACAACCACAACCACAGTATCCTAAATCCACCTGACAGGATCAAAAATCCGCCTCTCTAGAGTAGGAGGGATTTATCCATATTTCAAAGAACTGGCACTACATAACAAAAAGGAAATACAAGTTTACAAACCATAAGAACAACTGGCACTACAGTTTTACTTCCTTTACTACCTCAAATCAAGTGCAAAAAAGACTCCCAATCCAAAACAGAGGCTCTGGAAAAAATAATGGAGTTAGCCAACAATAGAGAGCAAACATGAGAGCTAGGAAGAGACAGAAAGAGGAACAAAGAAAAGCTGCTCCAAAAGTTCATTCAAGGAGTCCAAGAAAGAAAAACCAGGACTAATTCCATTACATCGTCCACATAAAATTCAAACATTCAAAATCCAAAAAGCTTAGCAACTTCTTCCCATGCAAAGCAAGGTCTTGGAGTCTTGGCTGGTAACTCTCAATTCTCATTAGCAAGTCCTGCCATTCGACCACGTCCCCAGAGATACCTCAGATTTCTTGCAGGATCAGAGCACTATCAATTTTCAGCATTGCCCTTCTTGCATACTTGCTTCAGAGTATTCACAAAATGCGCCTCTTTTCACTAATCACTGCAGACTACAGAATCACACAAAATCCATACATCCTTAATCCTCACCTAAGCAGGAACACTGGGACACAAGACAACAAAAGAACAACAACAAGGTCATTTACTTTACACAAGGACTGGGATACACACAGTTTTTACAACATACAATTTACTGATACCATCCCTGATAAGGACATTCTTTTTACAGTGGATTGGATGGCAGACAAACAAACAGACAAACAAGAGAAACAAAAAACAACTTACTCTTTACTTCTTTCCTGAAACAAACACAAACAAAACTGAACAAAGTGAACACAAGAAAAGTTCTGCAAACCTTGCAATCATGCTGCATCTTGGCATCACATGCAGAACCCATTTATGACTACATGAATATATACCAAAAGAATTTATGGTCCCAGAATTCCCAACCACTAGACACAGACTAGAAATCCCAACAAGAACATGGCTCAAACAGGTTCTATAAACAGCTTGGCAGGCCCAGTCAACTCCAGGCCTACCCTTGCCACTAGATGTCAACTTTTCCAGACCATCAACACAGCAGCTTTTCAACTGGCCTGGGATGGGGAGGGGGCAGGATGGACATGCTGAGTGGAAAGGATTGTGGACACAACAAAAAACGACACACCACACTCAAAAAAAAAAAAAATGCACTCATAGTAAACCAAAAGTCCAAACCCATCAAACCAGAAAAAAGAGGCCAGTTGATGATAAGGACAGACAACACCACAGTCATGTGGTACAACCAACAAACAGGCATTCACTCCATTCCCCTATATGCTTGAGCTGTGGACCCTGTGGACCCTGGCACTCCTTCTATACAACAGTTACAGACAATATTTATTTGTGCGGGGAGAAGCAGTATTAGGCAGACATTAAGCAGAACCGCCCGGATGCTGACGATGATATCTTCAAGACCATCTCAATTCAAGAGAAATGCGAAGGACAGACAGAATGCCACAGATCATCCATCACCTTCTCATCACCAAAAAAATTCTGCACAAGGACATTCCACCCACTAGCATGGAAAGTGACTCACTCACTCTCAACTAGCTGGAAGGCCTAACAATCGCATTCCCACCTCTTCCTTTGATACACAGGTACTACTAAAATCAAGGAAGAACGCCCCAAGATAATCCGATAGCCTGAAAACTGGCCAAGACAACACTGGTACTACTACTGAAGAGCATGCTCTCGAACAATATGTGGCTAATACCCCCTGATGCTTTGATGTTTTTCCATTACAGAATCCTGTACAGACCATTTTTAGGACACATTTCTATTTCTGTTCTCTAATACTTCTTAGTTCCATATTTTTAATTTTAGTAGTAATCTTTTAATCTCTTTTCTTAATGATTTGTGCTTGGCTTTCCATTTTCTAGTTACAGATTTCTTAGCCAGTATCAACACTAAAGATAACACAGATTTCACCTCTTTAGTACAGATTATATTACACCCAGTCGACAAGAACATCAGTATACTGAGGTTAAATACTTTTATAAGTACAAGACATAGCATATTGTTAAATTAGTTTTTGTACTGAAACAGCTCTGTACATTCCTAGAGCATATGATTCCAAGAACCATCACAGCTCAACATAAGCATCTTTTACAAAGCCCCCATGCCCACCGTACTCATGTATGCTAATCTTAACCCTACACATTACTTTACTGAAAACCCTTTCTCTAACAATATTACTACAAAGATGAAGCTTGATCTCTGCTTTGTAGCTGGGATGTATAATATAGGGTGTTTTTAGTTGGATAAAAATATATAGTCCCATACATTTAAGCTACTGTTCTCACTCAACGTTTCTAGTGCACTGTTTTAAAAATTTCTCCCTGATCTGTTTCATCTGCCTGCAGGTATCAATTTAAACATTTTAACTTCCAAGTTTGTCAGTCTTGTTGTCTACTTGTTTAAATCAGCATTTTTGTGTCGTTAACTCTTTATTCATATTTATGGTACCTTACCTCTCAACTGTCCAGATTTTCATAGGATGTCCAGATTTCTGCCTCATATTTTTGGCCTGTTTCTCATAAAAATGTGGTTTTCTGGGAAGTCACTGGCAAATCCATGAGGGTTGAAGTCAGAAAATAATGATATACATTTGAGTTTCAGACTTCATACCCTTCAGAAAATCTACACTAATGCAAAAACTGTTGTTCTATCAATTTTCTAAGTTTGTAAGAGAAATATTTAAAAATTGTCCCTGTTTTTGCCCCCCCCCCTTCATTATTTATGGTTGTTTCCAGATGTATTGCTCTAATAGGTTGAGAGGTATGGCTGGCACACACATTGCTGGCACTAATTTTGTACATTTTTACCAACTTGTTTCAAACATATATTGATTTCATTTTACATCTGTGAGAAAGGATGGAAGCTGACAAACAGATCTATCATTATGGTAAGTGTATAACTTTCATTTTTACAACACCACTGTTTCCAATAAACTGTTCATCCTGTCTTTGCTCATTCTTTTTGTATTTCAATAACTCGGTCCTTATATAATCTACTATTCTGGTAAACATTTTCACCAAACTTAGCTTGACCTCATTCCTGCATATGTCCCAAACTTCCTTCACAATACCATCCATGTTTGACGAGTTACCTTTTTCTCACCTTGCCACCACTTAAAATATTTCTTCTCATTGTATTTCTCCTATTAGATCCCCGTTTTCCTATTGACTGAACTTTCCTAACTGTAACTCCTGCAAGAAATTTCTCGTCCTCTTCCTTCTCTTTGGCTCCCACATTTCTGCCCAGTAATCTCAAAATATTTTTAGTTTATTCATGGGCTCCCTAACATTTCCCTAATTAAAAGGCATCTTAACTTTAGGACAATCCTGTTCATCTTTTGCATCCTAGCTCTCCTTGCTAAAAAATGTTGTATTCTATGGCTAATGTCAAAAAAGTATATTTTTAGTGCAAGACTTTGTCTCATTGATATTATCTAAAAATTGTAATTGTTTTTTCTTCAAACCATGTGTTATCTTTTTTCTACCATTTTCCTTCTTCTCTTTCCCTGTCCTTTTTTCTCCTTTTCACTTGGCTAAACATTTCTTACAACTCTTCCTGCCTTACTCCCATATTTCGCCATCCTTTATCTGGTTCTCATTCTTAATTGATGCTTTTATTTATCTCACCCCTCTTCCATCAAGGTATTTTGTTCACCCATTGAACTCCTTGTGTTCGATCTGAGACTATTATTGGATGCATGCGTATATGTGCTACCCAAATTGCTCGTTTTTTGTGTCACAATTTCTACCTAATGTTGCCCAATCATTATACCTTAACGGGTAGTAAACTTTCAATGATTTTGTTGTAGATTTCCTAAGACTTCCATGCTCATAAACCAGATGCATTTCTTAACATATTTTCCGTCTCTGCTTAATTTATTCATCTCCTTTGTTTTATCTTTTTTCTTTTGGAAAACAGGAAAGTGCTTCATAGGGAATCTCTCCACAGAAGTGTCCATAGTGTCCATTTCTGCATTTGTTGACTTTCTGCTTGTTTCTTCTCCTTCTTCCAGTTGTTTTTTTTTTTTTGTAGTTCATCCTGAATGTTTGATTAGGTTCTTAATTCAAGTAAGTAGATAATTCAAAGTAATAAAGGATATATTAACTTGAAACTAAGTTTTATTTCCATGTAGAGCCTTATGGAAGGAGGAAGAGAATTTCTATCAGATCATGCGTAGTGAAAAATCATCCACATAAACTCACTTGTCTTCAACACCTGAGATTGTTCCTTCCTTCCACATCATTGAAAGAAATCTCGTCTTTTATCTGACATGTCTACAGTTTAATCAATAAAGGCCTCAGCTGCTTTTTCAGCCATGAATATTTATTGGATCCACTCTTTTTCAGTATCAATAGTAGAAAGTCCATACATGTGCTGAGACATTTTCTCATAAAGACTTTACAGCTCTTCTCTTCCATTTGTTCTGGTATTATAGTAAACCTCAAGTTGTCAATGTGCGACTTGTCATCATTTAGCCAGTTTCTGTGCCATTTGTTCATATTTTAGGTTCTGTTCTCTCATTTTTTTTCTTCTTTTTTTAGCAGTTTGTATGCATGTTATTTCCTCTAAATGCATGGTTAAAACATCCTCTATTTCCAGCAGTTTTCTCTTTGTTTCTGTGTATTCCAACAGGGAGATGCTTATCTTGAAAATCTGATGTGTTTGGTCAGTCTTTCCCTCGAAGTTGACTGAGGAATTTTCTCCTTCAGCTTTCATTACCGTCTGCTTTTCCCACCTTGCTTTCTCCTTTTTATTTCACATGTTTTCTTCTTTGTTGATCTTCTGGATGTCATAGATACTTCAGCTACCAAATTCTGTTAAACATTTGTACCAGTTTGCAAGCTTTTGCTGTTTTAACTGTTCTAAACCCAGAGCACTGTTTTTAGTGGCTCGCACTACAGCCATATTGGAATCCTCAAGACACTGATATTCTGAACATGTGCAGTTTCCTGTCAGTTGAGTGAGAAGAGCACAAAGGCAGAAAATGTTGGCCTGTCATTTTAAATTCCGTTGTTGGGAAATTTTTGGAATTGCTACTGAATTAAATAATTATGGCATTAAACTATAAGGAGAAGATGTGTAGCTTATTGACTACATAAGTCAATAAAGAAGCTGGAAGACAGGCAGCACTAGATACATCAGGAGTCTGCAAGAAAAACAGTCAGAAGGTGAAATCCTGACTGAGGAAAAGACAGACAATCCCATTAAGAAGGAAGTTAAAATGTTTTTTATATAGATATATCTATATGTGTGTGTGTGTGTGTGTGTGTGTGTGTGTGTGTGTGTGTGCATATATGGTTCCACTTCACAATATCAAATTACTGAAAACTTGAACTTCATATGGTTGAGACCATATGATCGAGTTTTCAGTAACTCGAAATTCGGAAGTGGGGGATATATATATATATATATATATATATATATATATATATATATATATACACACACACATACACACACACACACATATACATATGCACAGAACAAGTTATTAATGTATATATGTGCATATGTTTTGATGTTGGATGCATTTGGCACAGTAGTTGAAGTCTTCCTCTCATAGACACAAGGTACAGGGTTTGGTTCTGACTTTGGCATATTGGCTAAGCTTAAAACGGCCCATAAAGGCAGTTAGCCTACTACTCGCTTATGATATTTTCGGTTTCTGGAATGAGGAAAATTTTCAGTGGAGGCCTAGGGAAAGAAAGCTCTGCAAACATTTGTATAGTAAAAAATAACAGGTAATAGAATACACTTAAATGATTACAATATTAGATAATGCATGTAAAGAAAAAAATGACAGCGATGTTAAATATTAAATAAAACACTTATAGACAAAAGGGATGGAAGAGTTGCAAAACAGTAATAAACAGTGCAGAACTGGACAATGTATTTTTGTTTTACAGGATTGTGTTCTAGAATTAGACAATGCAGGAATTTTTATATATTAAAAATTGTGATACAGTTGTAGGTAATTTAACCAAAATTGTGGGGACATCTGTACAGTGTATGGCATTTGGGCAAAGCTTTTGATCACAAAATAGCAAGCCTTCTTACAAACTTCATTTAGTGTTCACAAAAGCTTTATGCTATTCAGTTCTTGGCAGTGCCAGGAATAATTTTTTTCACAGAAAACAAAAAGGTCTTATAAGAGGGTCTATATTATATGTCCAAAGATTTCTAACTTCAAACACCATATGATCGACACCAAGTTAGAAAACTTTAAATATTTAAAAAAAACAAACAAATAAAAAGTAAAAGAAAGTAATGGGTTAAAGCAGAGGTCAAGCCCCCTTGCACCCCCCATGTGGGGGCTGCATCTCCCACACCCACTGCTCTTTAAATATACCAACTCAGAGACCGCACTACACTGCGGTAAAGGGAAAATTCTCTTTACCGCACTGTAGTGCGATGTTGGAGTTGGTATATTTAAAGAGCGGGGGGGGGGGTGCATTTTAATGTCTGTTCGAAGTTTTCTAACTTCGACCATATGGTGTCGATTATATGGTGTTCGAAGTTAGAAATCTTCAGACATGTAATATAGACCCCTTATAAGAATGTCAAAGACTGAAAGTAGACAAGGGAATGGGGCCCTAAAATTCTAAAAGGACTCAAAAATAGAACAGGTAGTACTACTAGAAAACTTTTAACAAGTCGTGGAGGATGTAAGTTCCTGAAGTTGAAAAAGAAGAGCACAAAGGCTGAAAACGGATGGCCTGTCATTGTAAATTCTGTTGAGAAATTTTTAGAATTGTTGTCAAATGAAATAATTTTGACATATTAGGAAGCCAGTGGAGCAACTAGACTTAAGGCAGCTTGGCTTAATGGCAGAAAGGTTGTGCCAAAGAAATCTTTTTTTTCTTTCTTTCTGAAGGTGTTCCTTAAATTTTCAGAACATATGAGGAGGGAAAACACAAGCTATTTATTTTTTTTTATTTAGCAGAATGTGGGATGTTCTTCATGTATATCACTGTTACAGTCATTTCTGGAGGGATCTCTACCATAGGGTCAGCACTGGCAGGGACCAGGAGATCAGACATGTAGTACTATTAGAGATGGGCATCCTTCCCCATAACTGGGCTGATGCCAACTTACCTCAGATGTCTTCACTTTCCTGGTATATAAGTGGCATGCATTCATACCATCTTAAGTTCTTTCTTGTTGTATTTGTGAAAGCTAATAGAAAGAGGATGTTTCTTTCTGTCTGTCTGTCAATCAGTCTGTGGATCTTTCTTTTATTCTTGCCAACAATTTCTTACCAGGTTATTCTGTTTTCTGATTTTCTTTGGACATCAACATATTGAGCACCTACCAAGGAGGTGTAGAGCATAACTGCCCATGAAAAGGTCAGTAGATATGCCTACAAATGCAGGATTCTGCACAAAGACTTCAATGATGAGTGTTTTTTGCCTTGGTCTATTGCATAATATTAGTGAATGTGTAGTTTCCCAGGCATATAGGCCTAAGACCCACAAGTTGATGTGACATACCTTTCAGGCTTATCTGGCCAAGGAGATACTTGTAGCTATCTGAGGAAAACCTGCCATGGCAGTAGAGTACAGAGAGGGGCAGAAGAACAAAGCCTTAAGGAGAAATCCAGGGAGACCTGGAAATCTGATCATTCATGGAGGGGACCCAAGGTTTAAGGATAACAGCTGAACAGAGGTACTTGATCAGCTCCCAGACCTGATGCTTTTCTGTAATATAGGCCTCTGTTGATGCTGCTCTGGAAGCTGCCATATACTGTAGCCTTTAGCATTTTCCACTAGACTGAAAACCTAAAGCTGGGCAACAGACATCCAATGCTGGCCAGACATTGGCTCCTGAATGGCATCTCACTAATTAGCAAGAAGAGGATGGTATCACTTTGATGTTCATCATGTTTCACTGTTGCAGTCTTTACACTTGGGTTATCCTGCTGGCAGGCTACCCACATTCGGACTGAATTCCAAAGTCCTGGTCCGGCGTCGGTTGCTGTCGCCTCTTCCCTGACGTCAGTGCGCCAGGGGTATAAAAGATGCAGCCGACGCCATTTTCTTCAGTCTTTCTTGCCGCGCGGTGCCCGAAGCAAAAGCAGTTCGCAAGTGCCGGTTGGCCGACTCCTGAGATTTTCGAAATTGAATTTCAGATGCAAAGTCTTCTATAAAGCTAAGTACCCCGCTGGGGAAACTTTTTTATTGTTCCAGACTGATGTCAGAAAAAGTTAACAGTTGTATTTCTTGTGGGAAGCAAATACCTCATAAGGATTTTCATTCTTACTGTATTCCTTGCCTAGGCCCTGACCACGACGTAGCTAGTTGTCGGTTTTGTGCTAGATTTAACCAACACACTATTAAGCGTCGGTACGATTTTGCTTTTCATTACTTTGTCCGAAGGTTTAACTATATAATGCCGTCGGAACAACCGACAACTGGAATTCATAAAAAGCGCAAGGAAAAAGAAAAGGACAGGCATCCGAGGTCCAAAACCGACGATGAAGCCTCTTCTAGGCCAGTCGCCAGTTCGTAGTGAGGCGCTTTCGCAGCCCCTGACACCCACTACCTCAGAGCCACAGGCCGCATCCGACTCCCACGTGGGAGACAGCTAGGCCTCTGGATACTCAAGGTATTGGCCCTTCGGAAACTAATCCCTCAGATGGGTCCAGAGCCGCTGAGCAGGCATCGGCTTCTGAGGGTGTTTTCAGACCTACACAGCTTTATATCAAGCCAACTTCAGCATCCAAGACAAAGACTAAAACAGTTTTAAAGACAAGGAAACAAGTACAGCATTCTCCAGGACAGACTTCCATGCCGAAGAAACAGATGCTCAAAATGGCCGAAGACCTAATTACTTTGATCAGGGGTTCCCATCCCCCTCTTGATAAGAGGCCTAGGCAAGATGCTGAATATGATTCCTCTGACCAGGTTTCCATTTCCTCTGACTCCTCTTCAGAACAGGGGTACTCTATTCCTCCCTTTGTGAATTCTGATGCTGAAGAATCTATTCCTTCAGCTTCTCCTCCTGAGGATTACTCGTTTGGGGAAACCCTGCATACCATGAGGGAGCATTTCCACTGGGAGAGCCAAGATTATTCAGATTCTAAGAAAAGGCTCAGAGACTTTCTTCTCCTACCTCAGCACAGACCTCTTGCTATTCCACCTGTTCTAGACATTGTAGATGATGTATTTTCAGAGTCCGGCCTGTCTCCCGACTCTTTACCTCCTGCACCTGTACCTGTTAAGCCAGACAGATACTACAGGGTTCCAGATTCTCATATATTTCTATATAAAAACCCTGCTGCTGACCCAGAAACTATTTCTCAGGGTCCCAAAGGGGTCAAGGCTGCTACTGCAAAACCCTGTCCCCTCAGATAGAGATTCTAGGGCACTGGACAGATGGGGGAAAAACGTTTACACTTCTGCTACCTTGGCTGTAAGGGCTTTAAATTGTTAGTTTCCTGTGCTTAAATATCAGCAATACTTAATTCTCTGTTAAAACAGAAAATGTTGACAAATTCTGAATGTTCTGAGAACAAGGAATTGCAGGATTTATTGCATGCAGCTGAACAAGTGGGAAAACATACTTTGCAATGTGGTTATGATTCGCTGGAGGCCTCTTGCAGGGCCGCTGTAACAGGTTCTGTTATTAGAAGACATGCTTGGTTAAAGGAGCAGACTCTGTCTGATCATGTTAAAACAAAATTATTGGATGCTGCATTACAGCATGATACTTTGTTTGGTGTTAAGGCAGAAGAGGTGTTGAAGAAAATGGAGGATAAAGCTAAATCTATGCAGACAGTGAAGGATTTCTTACAGGTACAGCCACCAAGATTTAGCAGGAACTGGCCTTTTAAGAATTGGTCCTTTCCCGTGTCAGACAGGTCACAAAGAGGCAGATACAGACGCCCTACAGGCAGACAACAGCCCCAGGGCTCATACAGGCCCAAACAATGGGGTGCTTCTACCTCCAAAAGCGGAGAAGACAAATCACAGCCATATAGGAAACAGTCCCAATGACTTCCCTCTGCCAATGCCAAGCACTTATCTTTTGGCAGCACCCTTATGGGGGAAGCTAGCACTTTTTTCACAAAATTGGCACACGATCACCCAGGACAAATGGGTCCTAAATAGAGTCTCTCTGGGCTACAGGTTCCACTTTCAACCCTTCCAAAGGCAAAAGGTATGCCAGACCTGCCACACAGTCAATGAGCAGAGGCACAAAAACAAGTTTCATCTCTCATGGACATGAGGGCCATTCAGCCAGTGCCACAACAAGAGCAGGGACAAGGATTTTACTCAAGGCTTTTCTTAGTACAAAGAAAGGACAAAGCATGGAGACCAATTCTGGACCTGTCTATTCTAAATACTTTTCTGGACATTCCGAAATTCAAAATGTTGACTCTACAACAGCTTCTGCCCATGCTGGGCAAGAAGGCTTGGCTTGTAACTTTGGACTTCAAAGAGGCATACCTGCATGTCCCAACCAGACAAGCTTGCAGAAGGTACCTCAGATTCATAGCTGGCTCAATGCACTACCAGTTCTCTGCACTGCCCTTTGGCTTATCTACTGCGCCCAGGGTCTTCACAAAATGCCTGGCACCAGTAATTGCATTTTGCAGACAAAGAGGAATTCAAATATATCCCTACTTGGACGACTGCCTTATTCAAGCAGAGACCAAAGACATTCTACTAAAGCATCTGGCGTTTGTAAAAAGATTACTAATTTGCCTAGGGTACACAGTAAACAAAAAGAAATCAAAACTAGTACCCTCTCAAGAGATAATATTCCTGGGTGCAAGCTTAAATACAGCTGCCCAGATGGCTTATCTCACACCAGACAAACAAAGGCAACTGACTTCTTACTTCAAAAGCATGGCAGCAAAGACCAGTTATCTGCAAGAAAAATTCTGCAGGCTCTGGGCTACATGGCCTCCTGCATTCTGCTAATTCCATATGCAAGACTGCATTTGAGGAAACTACAATGGTATCTAAAAAGTGTTTGGACTCAAAATTGCCACAGCCTGAAATCATTAATTTCACTCATACCCTGCCTGCAACAGGAGTTTCGATGGTGGGCACAGGCCTGTCACCACAACAAGGGACAGCCATTCACTTTACCCACAGCCAGGCAAACACTAACAACAGATGCGTCAGATTATGCCTGGGGGGCCCACAAGGCAGGAAAATGTATTCAGGGCACATGGCCCCCAAGCATCTTCACATCAATCAAAAAGAGATGCTAGCTGTACAAAATGCCCTGACAGCCTTCAAAGACCTACTTTATCCAGGACAGCTGCTGATAAAGATGGACAACACCACAGTTATGTGGTACATAAACAACAAGTGGGGCACACATTCCTACCCCCTCTGCAGACACGCCATGATTTTGTGGAACACAACATTGACCTACCAAGTACACCTGCAAGCACAATTCCTGCCAGGAAAAACAAATGCTGTAGCAGGCGAACTAAGCAGAAACCTCATGGATCCTCACGAGTGGAAATTAGATCCACAAATCTTCAGCATGATAACAAGGAAATGGGGATGCCCAGACATAGATCTTTTTGCCTCCCCTCACAACTGCCAACTTCAGAGATTCTGCACAAGGATTTATCACAAACAAGCATGGAAAGTGGATGCTTTGTCATTCAGCTGGAACAACCTTACAGTATATGCCTTTCCTCCACTGCCTCTCTTCCCCAAGGTACTCCTAAAGGTCAGACAAGAGAAGCCACAAATGATACGAATTGCCCCAGATTGGCCACGCCAACACTGATACCCAATCCTAAGGAGCTTGTCCCAAGGCCCAGCCTGGACATTGCCTCAAATTCCTCATTTACTAACCCAACAAAACAATCAGATCCTGCACAGCCAGCTCAGAACCCTAAATCTAGCTGCATGGCGGATAGTGTAACCATTCAGAATACACCTCCCTCTAAAGCGGTTATGGATGTTATTTTGGAGGCCAGGAGGCCCAGCACCAGAAAATCTTATGCAGAAAAATGGAAGAGATTCTGTGCTTGGAACCAGGCACAACGAATTGACACACTTGTCCCAAATATACCTCAGATTTTACAATATCTAACTGAGATGCTGGACAAAGGCCTATCCTTCTCATCAATTAAGATCCATGCCTCTGCCATTTCAGCTCATTACAATACAGACCCACCTATTTTTTCACATCCATTGCTTAGGCAGTTCCTCAGGGGGGCTAAAAATATAAGACCTCCAAGGAGAGCACCAATACCTGCATGGGACCTCAATTTTGTCTTGGAAAAACTCACACAGCCTCCTTTCGAGCCAGCCAATACAGCTGAGATAAAATTCTTATCATGGAAAACAGCTCTGCTCCTAGCAATAACTTCAGCAAGAAGAGTCTCAGAGTTACAGGCATTAATGGCTGTGGAACCTTTTATTATCTTCCATCTGGACAGGGTTTCTCTAAGGACAAACCCAACATTTATGCCTAAGGTGGTGTCCAGTGTGGCTCTTAACCAAACCATTCATTTGCCTACTTTTTTCCAAAACCCACAGAATAAAGGGGAGAGACTTCTGCATTCTTTGGACATACACAGACAGCTACGCTTCTACTTGGACAAAACTAAAGCTTTCAGAAAGACTGAGCAACGTTTAGTGGCATATGCTGCAGGGTCACAAGGAAAGGCTATCTCAAAGAAGACTATTTCAAAATGGATAGGACACTGCATTCGTTTCTGCTATTCACAACATGGCAAGTCAGTGCCTAAGGGCATTAGACCACATTCTACCAGGGCAGCAGCCACCTCCGCAGCCTTCCTCAGAGGAGTACCAACCAAGGATATTTTGGAGGCTGCAACTTGGACTTCAGTGCACACTTTTACTAAGCACTACCACTTACCTCTTTACTCTAAATCCAGAGCAGGCTTTGCCACTGCAGTTCTGCAGGTCCTTATAGCCACTCCTAATTCTATTTAAACCCAGCCGCCCAACCTTAGCTTTGGGATTCAACCCAAGTGTAATGACTGCAACAGTGAAACACGATGAATATAGTACAGTTGTGTACCTACCATAAATGTAGATGCTCGAGTGTATTCACTGTTGCAGTCCAGGTTACCCACCCACCATCCCCCATTCTTTGCTGGGACTTATCTGTACTTCTCTATCCTATACAACCTATGTGGTGTATTTGCTTGTAGATGAAGGTATTGTTTATTTTAGTGCATGCTTTTATAAGCAATGTTTTTTTAGCCTACCCTTTTGGGGGCACATGACATCTGGGGCAAGAAAAACTGAATAAAATGGCGTCGGCTGCATCTTTTATACCCCTGGCGCACAGACGTCAGGGAAGAGGCGACAGCAACCGACGCCAGACCAGGACTTTGGAATTCAGTCCGACTGCGGGTAGCCTGCCAGCAGTATAACCCAAGTGTAATGACTGCAGCAGTGAATACACTCGAACATCTACATTTATGGTAGGTACACAACTGTACTTTTAACGTAGAGAAGGATGTCCATGCCTTTGGGAATTTGGAACAGAGTGGATGATGATCTCTATGTTTAGAGATCTCCAGCTGTTGCTTACCATGCTGGGACTCAAACAACAGTGGCACAGACCATAGCTAAATCGTAGTTGCTGTGTGTGATGGGTCATCTTTCCCCACCCCCTCCCTGCCTCCCTCTCAAAACTGGGCTAAGCCAACTCAAGGCTTCTTTCAGTTCCTGTAAAGCCTGCAGCTTGAACACAGCCAAACTATTGAGGATGTTGACCCAACTAAAAGAAAAAGAAATGTCTCTCCTTTGACAGACCCTGACTTCTCTACCTTTGAGGATGAGGAAGTGAATCTGAACTTTAAGTCCCAAATGTCCTCTTCCCTTCTACTATCTCACAATCAGTGAAGGCACTCTGACCTGTCAATTGAAGATATCCTTTCCTTCATGAGGGAATATTTCCTGTGGCAAACATATACAGTCTCATGCTCCTAGAAAATTATTTGAGATCTCTGTGGGCTGGGCCTTCCCAAGCCAATAGTGGTTCTGTAGTACAGGAAGCCCTCCTTGATGCTACTTTCCTGGAGCCAGACTCCTAACCCCTAACTCCTAAGAGGTGTGAACAGGCATATATGGTACAGGATCCTCACAAGTTCTTCTGAATTCTATTACAGACCTAGATACTGTGTCCCTGGAATCTGCATAGGTAGCCAGTTTGGCTATTGGCTGTACAGGGGAAAGTGGGTTACTGGTTAGATTTGGAACAAATATTTATGATGTTCTTCATCTCACATTGCTGCAGTCCTTACATATGGGTAGTCCGCTGTCCTCGGTCGGCCCGAATACCAAAGTATAAGGCTGACGTCGGTCAAGGCGCATAAAACTGACATCAGGACGTCAGGGTACAAATGCGCATGACCGACGTCATATCCTCAGTCATTTTTGCCGCATGGTCCGATGCAGAAGCAGCGTTGCAAGTGCCGTTCGGCGTTCTGAAATTTTTCGAGTTCGGAGTTTCAGACCGAATCCAAGTTGGCTAAGTACCCCGTTGGGGAATATTTTGTTTTTCTTGCCTCAGTGTTTTACGGATGTCAGAAAAAGTGAATAACTGTATTTCTTGTGGGAAACAGATACCGCATAGGGATTATCATTCCTTGTGTATTCCTTGTTTGGGGCCTGAGCACGGCGTTGTGGGGTGTCGCTTTTGTGCTAGGTTCAATAAGCGCACTATTAAGCGAAGGTTAGATTGTGCTAGGCTGGTCTTCGGGAAGCGGTGCAATTATAATATGCCGTCGGATTCTCCGGCGTCCGCTTCTACGAAGAAGCGCAAAGACAAAACTGTTAAACCCAGGCAAGATGAGTCGTCCGTTCCGGACGCCGGTTCTTTAGAGGCGTCGGTGGAACCAGTGGTTCCGACGGAGGCTTCCTTGGAGTCTCAGGGGGAGACTTTGATATTGCAGGATGTGGCCTCTCAGGAGGCAGGTCAGGCTGAAGGGGCTTCTCAGGTTACTGTACTCCCCTCCCTTCCTAGGGTGGTTAGGCTCTCTCCTTCTGTTTCCAAGGCTTCTCCCAGAGGCAGGCCAGGTTTAGCTTCTGTTGGTGTCACTCCTAGTTCAGCAGGGTCTGTGCCCAAGAAGCACATGCTTAAAATGGCAGAAGATTTGATTACTCTTATTAGAGGTTCTTTGCCCCCTCCTGATAAGAGGCCTAGGGTGGAGCCTGAGTTGGAAAGTTTTGAGCAGGCTTCGGATGTTTCAGAGTCTTCGGCTGAAGACTTGCAGGAGTACTCTCCTTATTCTGATTCTGATGCAGATGATTCTACTCCTTCTGCTTCTCCTCCAGAGGATTTTTCTTTTTCAGAGACACTTCATTCTATGAGAGAACATTTTAAGTGGGAAGGTCAGGACTTCTCTGATTCCTGGAAAAGGCTTAGGGAATTTTGCTTTTACCCCAACATAGGCCCTTGGCTATACCCCCTGTTCTGGATGTTGTGGAAGATGTGTTTGCAGAGGCTTCACTTAATCCTGATTCTCTGCCTCCTGCTCCTGTTAAACCGGATAGGTATTACAGGGTGCCTGAGGCTCATAAATATCTTTATAAGAGTCCTAGGGCGGACCCAGAAACTATTAGTCAGGGACCTAAGGGTGTCAAGGCCTCTGTTGTAAAAATCTGGTTCCTCCAGATAAAGAGGCCAGAGCTTTGGATAGATGGGGAAAGAAGGTCTATACATCTTCTACCTTAGCTATGAGGGCTTTGAATTGCCAGTTTCATATGTTGAAATATCAAAACTTTCTTCTTTCTAAATTGAAGTCTAAGGTGGATGCTCTGGCGGAAGGCATTGAGTGTAAGGAATTACAAGATTTGGTGCATGTCTCTGAACAGGTGGGTAAGCATTCATTACAATGTGGTTTTGATGCTGTACAGGCCTCGTCTAGGGTGGCTGCCACTGGTTCAGTTCTTCGCAGGCACGCCTGGCTAAAGGATCAGACTTTATCTGACCATGTTAAGACAAGGATTTTGGATGCTCCTTTACAGTCTGATGTGTTGTTTGGTTCACCTGTGGAGTCAGTCTTGAAGAAAATGGAAGACAAGACTAAGTCTATGCAGGCTGTTAAAGATTTTTTGCAAGTTCAGCCTCCGAAGTTTAGTAGGAATTGGCCTGCTAAGGGGTGGACGTATCCTTCTTATGATTCTCAGTCTAGGGGTAGATCTAGACGTGGTAGGGGCAGAGCTCAGAGTTCTTTCAGACCTAGAACAGGGAGTTCACCTGCACAATCTTTGGGTGAGGGCAGGGGCCAGTCCTTTCGTAAACAGGCCCAATGACCTACCTTTTCAGCTGCCAGATCCTTCTTGCCTGGCAGCACCTTTGGGAGGAAGGTTGGCACTCTTCAAGGAAAATTGGGATTTGATTACCCAAGACAGATGGGTATTGGATATCATACACCAAGGTTACAAGTTTTATTTCCATACCTTGCCTCCTTTCAAAGGCATGCCGGACGTTCCTCCTCAGCAAAGACTAGAGGCTCACAAACAAATTTCTCTACTACTTCAAATAAGGGCCATACAACCGGTCCCTCTGCCAGAGGTGGGCCTAGGATTTTATTCTCGCCTGTTTCTAGTACCAAAGAAAGGGAACACGTGGAGACCAATTTTGGATCTGTCTATCCTCAACACATATCTGGACATTCCCAAGTTCAAAATGTTGACGTTACAACAGCTTTTACCTCTGCTGGGCAAAGATCACTGGATGGTGACTCTGGATCTCAAGGAGGCTTACCTTCATATTCCTATCAGGCTCAGTTGCAGGAAGTATCTGTGTTTTCGGGCTGGGACTTCTCATTATCAGTTCTCTGCATTGCCCTTTGGCTTATCTACTGTGCCCAGAGTGTTCACGAAGGTTCTGGCTCCAGTGATAGCTTTCTTCAGGCTAAAAGGAATACAAATCTATCCTTATTTGGACGATTGCCTGATTCTGGCCCAAGGAAAGGACGAACTTCTTCATCATTTACAGTATGTGATGGCAGTGTTAAGATGCCTGGGGTATTCTGTGAATGAAATAAAGTCCAGTCTAGTACCCTCTCAGGACATGTGCTTTCTGGGTGTGAGACTGAATACAGCATCCCAGATGGCCTTTTGACCCCGGACAAACAAAGACTCTTTCTCTTTACTTCCACCAATTATCTCGTCAGTCCAGGCTGACTGCAAGGACAGTCCTTCAAGCCTTGGGGTTCATGGCATCTTGTATTCTGGTTCTTCCCAATGCCAAACTGCATATGAGGAAGCTGCAATGGTATCTCGAAAATGTATGGACACAGCACTGCCAAGATATGGACACTGTCATTCAGATAATACCTTGCATTCAAAAGGAATTTTTGTGGTGGGCTCAGGAATGTCACCTAAACAAGGGACTCTCTGTGACCCGGCCAGAGGCGAGTCAGATTCTAACGACAGATGCCTCAGACAAAGCTTGGGGAGCTCATCTAAATGGAAAATGGGTACAAGACACGTGGCCTGCCAGACTTCAACATCTACATATCAACTTGAAGGAGATGTTAGCAGTCCAATTTGCATTAATAGCTTTCAAGGATTTACTTCTTCCAGGGCAGGTGTTGATTCTAACAGACAACACAACTGTCATGTGGTACATCAACAAGCAAGGGGGAACGCATTCTTATCCTCTATGCAGACAAGCAATGATTTTGTGGGAGACTGCTCTCAGTTTACAGCTGAATCTTCAGGCAAGGTTTCTGCCAGGAGCACAGAACTCCTTAGCAGATATGTTGAGCAGACAAATTATGGATCCCCACGAGTGGAAATTGGATCCTCATGTATTTCAGAAATTGACAGTGTTATGGGGAACTCCAGACATAGATCTGTTCGCTTCTCCACTAAATTACCAGCTGCCAAAGTTTTGCACAAAAAGGTTTCATCCCACAGCTTGGAAAGTGGATGCTCTCTCATTCAATTGGAGCAATCTTCATGTGTATGCCTTTCCTCCTCTGCCTCTCCTCCCAAAGGTACTCCTGAAGGTCAGACAGGACAAGCCAAACATGATTTTAATAGCTCCGGATTGGCCTCGACAGCACTGGTACCCTTTACTGAGAAGTCTGGTATGGGAGCCTCCATGGCCTTTGCCTTCGATTCCTCACCTGCTGTCTCAGGAGAACAGTCATTTACTCAATGTCAAACTTCACTCTCTACATCTAACAGCCTGGCATATTCTGTTTTGAATCCTGGAGGGTCTCAGCTTCCACAACAAGTTTTGAATGTTATTTTGGAGGCCAGAAGGCCTAGTACAAGGAAAGTGTACGCAGATAAATGGAGGAGATTTTTATTTTGGAGTACAGCAAAGGATTTTGATGTTTCTAAACCTAATTTAAGTGTGGCCCTTCAATACCTTACTGAGTTACTGGACAAAGGTTTGTCCTTCTCCTCTATTAAGGTTCATGCTGCAGCAATTTCTGCTCACTATGACTGTGACCCACCATTGTTTTCTCATCCTTTGTTTAAGCAATTCCTTAGAGGGGCAAAGAATATAAGACCCCCACGTAAAGCTCCTACTCCTGCTTGGGATCTCAATTTTGTGTTGGAGAAACTCACTCTACAACCTTTTGAGCCTGCTGCGACTGCCGAATTGAAATATTTATCATGGAAGACTGCTTTTTTGTTGGCCATTACCTCTGCGAGAAGGGTTTCTGAATTGCAGGCCCTTATGGCGGTTGAGCCTTTCCTAATTTTCCACAAGGATAGGGTATCTTTGCGTACTAACCCTTCCTTTATGCCTAAAGTGGTTTCTAGTGTGGCTTTAAACCAAACTATTCATTTACCTACTTTTTATGCAAACCCCCAAAATAAAGGGGAAAAGATTTTGCACACTTTGGATGTGCACAGACAGTTGCGATATTATTTGAGTAGAACTAAAGGGTGCAGGCAGTCTCAGCAGTTGTTTGTTTCTTTTGCTTTGGGTTCTCAGGGCAAACCTGTTTCAAAACAGACTATTTCTAAGTGGATTGGTTTTTGTATTGCTTTCTGTTATTCCCACCATGGTAAGGAGATTCCAGATGGAATTAGGCCTCATTCCACTAGGGCTACTGCCACTTCTACAGCTTTTTTAAGGGGGGTGGCTACTAAAGATATTTTGGAGGCAGCTACTTGGAGTTCAGTGCATACTTTCTCTAAGCATTACCACCTTCCACTTTACTCTAAATCTAGGGCTGGTTTTGCCACTGCAATTTTACAGGGCATTTTGGCAGCTCCTAATGCTTTATAATTTTGCCATCCTCCCTTACCTCTGCTTTGGGATTCTACCCATATGTAAGGACTGCAGCAATGTGAGATGAAGAACATAGTACAGTTTTGTACCTACCATAAATGTAGATGTTCGAAGATCCACATTGCTGCAGTCCAATTTACCCTCCCTCCTTCCCCTCTGTAGTTAGAGGCGGTTGTGTGGTTTGGGTTGTGAATATTGTAAATATTGTAAATATTGTGCATATAATTAGTGCAGGGGTGGTTGTTTGTTTGTTGTCTTTTGGCTTTGGCCTTTCTTTTTAGGGCCTTCTGACATCTGGGGCAAGAAAAGACTGAGGATATGACGTCGGTCATGCGCATTTGTACCCTGACGTCCTGATGTCAGTTTTATGCGCCTTGACCGACGTCAGCCTTATACTTTGGTATTCGGGCCGACCGAGGACAGCGGACTACCCATATGTAAGGACTGCAGCAATGTGGATCTTCGAACATCTACATTTATGGTAGGTACAAAACTGTACTTTTCATCAGTCTTGACATTTAGGGCATTGTACTGCCAAACTTATATTTTGAAATGTCATTCATGCAATTTTTAAAAAGCTGAAGTGGGATGCAGGATAAAAAACAAAAAAAAAACAAAAGAACAAAGCTTCTATATTTGCCCAAATGTAAACGTTTTTACAACTAGAGAAAAACGTTTTGAAATGTGTGTGTGATACTGTGGATGCAATATCTAGGGTTGCTGCTACAGGGTCAGTAATTAGAAGACAGCACTGGCAGAGGACTTGGTCCCTTTCCAAGCATGTAAAGGTGCAACTCCTCATGTAGTTCTGGATAGGCAGTTGCTGTGTGGACCCCAGACATATAAAGTATTCAGAAAACTGGAGGCTAGAGGGAAGACTACGTTAATGAAAATATCTGTCCCCCCCTTACATTCCTCAGTATAACAGAAGTTATGCTTCCAAATACAGACCTTATACCAGATGTAAGGTAAAAGTAAGCAGCCTAAAGGTAGGAAGGCAATGCAAAATAGGAGATGGCAGCCTGAAAAGGGAGACATGGGTGCACTCAGGACCACCCCCTTATAAGGAGCTGCTGTAATTACACTAGCCTCCTCACCGGCAATATAAATTTTACCCTGGCCCTTAACCCCATCACCCAATTGCCCAGTCCATTTTTGCAAAGATGGACTGGGGGGGGGCACTTGAAGCGTCACTTGACATCTGCCTACTAGCAGTGGGTGAGAATTATCCCGGACTGGTGGTTTCTGCAATGCATAAACAGATGATATGAGCTTCAGTTTAGAATATGTTGACCATCAATATCAGTTAACCAAGAAGATATAGTAGGCCAAATATTAGCGGAAATGCTGATCCTGGCCATAATGAAAGCAGTGTCATTTGGTCAGGAGAACAGAGTATATTACTCAAGACTTTTTCTCACCCTTTGAAAGGACAGGAACTGTAGTACCAGTTCAAATCTTTTAAGCTTAAACAAATTTTGATATGTACCATAATTTAAGATGTTGACATTTCTTGCTATTGTGTACCAAAACCTCACAATGTGTATCTATACTTTTCATTTTATAGAAGTCACAGGCAATATGTGAGGTTTGTGCTGGGGTGGGGGAGGGCTACCATTATTGTTCTCTTTCCTTGCCCTTTGATTTAGGCAGTGCTGTCAGGGTTTCACTCATTGTTTTGTCCCTGTGATAACTTGCTGCAAGACCAAGGGCATCCATGTCTATCTGATTCAGGCCCGCTCCCGGGAGGTGATCCAGAGGGCTGTGAACTGTTCCGTAGTCCGTCAAACAACAGAAGTGCTTAAGGCAGATGATGGTATTTATGGAGACACGTTTGGGTAAAAACTCCAACAGAGCCCACCTTCTACAAGAAAAATTGGAATTGCTAACTGCTGTTCCAGTCCTTGACAGGGAAGCTCAGAATAACATGACAGTTAATTGTTGGCCATCCTAAGATGCATGACATCTAACGATTTGATGGTGCCATAGCCAAATTGCATATTTTATTTGTTTATTTTTATTTATTTTATTTTACATTTGTTGACCAGGCTAGTCCAACTGGATATATGTCCATTTTCAGTTGACGCCCGGGGAGAAAAACTCCACAACACACAGTAATATTTACAGTAAGTGACATTTTACAAATACAGGTACAAAACAGATTTTTGCCGATTTTCATCGTGCATACAGCTGCAGTCATAACAGATGGGTTATCCTGCCGTTAGGCGTGTCCTCGGTCGGCTGAATTCCAAAGTCTAGGTCAGGCGTCGGTTGTCGTCGCTTCTTCCCTGATGTCAGTGCGGCAGGGGTATAAAAGAGGCAGCCGATGCCATTTTCTCCAGTCTTTCTTGCCGCGCGGTGCTCGAAGCAGAAGCAGTTCGCAAGTGCCGGTCGGCCATCTCCTGAGATTTACGAAAGTATTTCAGCCGAAGTCTTCCTGAAAGCTAAGTACCCCGTTGGGGAAACTTTTCTTGCCTCAGACCGATGTCAGACAAAGTTAATAATTGCATTTCATGTGGGAAGCAAATACCGCATAAGGATTTCCACTCTTTCTGTATACCTTGCTTAGGCCCAGACCACGACGTCTCGGCCTGCCGTTTTTGTGCTAGATTCAACAAGCGCACAATTAAGCATCGGGCGGAGTTCGCCCTTCACTTTTTTGGCAAAAAATTCAATTATATTATGTCGTCGGATACTCCGACTCCAGTTTTGAGCAAAAAACGCAAAGATAAGGACCGACATACGAGGTCCGCACCACCTACTGAAACCACGCCAAGGCCGACTACCGGTTCTCTGGTACTCAGCGAGGCGCCTACGCAGCTCCTGAGTACTCATGACAATGCATTACCGGTGTCTTCAGTACCCGAGGTCGCAGGCTCCTCGGCCCCCATTCCTACTACAGATACCGACACCACTCTTGGCGGGGAAACTCAGAATTTAGACAGGCCTGCCATTTCTCAAGGGGTCTTCAGGCCTTCCTCCTTCTCTATTAAAGCCTTCACTAAATCTAAAGCAGCCATGAAAACCAAAAAAACAGGTTCCTCAGACCTCCTCTCAAGGCACCATGCCTAAAAAACAGATGCTTAAAATGGCTGAGGATTTGATTACTCTTATCAGGGGTTTTCAACCCCCCTCTGACAAAAGGCCCAGATTAGAGGAAGACTACCCTTCCTCAGATCAAGCTTCTATTACCTCAGAACTATCTGAGGACCAGGATTATGCCTATTCTCCATTCGAAGACTCTGATGCAGAGGAGTCTATTCCCTCGGTCCCCCCCGAGGACTTCTCTTTTGGGGAAACCCTGCATACATTGACGGAACACTTTCACTGGGAAGGCCAAGATTACTCATATTCCAAGAAAAGGCTCAGGGAATTTCTTCTGCTCCCCCAGCATAGGCCTCTGGCTATCCCTCCTGTTTTAGATATATTGGATGATGTGTACACAGAAGCCAGCCTTAAGCCAGATTCTTTGCCTCCAGCTCCTGTTAAACCAGACAGATATTACCGGGTTCCTGCTTCTCACCAGTTCCTATATAAAAGCCATACTGCCGACCCAGAAACAATTTCACAGGGTCCCAAGGGAATTAAGGCCTCTACTGCTAAAAACCCATTACCTTCAGAGAGAGATTCCAGAGCTTTAGAAAGGTGGGGGAAAAAGGTGTACACCTCGGCCACTTTAACCATGAGGGCATTAAACTGTCAGTTCCATATGTTAAAGTATCAACAGTTTTTGATATCTCGGCTGGAAAGCAAGATGACACAACCAGAACAGTCAGATTTAAAAGAGTTGCAGGATTTGTTGCATGGTGCAGAGCAAGTGGGTAAACATACCTTGCAGTGTGGTTTTGATGCTTTAGAGGCCTCATGTAGAGCTGCTGTTACGGGGTCTGTTATATGTAGGCATACTTGGCTCAAAGAGCAAACCTTACCAGATCATGGCAAAGCTAAATTATTAGATGCACCTCTTCAAAAAGATGTATAGTTTGGTGTTAAAGCTGAGGAGGTGCTAAAGAAAATGGAGGAAAAAGTGAAATCAATGCAAACAGTGAAAGATTTCCTGCAGGTACAACCTCCACGATTCAGCAGAAACTGGCCTTCAAAAAATTGGTCCTTTCCAGCCACGGACAGACATCCAAGGGGTAGAGGGCAACCTCAAGGATCTTTCAGAGCCAGTAAAAAAAGGATGGCCGGTGCAAAAAACAAAACTTGTAAATGAAAAGGATGCACCAAAGACTCAGCAGCAAGTGCCACAATTAGGGCTATAAAAATAAGTAATCCAACTCGGAGTATGTTCCAAATGAACAGCAGCAGTTATATATCTTTCAGAGCCAGACAGTGGCAAGCACCAACCCCAAGAGGTGGAGAAGATAGATCACAGTCTTTTAGAAAACAGACACAATGACTTCCCCCTACACCTGCCAAGCAAAGCTTTAATGGCAGCACCTTTGGGCGGAAAACTGACATTATTCTCAAAAAAATTGGCATATTGTTACAAAAGACAAATGGATTCTGGACATTATAGACAGAGGCTACAGGTTCCACTTTCACACCCTTCCAAAAATGAGAGGCATGCCAAACCTGCCACAAAATTAAAGGGCAGAACCACAAAAACAAATTTCAGCTCTTATGGACATGAAAGCAATTCAAGAGGTACCTGCAAAAGAACAAGGTGAAGGGTTTTATTCCAGACTATTCCTGGTACCAAGGAAAGACAAAGATTGGAGACCTATCTTAGCCCTATCCATCCTAAACACATATCTACAGGTGCCAAAATTCAAGATGCTCACATTACAGCAGCTTCTTCCCATGCTGGGCAAGGAGTCTTGGCTGGTAACATTGGACCTCAAGGAGGCATACCTGCATGTCCCTATCAGACAAGATTGCAGAAGATACCTCAGATTTCTTGCAGGTTCAACCCATTACCAATTCTCTGCATTGCCCTTTGGCTTATCTACTGCGCCCAGAGTGTTTACAAAATGCCTGGCATCAGTAATCACCTTCTGCAGACTACAAGGGATACAAATCTACCCATATCTGGACGACTGCCTGATCCAAGCGGACAGCAAGGACATACTACTGCAGCACCTGGCGTTTGTAATAAAACTGTTGAACTTCCTGGGATATACAGTCAACAAAAAGAAATCAAAACTAATACCCTCTCAACAAATAATTTTCCTGGGTGCCAGCTTGGATACAACCACCCAGATGGCCTACCTCACGCCAGACAAGCAAGGGCAACTGTCTCAATACTTCAGAAAAATGGCAACTTACACCAGGCTAACTGCAAGGAAAGTCCTGCAGGCTCTGGGATTCATGGCATCTTGCATCCTATTAATCCCATGTGCAAAGTTGCATATGAGGAAACTTCAATGGTACCTAAAAAACGTATGGTCTCAACACAGCCACAGCTTGGAAGCAATTATACCACTCATTCCATGCCTTCAGAAGGAATTTATGTGGTGGGCTCAAGCTTGCCAAAGAAACACAGGTCTTCCTTTCTGTGTTCCTCAAGCAACTCAAATCATCACAACAGATGCCTCAGACTACGCCTGGGGAGCACACGACAGATCAGTGCATTCAGGGAAAATGGACCCGAAAAGAGAAGCACCTTCACATCAACCAAAAGGAAATGCTGGCCGTGCAAAAGGCTATTATGACCTTCAAAGACCTACTGCATCCAGGCCAGCTATTGATAAGGACAGATAACACCACAGTGATGTGGTACATAAACAAAGAGGGAGGAACTCATTCATACTCCCTTGTGCAGGCAAGCCATGACCCTATGGAACACAGCACTGGAATTGCAAATTCAACTACAGGCACAATTCCTGCCAGGGAAGGAAAACACACTGGCAGACAACCTAAGCAGAAATATGACGGATCCACACGAATAGAAGTTGCATCCTCAAGTTTTCACAAAGATAACTCGGGCATGGGGACAGCCAGACATACATCTCTTTGCTACCCACAGAAATTGCCAGTTGAAAAAATTTTGTTCAAGGACCTATCATCCACAGGCCTGGAAAGTGGATGCACTTTCCTTCAATTGGGCAACATTGACAGTCTATGCCTTCCCGCCTCTTCCTCTGCTGCCCAAAGTTCTATTAAAAGCCAGAGCAGAGAGGCCGAAAATTATTCTCATTGCGCCAGACTGGCCAAGACAACACTGGTATCTGCTCCTGAAGAGCCTGACACATTCCCCACCATGGATCCTACCTCTAGTTCCTGTTCTGTTGTCCCAGCACAACTACAAAACCCTTCACAGCCATCTCAAAACTCTAAATCTAGCTGCATGGAGAATTCCTTGATTTCCCAACAATTTCTCCTCTCCAAGGAGGTGCAGGATGTCATCTTGGAGGCCAGAAGACCTTCTACTAGAAAGACCTACTCTGCCAAATGGAAACGATTTTGTGCCTGGAATCAAGAAAAGGGACAGAATCCTTGGATGATAAATATACCTCAAATTTTACAGTACCTAGCTGAGATGTTAAACAATGGACTTTCCTTCTCCTCCATCAAGATCCATGCTTCAGCCATTTCTGCACAATACAACACAGATCCTCCTTTATTCTCTCATCCTCTCTTAAGACAGTTCCTCAGAGGGGCAAAGAATATAAAACCCCCAAGGAAACCACCAGTCCCTGCTTGGGACCTCAACTTCGTATTGGAAAAGCTGACCCTTCCTCCCTTCGAGCCAGCTTCTTCAACAGAGTTACAGTACTTGTCATGGAAAACAGCCTTTCTTCTGGCTATCACCTCGGCATGCAGGGTTTCGGAGCTACAGGCCCTCATGGCTGTGCATCCATTCATCATTTTCCATCAGGACAGAGTTTCCTTATGAACCAACCCTACCTTTATGCCAAAGGTAGTATCCAATGTAGCTTTGAATCAGACTATCCACTTACCTACCTTTTATCCTAATCCACAAAGCAAAGGGGAAAGACTACTACATTCCTTGGACATTCACAGACAACTTCGTTACTTTTTGGACAGGACAAAACCATTCAGGAAATCTGAGCAACTCTTTGTGTCCTATGCTGCAGGTGCTCAAGGAAAGGCTATTTCCAAACAGACAATTTCAAAATGGATAGCCCACTGCATACGCTTTTGTTACTCATTTCATGGAAAAACTGTGCCTGCATGTATCAGATCCCACTCCACCAGAGCCACAGCTGCCTCTGCAGCCTTCCTCAGGGGGGTCCCTACCAAGGACATTTTGGAAGCAGCCACCTGGAGTTCAGTGCACATTTTCTCCAAGCACTATCACCTCCCACTATACTAGCCCCTCCTAGTTCCACTTAGTGCCTACCACCCTTACTTAGCTTTGGGACTCTATCCATCTGTTATGACTGCAGCTGTATGCACGATGAACATAGTACAGTTTTGTACCTACCATAAATGTAGATGTTCGAGTGCTCATACAGCTGCAGTCCAGGTTTCTCTCCCTCCATCCCCTCTTAGGACAGGCCTTATGACAAACACTTTTCATATAACCTTTTTGGGGTATTCTTTTATGGTGTATTTGCTTGCAACTACTGTTTTTGATTTATCAACATTGCATCTTTGCATAACATTATGTTTGCCTTCCTTCTGTGGGCACCTGACATCTGGGGCAAGAAAGACTGAAGAAAATGGCGTTGGCTGCCTCTTTTATACCCCTGCCACGCTGATGTCAGGGAAGAAGCGACGACAACCGACACTGGACCTAGACTTTGGAATTCGGCCGACCGAGGACCCACCTGACTGCAGGATAACCCATCTAGTATGACTGCAGCTGTATGAGCACTCGAACATCTACATTTATGGTAGGTACAAAACTGTACTTTCCTTGTGATTCTCCTTACAGAATCTTAATACTTGTCAGCTATGGTTAGACATACAAATAAATCTCTAATAACACTTTAAACAGTTAACTCACACTCTCTTTATTGTTCATAGAAAAGCAACTAGGTTATACAAGTATGGAGATTAATAACCAGAGATAAATGAGGAAGTTGATCAGGGTTAGCACAGGGGCATAACCACTGTGATTTAAAGTATGGCTTCAGTTTGCATTTAAAGAGGTTTATTGAGGAAAGGGAGATTAGGTCACTGGGGAAGGGAATTCCAGATTTTACCAACAGTGTTAAAGAACAGAGAATCACCAGACAAATTGTTAGTTTTACTTATTTGTACCAGTAGTTTATTTGATGAGCGTAGGGTCTTGATGTTATTATAGGGGGTGATAAGGTTTGTAAGTATAGGTGTATTAGTAGGTTGATATAGGATTTTTGGGCCAACTTTTAGTTGGTTAAATAGTAGTAGATTTGGCAACTCTAACCTTCCTAGTTGTTGAAGATTGTTACAATGATGGGTTCTTTAGGTAGACCCCGTAGTAGGACGATAGGACGTAGCCAGCTTGTTCAAGTTGCTTTTACTTAGTTTAGTATATATAGGGGAGGCATAAAGAAGGGTAGAGATTAAGTGGATGTGGGCAATAGTGGTCCTGGTTAGTGGGGTCAGAAAGGGTTTGATCCTGTAGAGGGAACCCAATTTTTTGTTGACTGTTTTTATAGTAGTGTTAATATGGGAATCATAGGTAAGGTTATCTATTAGTACCCCAAGTAGTTTAGTAGTAGTATCAGGAGATATAATAGTACCATTGCTTGATGAAACATTAAAATTAATGGTGGGACCCTATGGGTGGGAGTGAAAAGTAACAGTTTTTTTGGGGGGGTTCAAGTTGAGACATGCAGTAGCCATTTTCCGTCTGTATTAAACACATTTTGGGGTTTGGTACTGTAGGTCTGCTGGAGAAGTAGCAGAGCATATTAATGTGGAATCATATGCATATTGAATACAGGTAGCTTGAGGTATTGCAGAATGTAGGTCATTTATGAAAATAGAAGAGGACCTAATATGGAACCTTGTGGACACCAAGGGCAATTGGGAGGTGGGAAGATAAGTTATTTTCCCATAGAACAGCCTGCTGCCTGTTGATTAAGTAGGATTGGAACCATTGTATAGCCATAGTGTCTAGTGACAGGTTTTTGAGTATGTTTATGAGTAAGGTGTGGTTAACCATATCAAATGCTTTTGACAGATCGATAAAGAGTGCAGAGGATAGTGTGTCATTGTTGTGATTTTTATTAATACAGTCACAGAAGGATAGTAGAGCAGAGGTGGTGCTATGAAAGGGCCTGAAACCATGTTGATAGCTAGTAAGTTGTTTACTAATCGGTAGTTTAACAGTGGTTTATGAATGCATTTCTCCATGTTTTTTGCCAGTGGAGATAATATGGCTATGGGTCAATAGTTTGATAAATCATTAGTTACCTCCTTTATGCAGGGGGATTATATGTGAAATTTTCCAGATTGTTGGGATAGTTCCTTCAGTAATGGTTCTATTAATCAGGATGAATGTGGGGTAAGCTATGGCTTTTGCAGCTTTTTGCAGGTATTCTGCAGGGAGTAGGTCTGCAGAGCGGGTGGTAGGTTTAAGTTTTTGGATAAGTGTACAGACAAGGAAAGTAGGAACAGGTTGAAAGTGAAATGAATGGGATGGGTTAGAGATGAAGGTGGATGAAGATGATGTGGATGGGTTAGAGATGGAGGTGGATGAAGGTGATGTGTCAGAGGATAGATGATTGGATAGAGATTGAATGATCGCTGTAAAGAATGTGTTAAAGGTATTGGCTATTTGCTTGGAACTTTTGTAGTCAGATCCTAAAGGGGTGGACATGACTGAGTGGCCTAGGCGTAGGAGTTTATTGATGCCTGACCAGAATTTTTGTGGTTTGTTTTGGTGGGTTTGTTGGAGCTGAATGTAGAAGTTTTGTTTGTCTAACAATATGGCTTTTCTTGCTTCATTTCTTAGCTGTCTAAACTTTAATTGATCAGCAGGGCTTTTAGTAGTATGCCAGTTGGCCCAGAGTTTACTTCTAAGGAGGATTCTTTGTTTGGTGGCTTTAGTGAGCCAAGGGGCTGGTTTTGTTCTAGTTCTAATTGTGCGTGTTGGTGCTTGGTAATCTGGAATAGCTAAAAATTTAGAATTAAAGTATTTCACTGCGTCTTCTAATGGTAGGTATTTCAGGGGTGACCAGTCACATGCCTTAAGTTCTTTTTGAAAGCTGTCAGGGCTAAAATCTTTGTTGGTTCTTATTGTCATGTAGGTGGTTGGGTTCTGAATATCACTTTTATATCTTATTAAGAAGGTGAGTGAGTGGTCACTCATATCTTCAGGGAGGGTTCCTACTTTGTAATTTTGGTGGTGACTGTGAGACTCCAATCCAAAGGGCTTTCTTTGTTATTAAGTTTATTGGTCCTTGTGGGGGATGTGATGGTTTGAGTGAAGGTGTGTAGGTTAATGTGAGTAGAAGGCTGTTCAGAGGTACAGCTCTTCCAGTTGATATTAAAGTCACCAAGTTCTATGGTTTCTTGTGGGTAAGTAGTGGAAAGCCAACTAGTATATCCTCTAGGGTGTTAGTGGTATTACCTGGGGGAAGGTAAATACAGATGATAAAGGTAGATTTACATTTGTTAAGTTGAATCTTGGATATGAGAATTTCCGCATTACTAGTTAGTGGTGGTTTAGTTTCTATAGAGGTCACTTTTAATTCAGATTTATATAGGATAGCTACTCCCCCACCCTTCTTAGCTTTGCCGTCTAGTCTCAAGATATTGTATCCAGGTGGAATAACCTCATTGTCTTGTGTTGATGCCCTGAACCATGTTTCAGTGAGACATAGGATGTCAAATAAATGTACATGAATGAGGGCAACTTTATTATTTATGCTCCGAATATTAAGATGGTCTATTAGGAGTGAGTTTGAGGGTCTGGTGAGCAATTGTGTATTGGTAGAAGTTGGAGTGTTGGGCTCTGTAGCTGTGGTAGAGTATGGACTAGGATTTGGGTGGATATCACCATCTATTAAGGAGTGAACCTGAATTCTCAGTGCAAGTTTTAGTAGTTTATATATTAAGTTCTGGAATATTCTAGCTTTTGAACTATAGTATTTAATGTGAGTCAGTCTATGATATTTAGCAGGTAAGTAGTTAGGTGAGTTCAGTATGTTTGTTTGGTTATGGGTGTCTATAAGTGTTGGAGTAGTGGTTTGCCTCATGGGGCAATGGACTCTTAGGCTGTTAAGATGCTCATAGAATGTAAGTAGGTAGGGAATGGATAGAAATGATTAAAAAATACAGTGGTTCTTCAGGAATATGTGAGAGCAGCAGCTGCAAATACTTGATATCGCCAGCCCAAAGTTACCCTACATTAGGATGGAAATTATGTGTTGGGCACAAGTTGTGTGAAAAAACAGGAGTTTCCATTCCTGCAGCCAGTCAGCTCAGACCTAGACCTAAGGATCACACGCATGCATTGCTTTGGACCCTTAAGGAAGAGGGCCAAAATTGAAAAATGTCAAGGATATTATGTTGATCATCCATGCCCTGAAACTTTAATAGATATCTGGATGCCAGAAACTTTTGAACATAATCACATGCAATACTCCTGTGATGCAGTATGTAAACAGGCAGGGGAGCACATGTTATTACCACCTTTGCAGATTGTCCTCCCAGACCTGGGAATAGGCTTTACTGTCAGCCATATCCATGAGAACCATCTACATACTGGAAAATGTAATGGCAGGTCAGTTAAGCAGGACCTCTGTGAACTCACCAGATTAATTGCTGCATGGAGAAATCTTCCTAGATTTGAATGTCAAATAGGTGTCCCATATATAGACCTCTTTCCTTTGCCTAACAGTGCACAATTAGAGGAATTCAGCTCCAGTACACTTCACAAACTAGTTTAAACAGTAAATGGTTTCTACCTGAATTGGTAATGAAAATCTGACCACCTATCATCTCTTTTTTGCTATGGAAAAACAGGGTAGATAAGTATCCAAACAGACCAGCAAAATATCTAATTTCAACACCTTGTGTTTTGACTACTGTGGAAGGGCTGTTGCTGGGTAGTTAATGACACACTTGATGTCTGCCACAGCCTTTTTGGTAATGGATCAGAGCATTTTTGAGGCTGCCACTTGGACTTGACTTTTCATTTTCTCCAGTCATTACCAAGTGGATATTCAGTTGAAGAGCAGGGCTGATATTGCCTGTGCTCTACCAAAGGGGCTGCTGTAGCCCTATACCTAAATCCAGGGTCAAGAATTGTTTTTATTGCTTGGAAACCTACCATTACTTTATGAATGCTTTACAGTGATGATGCTTATGATGACCATAATGCAGCTGTGCAAGGGTATTCAGCGTAACTGTAAATGTTTGAAAAATAGGGTCTTTGCTAGAGTAGGAGCTCACATGTACTTTTCCTTCTCTTTTCTTTGCAATCCTGTAGAGACATAGCACCTTTGGTAGTAGCCAACCTTGAGAGAACCATTTGTAGGTATTGATAGTAATGGTATTGTAAGTGTTCTATTGGAAGATATTGACTGAAATGTTTGCATGGTTTAGCAGTTGGCTTAGATGATTGATTACTTTTTTTTCTCATTTTCCATCACTTCCTTAGGAATTTTTGATGTCCTGCTCTATTAGGTGAGGCTAGGAGATTTTTGGTGGTGATTTATCAAAAAGGAATTTAAAATGGCATTGGTTATGCTATCCTTTACAGCCAAGTTTTTATTTTCCTCATGTAGGGGACTTCTGACTATTGAAGTCTAACTAGAAGACTGATATGTAGCTGTATCTAAATCACTTTATTCTATAAATGTACTGCCACAGTGATCCAGTATTTAACCATTCATAATTAGTATGAGTTCCAGTGCACAGCTGCGCTTTCCCATATGCCTAGCCACTTGTGAGTACAAGAGTTTTTACGTTAATTGACATTTTTGTTCATAAGTGATGTCAGATCATTTTACTTGCTATTCATTAGTTAGCAGTAAGTCTGAGACCATTAATTGAATCATGGAAGCATTTATTGCTTAGATATTCTTGTTTTATGCTTTCCTTTTTGGCCATTCACCCAGAGTGGTGACGAGCTTATTCCTAGTAATGTCGTATAGATTGCATGCCTATTGCTAATAGACCTGTAGTCCTGGCTTCTGGTTTCCGTTTCCATTCATCTGTCTTGGTGCAGTGCTATGCAGTTTTTTTGTGATGCTACAGTGCCATGCGCATCTTATGGTAGGACCAACATCAATCAGCAAGACCTTGCCACAACCCTCTCTTATTTGGGCTTTTTTTTCAAACTTCCTTCTTGTGGTGGAACAGAAGGGTTGTATTTTCATTCTGCAATCTAGCTCCAAGTCTTATGCTTTTCTGTTTGTTGGATTTTTTTTTTTTTTTTTTTTTTAGCAAAATGGTCACAGAAGCATAAATGTAAACTATCAAGAACTTCATAGCACACTAGTTAATTTTAATCATCATGGGATTTTACCCACTGGCTCAAAATAGAGAATTGGTTTATAATTTATCCTTTTTTCACTGGGTTACTCCCATTAGGGTAGCCCCAAGGTGGTATTTATATTACTAGGGAACTTTCCCTACTTTTTTCAATAGGCAACATTGAATCTTTTACTTCCACTTGAGCTACACCAACTCGGGCCGATTGGGTCTCTGTTTGACATCTCATCTGAAGGCAACACTCTCAGGAGTGCAGCACCACCTTATCCTGCAGTGCAATGTCAGAAATTCATCTCCCTCGTGTGCTTTCATGAGGAATGGCTCTGTCTGCATTTTAAAATTAAGTGATTACTTTGCTACAGAATGTTTTTTTTTAATTCTTTCTCTTGTCATAGTACTGAAGCAATTAAACAAGGATCACTAAGCTACGGATACACTAACACCATTCTGATAATTATCTAAGAAATGCAGAGTGGCCTGTCATACCATGTTTTCAAATCAAGGCATTCTAAACAAGTTATGTGTAGTTCTAATTTTTATTACTTATTAAGGCTGTAAGGTGTTCTTCAGTATATGCGCTATTTTACATCTCTAGAGTGAGTCACAGCACTTAGCAGTAATTGCGAAGATTATTTGTTTTATTTCTTATGTATCTTCTCAATAATTTTTAGCTTCTTCCACAAGAATGTCTTCTCTTCTCAAGTGAAGCAGAAACCTTCTGCAGCACAGCACTGTTGTTAAATTGATGCAATAACAGCATTAGGAGGCACTCTAAATCTGAAGTGTAGATTCTGCATTTAAAGCTTTGTATTCCACAAATGTGAATATTGCTGGCCCATGTTTATGTGGCATTAATAAATAAGTATTAAATGCTCCATTTCACATGTGCCACCTATGTGTGTCAACAGTCATACTAGAATCATGGTACTTTATGTTGACTGACAGTTACCAACTTTTCTTTCAGTTGCGAACCACCTCATGTTTAGGATAATGTAACTACTGCTTTTTAACACCTACAAGGCTAGGCGTGCAAGAAGAAAGGTGAGCATTTAAGGAGGCGACATTAAATCCAAGGAGGTTAGCCATGATATTGGTAGAATAGGTTTACAATTCAAATAAAGATAGTGCTTTGATCGTTTATTTATGACATCGAACGAGAATGCCGAAAACCAGATATTTTTTTGATGCGGAAGTTTGCAACAATATCGTCTCCCAATTTGATGCATTTGAAATAGCCCCACTACTGTCTCTCCTTTCCTAGGTTCTGCAGGGATGCATGCCTCCCTGCAAATTATATATACCAACTCTGAGATCGCATTACAGTGAGGAAAGGGATACATTCCCTGATCCTCACTGTACTGCATTCTCCATTCACATTGCAGAGCTCATAATAAGGAATCATGCTGTACATTTATTATGAGTTCGTACTTTGTCAGTTTAGGATTATGCACTTTAGAAAGCGCACTTTCCTTGAACTGACGTTCGATCAAATGCACTTCCAGCTTTTGATAGTAAACTGGTAGAATATAATATTTTTCATTGTAACTGAGAAGATTTAGAATCATTGCCATCTCTTTGAAATGTATTTCATTATTAAGAATCTCCTTGGCAACCAATGGGGAGGAGTGAAAGTAGGCTTTAGCCAGACTACCTACCATCCTAGATTGCTACACCCTCTTCTCAACTTCATCACCCTTTAAGCCCTCACTTCTCTACCCTTACCTCTCTCATCCTTCCTCTCTGAACTTTCGTTACCATACTTTTTATATATCCTTCATGCTTAATATCACCCATGGCTACAGCTTCTAAGTCTTCAGTCTCTTCATGGTATTAAAAAGTTGTGTTGAACCAGGTGACCAAGTGTTTTATTATGCTCTGGACACTGCCTGTATAATCAAATTTGCTTCTAAACTTACTATCTGTATGGTATTTAAAATACTTTTACTGACCCTGGTGATAGTGTTTTTATTTTGCTCTGGACATTGTACAAAAGTATTTTGCTTCTAAATTTACTATCTGTTCTGCTGCTGTACATATGAATATATCCTGTAAATAACTTTGATAAGCTGCATTTAAAATACTCTGTGTATTCAGTTGTACAAACTGATCATCTGTTTAACCTTGTGATGTAACTCTGTGTTTATTCTCATTAATGGATTATGTATATACTATAGTTGTTAGTGTGTTACTCTACTGAATATGATTGTGGAGGTTTTCTCCCTGGGCTTCTGCTGAAAAAGGGCACTAGCCCAGTCAGACTGTCCCAGTCAACAAATGTCAAATAAATAAAGAAAGCTGCCTAATTCTTGCCTTCCCTGCAATTGCATAGGAAAATACGTGTCTGACCATTATTGCTCTGTTAGTTTCCATGCAGAACTTCTTTGAATTAAAGATATCAAGGTCTCTACTATGAATTTCCTTGGTTGTTTCCAAATGGTTTAAGGGACCACCACCTACTCATTGGTTAAATGGTGATCGGTAATGAAACAATGGGTTTTGATTGAATACTCAGTATATCAAAACAATCATGGGTGTTGAAGTGAGATGTGTAATAGTGAGAATTGGATGTTTCTCATTTTCCCCATTGTTATGCAGTCTGAGTTAGTATATCTAGACCTTTTGGGGTGTTGGAGGATGCAAAACATACTCCATAAGTTTACACCAGTTTCGATAGTTTGGTGTTTGATAACTTGATTTGACAGAATGGTAGCCGATGAAAGTTCTATCACTTCTCATCATATACTTGATAAGTTAACTTACATTATTTTTTTTATTTGTAGGCACCTTTACCAGTGTCAGTATTGTCATATAATCCTTGAACAGTGAATATTCATTTTAGTAAAAGCAGTATTCCACCAATTAAAATCTGTTTATTCTTTCATATGCATGTTTTCTGTACAAAGGTTTTGAAAATAAAGTATTTTGATGCAAGTTGCCAAGAAAATGCCATAATAACATTGTTTGACATTTTCTAGGCACAGTGTTGAAGGCACCAACAGTACAGTCCAATAAGTGTCTTGGACCCTTTGGTATACAGGTCTTCGCGAATCAGACTAACAAGGTGAATGACCCTGGAGGTGGTTCTTTGAGGTATGAAAGCATTCACTTATTGCAAAAAATGCAAAGTAATACAACACTAGATGGCACTGTTTTACAGTAATTGGCACTCTTGTAGCCTGCACTTTAAAGGAACATATGATAGAACTGAAATCATTTATCTCATAATTTCCAGGCCAGCTTATTATGGTGAACCTGGACCTGTTTCTTTATTTTTCTTTCTGATTGTGCTTTTGAGTGTGTGTTTTTATATAAGATAGAATGTAGTTATCCAAGGTGCAGGAAAATGTCCAAAATGCATTGATCTTGCATGAAGGACTCTCCTTCATTTCCTCCACTATTGTATGATACAAGTAGCTTAGAAGATCTCATTATCTGAGGCATTTGAGTACCTGTTCTAATGCATGATGTGATATCTAGCACAAAATATGTAAACATGCTCATTCCCGTTGCTTACTAGCGCTTTCCTGTCACTCACATAGCTCAGATTATGAGCCTATCATCATTGAAGCTGTACATATGCCTGCCTAAAACACACAGAGGTCCGCATTGCCACCAAAACACAAGCCAAACCCTGCACTAGTATTTCCTTTACTGTAATAGGGAAAAGCACAGCATTATAACTGCAGCAAATGGCAGCATCTCAGCACTTCCTCTTGTAGATGCTATCAACAGAAACTGTTAGCTTGGGTGCTAAGATATGGTGGGAATCAAGCTGTCCTCACATAGGGACCCGTGGCTGTGTACAGACCCAGACACAGATGGGGCCAGCAATATAAGGAAAAGTTCTCGGAGAGCAGGTTGCATCCTATCCCTTCCTTCAAGTAAATATAGTGTTTTAAAAGCACCTTGTTTTATGCTGGTGTGTGTAGCTTATCTTCAGTTTGCAAGGGCTGAAGCCCATTCCTTTCTCTGCTTCACTGAAGGATGAGGGAACTGGAGATATACATCTGTCTTCCACAATGAATAATGCATTATGTAGTGTCAGTATCACCCAGTCCCCATTTGACTGGATGGAGCTTGAGGCTGACCAGCCTGATCCTGAGGAGCCGCATTTGTCTCTCTCCATCTAAGGTCAAGGGAATTTGGGCCGAGGATTTCTCTATTTTAACTTTTCCCAACATATTTGGGTCAGCTGGCCTTTCTAAAGAGAATCTTTCAGCTAATCCCTCACCAGGATTCTAGTCTCAGGGCCCAGATATCAAACATATGTTTAATGGGAAATTGAACCATCGTTTTTGGAACTCACTATTTTGGAATATGGGCTGAAGCCAGCATTGCAGCTGGCACAGGCCTCTCCTCAATGCATTACCTTTAGTTGCATGGTCTCATGAAATGGTTTCCTGTTGCCTACACCTGGAATGTCAGTCACATCCTTGCATATGTGAAATGTCTTCTTTGAACTCATGGCAGTAGTTTCTGTAGGGAGTTGTGGGGATCAGAGAATTCAAAGTCAAGTGACTTAAAGACAACAAAGATAATGGGTTTATGTCTGTCTCCACTTGCCTCCATATGGCCACTTTTTTGGAGAGACCCTTAAGATTATGAGAAGTGACTTGGACTAGCCTTGTGTTGTAGTCTTTCCCTGAGAACCCCCTTGTGAAATATTTGAGGATGTTGTCTTAGGAGCCATGATTCATTGGCTCCCCTAACCTGAGCTATTTGTTAATGATGATGTTTAAGCAGTATGGAGATCCTTTAACTCTGCCTCTTTGTTAAGTAAGAAAACCGATATCATTTATAAGCCTCAGCTGCATATGTCTGACTCTGTGGCTTAGTAGGATAAAACCCTGACAGTGACCCTGATAACCAGAGTTCATCTAGCAGCTCAGGCACTACAGAAAGCCAGGTTAAGAAGGGAGTGAGCAGCCACAGAGCTGGCTTGCCTATCTGGGGGGTAGTGACATCAGTCAGTTGATTTCATCCATGCAAGAAGTTATTTGCATGGCACCAAAATGTCCACGGCCAGGGATGTGAGAAGGAAATCCCACGCCAGTGCTGGTAGTCACTCTAGATTTTTATTGGAAGCATGTGCAAGCAAGATGAGGCTGTAGGATGCCTTGTAATGATGTTGCTGCTCATTTCAGCAACCAGTATGGGACTAGGACCCTAAATGAAATGTCTTTACTGTGGGAATTCCAGTAGTGCACAAACTTACACCTGTGGCTGCCAGGCTGATTTCTCATTTAGTAGACTGTCATCCCTGTACTAGGAGTTACCTAATGTACAGAGAACTGGATGGTTTTAAGACACACTGGAGGAAACATGGTGATTATCAGAAGCAGAGGCAAAAAGAATATTTAAAACATGCCCCAACTAAATGGTAGAGCCCCCTAACCAATTGTCATTGTGCTGACTCTTTCATGAGTTATTTGATCCACCATAGGTATCAGACACTACAATATTTTACCACCTTACTTTCTGACAAGAAATCCAAAACTTTGGGCATGTGTGATAAGTGTGTACTCCATTGCTATGTAGAGGCTTAGGGCTATTAATTCTTCCTCTTACTGAAGTTCCAGTCCAACCTGGTAAACTTAAGGATCTCTCATAATATGGCTCCAGGGGAATCCTTTAAGGACCATAAATGGCTTCCACAGTGGATTAAGATAGTCTTCTACAACTATTTTGGGTACTTTGGCCAGGACCACAGGATAAAGGTATGTGTCTGTTCAACACAAGAGGGCATAATTGGTATAACCCTCCCTCCCCGTGTTGGAGCTCTTTATCAGGAGCCTGGATACCCAGATTGCACAGGATCTGATCACTAACCATCTGAAGATAAAGCAAACCCTCACCTTATTGGAGAACCTTTTTAACCCCACCTCCTTTTATGGCCTCTTCCCTTTCTAAGCCTAGCAGAACCCAAAAGGGAAATAAACTTCTTTACTACCTAAGGAAGACAGTGAAGCTCCCCCCCAATCTTGCCTCAGCTTAATTAACTAATCTAAGAGGACAGCTCAAACCTAACTCAAATTTGGGATTACCAGAAGGGGGGGGGAGTTCTCCAAGCTCTCCAAGGTACTATCTCAAAATACAAGTGGGTGCTAGAGCTGTTTTTTTTGTCCATGCCATGAATCTTACTACTCCTTCCATTGGAAAGAGCTTCAGCAGCAAACCAGTTTATCTTAGCAAAGTCCAGAGTCATCATCTCACAGTGGCCATAGAGACAACCCTTTTTCAGGTCAGAGTTGGAGTTTTAGTTCTGCCTGTTCTTGGTCTGAAAGGGGATGGACAAGTTCGGTCCCATTCTGGACTCCATGTACTTTAGCCATTACATCCTGTACATTTAGATCTGTTTGGTCACCTTGCATGGACTGTTTAGAAGTTTACAAAAAATTGTAGTTCGTCACACACACCTGTTAAAATGCCAGGTTTTTGTGTTCTAAAAAAATGAGACCACAATAAATCATTTCAAAACTTCTCACACCTTTAATGTGACATATAACCTGTATAATTCAATTGAAAAACAAACAAAGCTGTTAGGGGGAAAAATATAAAAAATAAAAAGTGTATAATACGATGGTTGCATAAGTGTGCACACCCTTAAACTAATACTTTGTTGTGTGTGCACACCCTTAAACTGATACTTTGCTGAAACAGTTTTTTGATTTAATCACAGCATTCAGTCTTCTTGGGTAGGAGTCTATCAGCATGGCACATCTTGACTTGGCAATGTTTGCCCACTGTTCCTTGCAAAAATGCTCCAAATCTGCCAGATTGTGAGGGCGTTTCTTGTGCAGAGCCCTCTTCAGGTCACCCCACAGATTTTCTATTGGATTTAGGTATGGGCTCCATCTGGGCCATTCCAAAACTTTAATTTTCTTCTGGTAAACCCATTCTTTTGTTGATTTAGATATATGCCTGGGATCATTGTCATGTTGAAAGGTGAAATTCCTCTTCATCTTCAGCTTTCTAGCAGATGCCTGAAGGTTTTGGGCTAAAAGTGACTGGTATTTGGAACTGTTCATAATTCCCTCCACCTTGACTAAAGCCCCAGTTCCAGCTGATGAAAAGCAACCCCAAAGCATGATATTGCCACCACCATGCTTCACCATGGGGATGGTGTTCTCTTGATAATGCAAAGTGTTGTTTTTGCACCAAACGTACCTTTTGGAATTGTGGCCAAAAAATTCAACCTTGGTCTCATCAGACCATAACACATTTTCCCAACATGCTTTTGGGAGACTTGATGTATGGTTTTGCAAATTTTAGCCAGGCCTGGATGTTTTTCTGTGTAAGAAAAGGCTTCCGTCTTGCAAACGTACCCCATAGCCCAGATATAGGGAGAGAATGGGAGATTGTTGTCACATGTAGTACACAACCAGTACTTGCAAAAAATTCCTGCAGCTCCTTCAGTGTTGCTGTAGGTCTCTTGGCAGCCTCCCTGACCAGTTTTTATCTTGTCTTTCCATCAATTTTGGAGGAACATCCAGTTCTTTGCAACGTCACTGTTGTTCCATATTTTCTCTACTTTTTGATGACTGTCTTCACTGTGTTCCGTGGTATATCCAGTGGTGTGAAAAGTTTTTGTACCCTTCTCCTGACTGATGCCATTCAACAATGAGATCCCTTTGATGCTTTTTAAGTTTGCTGTGAACCATGGCTTTTGCTGTAGCAGGCAATTGAGTAAATGTCGGAAAAATCCTACTAGGACAGCTGAACTTTATTTGGGGTTAATCACATTCTCTTTAATTGATGGCATGTGTGTACCCAAGAAGACTGAATGCTGTAATTAAATCAAAAGTGCTTCAGCAAAGTATTAGTTTAAGGGTGTGCACACTTATGCAGCCAGTTTATTGTACGTTTTTTATTTTTTATATTTTTCCCCTAACAGAGTTCTTTGTTTTTCAGTTGAATTGTACAGGTTATAGGTCACATTAAAGGTGGGAAGAGTTTTGAAAAGATTTATTTTGGTCTCATTTTTTTATATCACAAAAACCTGGCATTTTTACAGGGGTGTGTACACTAGCAGCAATGATCCCAATGATGGACATAAGTAACACACTGACAGTAGATGTTCAAGTAGAAGGAGCACTGCTACATTCAACTTTACTTCCCTTTGTCCTCTCAACTTTGTCGATTCCTACAGAAAAGACTATGGGACTGGAGACCTGATTCCCATCTTAGGTCTGTGTAACCCTTTGACTTTGCAAATTCAGTTTGCAAAGTTTTTATACATCAGCAATAGAGTGACTGTCAGTGCTGGATGTATATACTTGTTAAAAGCAGCTCTCCCTACCAGAGGTTATGAGGGACAGAGTCCTAGTGTACAAGCCTAGGCAGTGGTCCTTGTGGACTTTAATAGACCAAGGATCAGAAACAGGAAGTGCCCCTAACCCAGGTATGCTAACTAGATAGTTTCAGATGAGAAAGTACGGAAAAGTGCCATGAGCAGCTCTTCATTTTAATCCATGTGTTGAACTGATGACTAGAGTGGAGGAGGATTTCTGCTCATTGGCAGTATCTTAGAAAGATCTGAAAGTCAGACATCCACCTTTGGCTGCTTCTCAGAGATAAGGATTTCTACTGATGTAATACCTCATTTGTGCATGAGACATTGTACAAACCCCTCACAAAACTTCATTTATAATCTAGGAAGAACTCTTAATACCTTTGATAAACACACATTTGTCTCCCCAGTGAAATTGTGCAACTGGCATCATCTAAAAACCCTTCCATTGGATGAGAATCCAGGTTTCTTCAATAACATGCTTCTCAACATCTTAATTCAACAGGCCTCAATAAGGAGAAAGAGTGAAAATAACTCCTACTTCCTGGTTAATACTACCAACATAAAATAAAATGAGACAGACAGACTGACAGACAATGCTCTGACAAGCCTAGAAGACAAAATAAAACAACATTATCAACATTATAACTTATCCAATGCTTATTTTATCTCAAACAAGAGGACTTTCTTCTGCTGCTGCCAAAACAATTCACACAGTAACCCTAAACAATTTTAGTCCTCCATTAATAAATTGGTACAGCCAGGAAAATCAAGTCATTCCCAACGCCTTACTATCAGAAACTAATGGCTTGTAAATTATTTCATTAATTCAGCCACATGTCTTCAAAAATATGTTCTGTCACTCCTCCCTCTTCTACCCAAGCAAGCAACTCAAGTGACATAACCTCACTCATTAGAAACTATCTGCTGAAACTAAACTCATCTTCCTTTGTTGGTGATAGCCTTACAGCAGTATATATCAAAACCACTACATCTGCTTTATCTCATCCTTTATCCATAGTAATTAGCAAATCAATATCAGAGTCTTGCGTACCTGATATGTGGAAATAGACATATATTCTTCCTCTACATAAAGTTTGACTTTAGGACCGACCAGCTGCAGACCACTTGTTCTACCACCTGTATCAAAATTCCTTGAGAAATGCATCCACTTTCAATTGCTTCAGTATCTTCTAGAAAAAGTCCTACTGCCGTGTTACTCATAGGGGATTCTGGCTTAACAACTGTGCAGATTCTTATTAACATTTCTAAGTACCATTGACAGTAGTAGAAATAAATGCAGCTGATTTCTTTAATTTTATGAAATTTCTTCAAGGCAGCTGATAACAGTTTTACATCTAGTAATGTTTCATTAAATGTTCAAATTGGCTATTCCAGTTCTACTGTCTCCTGGTTCAACAGTTATTTACACTTGGTCAGATTTTTTACCAATAATCACAGTTGTACTACAAGGATCTCCTTTAAGCTCTTTACTATTTACCATCTTCATAAATAGCCTAGTTACAGCTACCAAACATGCAGCATTCATATAACATGCAAATTACTCCACTCTTGCCTTCTGTGCCACTAGCAGACCATTATCCCAAAATCATTTTCTTTTGTAGAAGTCTGGTTGCGGCAATATCGGCTCCTACTTAATGTTAAAATCGCAAAACTGCTACTGTTTTTTTTCTCCAAAATTGCATTTAAACAGCAAAACACTTTTGCTATTCATAGGTTTATACTTGGCTGATGACCACCAGGAATTTTTATGAGCCTAGTCACGCAACCCCACCCAGTTTGGGTAGTTAAGAGATATGTGGTGGGATGTTAGTTTGGGATTAATTTATTTACTTTTGACATGGGGGACAGAGCAGGAGTGAATTTGTGATTTCCCATCCAGTGGAGTGAATAGTATCAGGGATAAACTCTGCTACGCATTGATGGGGAACTTATTCCATAGCATGTCGATCATTTGAAACGGTGTGTCTAGCATAATCTGCGTCACAGGCAAAGTTCAGGTCCTCGGCTCTAGTGTTCCTTGTTTTGCGGATGTGCAAGTGATGCATCAAAGATGCTGTGTATGACAAGCATGGATCGCCTCTCAGTAATCTGTAGGAGACCGAGTACAGAGAGAGATCCTGAGGGCAATCTGTGTAGAATAAGGTATTCATACTCTGGATTCTCCTGGTGAGGAACCTTTGAGGGCATTCTAGCTGTTGCAAATGCCTGGTTAGGTACATGCCAAAAGGTACGTTGTACTTAATGATAGGTCTCTTAAGAGCTCAGTGGAATAGTACTATAACATCCATGAACCTGTATGCCATACCTTTGCTTATGAGTTGGGTGACAAAGAATGACTTTCTGTCGTGGCTACATGTTGATCAAGGGTCATATTACTGTCTACATATGTTCCCAGTTCTTTAAGTACAGAACTAACTCTTAGAGTGTTTTTTTTTGATGGAGTAATTAGCATGGGAGGATGATTTCCCAAATACCACTGTAATGCATTTCTTCGCACTGCATTTTAATCTGTGACTCTGGCACCAGTCATTTGTTTGTGTCAGACCCTCTTGTAGGATATTGGTGTCATGGGGAGAATCTATATTAGCTCCCAATTTATGGTCTTCTGTGAACTTGGTGAGCCAGAGGTCTTTTATATTCACCCTGCTTCTGAGAAGTAGATTACAAACAGGAGTGGCTCCAACAAAGAGCTCTGTGGTACTCCACTGCTGACTTTTATCAGTCTGTCAACTGTAATATGCAAAGCCATGGAATTAATTATCATGGAAATTATCAGCAAGGACATTGTCAACCTACAAACATTGGACCCATCTCGGTTTGACTCTGCTAAGGGAAGGTCTTTCCTACTTAATGTAGTAAAATTGTTTGAGGGGGTCACCAAGGCAATGGATGAGGGAAAAACTGTGTATACCACATTCCTTGCTCTAGCCAAGCCATTCTGTAAAATATCCCACTCACTTATTGTTGACAAACTCATTGAACTTGGCATTAATCCCTATTTAACTCACTGGATTGCCAGCCGGCTCACAGATAGGGCCCAAGAAGTCAAGATTTCAGACCACCTCCACCACGAAACTGATAAGCAAAGTATGTTGGGCCCACTCCTGTTTGGCGCATATTTTTTGGAAGTCAAGGCTATTATCAAAGGCCTCGGGCTCACCAAATTCGGAGATGACTGCAAATTGGAAGTGATCATACTGTTCTGTCTTGGAATAATAACACCGTGGGTGATAGCATTTTGATCCCTTTTAAGCATCTTTTTTCTGAAGACTTGCTTCGGGTTCTGCAAGAGGCTAGGAAACCCAGTACCAGGAAATCTTATTTGTCCAAACTAACAACACTAACACTGTGCAAGAGGGCCTAACACAGACAAATTACTTGTGCCAAAGCCGTAGATTAAAACTCTGTGCCCAGGAATGGATTTTAGTTCCCTTTGAAAACTCTTCCACCTAAGTTAATGACTCCATTGATAAAACATCCCTAAGAGTTGATCCGGTAGTTAGGGATGAAGAAACATATGTTGACAGTAACCTGGCCTTCATCCATCATGTTGCAAAGATAGTAAGATAATCATTCTATGTCACCCAAAGTATAAACAAGGTTATGGCATCCAAGGTCCAAAAAAAGTTGAAGTATCACTCTACTCAGCCCTCATCAGACCCATCATTGAGTGCAGTGCCCCCTGGCATGTTCCTAACCAGACAGTTACAACCATTGGAATCCCCACAAAGGTTCCTCACCAGTAGAATCCATGGTATGAACACCCTGCCCCACACAGATCACCTTAAGTCCCTATCTGTGTACTCCATTTCCCATAGGTTACTGATGAGCAATCTATGCCTGGCATATAAGGCATTCTCAGATCCAGCTCTGGTGCATCTCTTACACTTCTGCAAAAAAATCAAGACCAAAAGTCTAGATCCAAGGACCTGAATTGTGTTTGCAACGTAAATAAAATGTGCTGAAGAGACCAATATGGGTTTCAGGGGATCCCTGCACTATAGAATAGGCTTCCCTACCAAATGAAGCAGAGTTCATCATGACATTATTCAAATGAAACCTTGATAATTGGATGGGAAGTCGCAAAGTCACCCCCAAGTCTGGCCCCCATGTCTCAGATGGAAAGAGGTCAACAGTAAATAAAATAATCCCTAACTAATGTACTTCTCTCCCCACATATCCCTTCGCTACCTCCTTACTAACATACCCCACCATACTCAAGGTACTGGGGGGGGGGGTTGGGTTACATGTTTAGGCTTATAAAGACCCTGGTGGTCATTAGCCTAGGAAAAACCTATGAGCAGTAATAAATAATACAGATTTTTCTCTAACGTCCTATAGCAAGAGCATTTTCTTTATGTGTAATTAATTGCATAGCCAGTGAAGGTCAGAGACTTCCTTAGTGGAAAATTTAGATATATATTGGTCAAATATACCGACAGGGGGTGTGCACTTCCCTGTTGAAAAAAATAAATGTACATTAGTTGCAGATGGAAATTAAAGCAAAGATCACTGCTGTTAGCATGAGCTCTGTTTGGATATATTCTAAGAAAAGTGTAATAGTCTTTGGAAATAAGAATTCATGAACCTAATTTTAAATCATGACTGGCATTGTTGCTTAGCTTAAAGTCTTCTTAGAAGCAAGAGTATAACATATTTATTAAAGGTTCTGTTTGCATTATTTCTGAATTTATAAGGCTTTTTATGCAAAATCCTTTATGTTTAGGTCAGGTTTTCCTAATAATGTACAGACTTTTGTTGGTCTTATTTCTAAGAGCATTTTTGTTGCTATAAAAATAATTGTTGCTCCTGTTTATTAGGCATTTTTATGTATTGCACTGAGGAGATGTATTATAGTGGCTATATCACCATATTATTCCAAGACAGAACAGTAAGCACTAACGTTCATGTACTAATTTTTCTTGCACAGTTACATCTTTATGTAGGCTTTGGCTGTCCAACCTTTTTGGCTGAGGGAACTCTTACCGTACTTCGCAAGGCATGTGGGCCAAATTACCATATCCAGTGTGTATCTGTCCATTCAAAACAGTTTGTTGCTAGATATACTGAGGGCCAGATTCTGGTCTTAGAACCACTTGTAGGACACCCCTGCTTTACATCTTAAACTTAACATGCTTTTTAATGGCTTTTTATTGCTGTAAATTTATACCATACTAGCATCTGCAGTTATTATCCTTTATATTGATGCTGCCTACCTAGAATGGCTACTTATAATTATGTTCATAGGTTCATACTAGGCTATCTGCCCTAGGGCATTTATAAGCCTAGCCAGAATGTGTTTGACTTTCACCACCCATTTTAAATTTATTTTGCTATGCCCTTTTTCGAGGTTAGTATACTGTGCCTCTGTCTAACAGTGACACAGAAGTGATACCCGGGGTAAACCTACGATCTCCCATCCACTCATCAAGATTCCTCTTGAAGAGAGTCAATGAGGGACTCTGCCTAACCTGGACTGGGATTTTATTCCAGAGTGAAGGGAGCCTCTGGGTTATGAATCTGTCCCTCCAGCATGTCCTATTTATTTCAGTGCCGAGGTTCAAGTCTCTCGAGCGCGTAGCTCGATGGGATTTGGATTTTCTGAGGTGCAGCATGTCCATTAATTCCGGGTTGGACATGGCTTTATACGTCAGGCACAGATCGCCTCTGAACAGGCGGGATGCCACTGAGTAGAGCTGGAGTTTCTTTAACCGGGCAGCATATGCCATCTGTTTGAGCCCTTTGATCCTCTTGGTGAGGTACTTTTGGGGTATTTCCAGTTGCTGCAGGTGTCTGGTAAGGTACATCCCAAAAGGGGCATTGTACTCAATTATGGGCCTGATGAGGGATGAGTAAAGAGTCACGATGACGTCCCCTGATCTAGATGTGAATCCCTTCATGATTAGGTGGACTATATAAAATGTTTTTCTAACCACTTTGGCCACGTGGTTGTCAAATGAGAGATTGCTATCAACTTGGGTCCCCAGGTCCCTAATTACTTCTTCTGTACTTAATGGATTACCACCTATGTGGTAATTTGTGGGCACTTTGTTTTTGCCAAAGGGGATGACTATACATTTTTTGGCATTTAGCTTGAGGCCATGGCTGTGGCACCAGTTGTCTGTTTCTATGAGGCCCTTTTGGAGGATGCTTGTGTCGGCTGGAGAGTCGATTATGGCGCCCAGTTTGCAGTCATCTGCGAACTTGGTCAGCCACAGTCCTTCCGTGTTGGCCTGTACCTCCAAGAAATATATACCGAACAAGAGAGGTTCCAGGACTGAGCCTTGTGGGACACCACTTGTAACTGGTTTGGAGTTTGACATGGCTCCAGCAATTCTAACCATGTGGGTTCTGTCCTTGAGCCAATTTGCAGTCCATCTAGTGACATAGGGGTTTATATTTAAGCTGGTGAGCTTATCTATAATGCCCGAGTGGGGTATTGTATCGAAGGCTTTTCGAGGTCCAGGTAGGCTGTGTGGACCACCTTCCCCTCGTCAATGGCCTTGGTGACTGTTTCAAAGAAATCAACCAGGTTTAAGAGGCAGGATCTGCCCTTAACAAAGCCGAACTGGGTAGGATCCAGTGTTTGTAGGTCCCCAATATCTTTATTTATGAGGTCCATGATGATCCTTTCCATAGCTTTGCGGACCAAGCTAGTCAGGCTTATGGGGCGATAGTTTCCAGGATCCGTTGAGGCACCACCTTTATGGAGAGGGACCACTGTTGCTGTACGCCACTCTTTGGGCACATATCCTGTAGTAAGGCTGAGATTGGACAGTAGTTTTATGTTTGGGTTTAGCTCTTCTTGGAGTTCATGTAGGACGCAGCCCGGGACACCGTCTGGTCCCATTGATGCTGTGTTTTTTGCTTTGGAGAGGGCGGCTCTTACCTGTGCATCTGAGATGTCAGGGGGACAGCACTCTGCTGGGATAGATATTTGCCCTTTTGGTGGGGAGGGGGGGAGAAGTTTGCGCTGAACCTGTCAGCTAGGATGTTGGCAATGTCTGTGGGTTCGGTGTATTTTTTGTCATTTTGGACTAATTATGAACATATCTGGGAATTACCACCCAGGTTCCTAACATAACTAAAGAAAGCCTTGTGATTATCCTTAGTGTCCTGTGCAATTTTTCTCTCGAAGCTGGCCTTAGACAATTTTATGTGTGCCCGTAGTTTTTTGCTAATACTGATCAGTGATGCCTTCCCTTTTTGGGATTTTGCTCTATCATTTAGTAGCTTCCTCCTTCTATTGTATAGTTTGTTTATGGCTGGGGTCCACCAGACAGGACATCTGCCTTTGGAGGATTGGGTCTTGGTTTTATTTGGGATCGCATGATCCATGCATTCCTGAAGGTGTTCATAGAATGTGTTTATAAAGGATTCTGCAGTCTGGGCTGTATTTTCCACAGGCCCGGGGGCTTTGAAGGATTCCACCTCAGTTTTGAGGAGTGTGAAATTTGCTTTAGAGAAGTTTTTCACTGTGGTTTTCTGGGCAGGGGGTGGGATCGGGATGTGAATATCCAGTGAGATTAGTTTATGGTCTGATCTTACCAGTGAGGGATACACTTCTGGTCTGGGGCATAGAGTCCCCATGTTGGTGATGATCAGGTCCAGTATGTTTTCCCCTCTTGTGGGAGTGGTAACAAGTTGTTCCATAGCATTTGAGTTTATAAATTCTAGGAACCTTTGGGCGAGGGTGTTGGAGCTAGAGTAATGCTCCCAGTCTATGTTTGGGTAGTTGATGTCGCCCAATATAATGGTGTTTGGAGAGACCTTCATATTTTCCAGTGTTCTCAGGAAGGCCGAGTGGGGTTCCTGGGTTTGGGAGGGTGGTCTGTAGCAGGCTATAAACTGGAAGGCAGTTTTACCCACTGTTAGTTGCACATGGATAGTCTCTGATGCTTCGTGCTTTGCCACCAACCTGGAGGTGTGGGTATCTTTGATGAATATCGATACTCACCCTCCTTTTGTGGTTCGGTCCAAGTTTTGGGGCCGAAAAGCATGGTATGAGGTATAACCTGGTAGTGCTGGCGTTGAGTAGCATTACTCTTAGTTTCTTATCCCTTGTGATACCTATGGAGGTGGGTTTGTTTTTTGAGCCTTGCCTAAAAAAGGCACTATGGGGGTAGCAAGAGCCTTTGCCAATATCCGAAAGCCCAGGGGTGACAGGTGCAAGCCGTCCCTAGCGAAGCATCGTGGCTTGTCGAGCATATCATCCCAAGCTGACAGGCATTGGATCCTCTTTGAATGACACCAGTACTTAAGCCAATTGTTGAAATTGATCATCTTGTCTTCATATTGTGGCATCATTCTTGGTGAGGGTAAGATGCTACTCAAGGTCAGGGTCATACCGGCCTGGGCTACATGCTCAGAGAGCTCCTTTATGTCTCTTTTCATGTAGTGCAGGGAGGTACATCTCAGGTCATTCACACCAGCGTGGACAATGACTGAGTCATATTTGTACTTGCCTTGGAGTGACCCGAGTGCTTTGTGTTATGTGGCGGATCCTAGCGCCCGACAGGCTGCTCACCGTGACCCTCTCCTTGTTCAGCCTGGTGAGCGGGACCTCAGTGTGCCTGACGATAGAGTCACCTATTACAAGTGTATCAGGTGTGTTGTTTAGTCTTAAGGGCTGTGACTGTTCGGCACACTGGCTTTGTGAGATATGTGTTGCACGTGTTTTGTTTTGGGGTAGCGGCTGCTTGGGTGTCTGCTTTGGAGGTCTCTGCTGCTTCGGCAGATCTTTATTTAGAGCCTCGAGTATGTTTTGTGTGATTATGTGTTTGGTTTGCTGTCGTGGTAGGTCTATGTGAGACTGGAATTGTAGTGAGTGTAGTTTCCTTCTCCTCCTGACTGGTTATGCCAGTACTGAGTTGAGAGAGCTTAGCCTCCAGTTTGGCTATATGGTTGCATCTCTCACATGTGTTGGAATTTGTTGGGAGGAGGAGAGGGTTGTCTGTGTACATGAGGCAGTTGTAACATTGCCTCAAGATTCCCAGATTCACCAGTTGGACCGGAGAGAAGATTGACAACTCACCTTTGGACATGCTAGAATAATATTGGGAATTCCTTAATAATTGAAAACCAGGGCCAGTGGGGAGTGAGGGTGTAGTGCTTTTAATTTTTAGTGCTGACTTATATAATTGCTTTAGTGAGCAAGTGCCAGGTAACTTAAGTGCAATGTGTTACAGGTAACTTAAATGCAAAAATGACAAACAGTAACTTTCTTTCAAGTGAAACAAGGAAATAAGTACAGTAAGCAATGCAGATATCACTAGTGATCCACAGAAGCGCTGAGAAGCCACGTATTAGGTGGAATTAGCGTTCCAGGGAAATAACAAGCAAACAAACAACAAGCATATAAACAAAGCTAGATTCAGCAGGCCTGGATCTAGTCTATGCTACAGCAAACAAGGTGTACCAATTTCAGTAAGATACAGTTCAAATATTCAGGCACTATAAACCTTTAACCAGAAATTCCCAGCTCAGAAGGGCAGAGTACAGCCTCTTCTCCCACAAGAGTGCAGACCACAAGCCTTCTTAATGTAAAATAACTGGCCTGAAGCCCAAGTGCTTAAACCAGAGCTAATACACTTTAAGAATAACAGGCACTGGACTCTCAGTCAGCAGTTCCCAACTTAGAAGGATGAAAGCTACCTGTCCTGCCACCACAGTGCATGCCACAAACCTTCCTAATGTATAACAACTGGTCTGAAGCCCAAGTGCTTAATCCAAAAGACTTAGAATGATAGCTACACTTTAATCAAGTTACTACCAAGCAGTAATAAATACAATTGAATACTTTAGAGAATGCCTGGATTAGTGCTCAAGTTACACAAACAAAGCTAGATCCAGCAGGCCTGAATCCAGTCTATGCCACAGCAAACAAGGCGCACCAACTTCAGTAAGAAGCAGTTCAGATATGCATGCACTATAAGCCTTTAACCAGAAATTCCCAGCTCAGAAGGGCAGAGTCCAGCCTCTCCTCCCACAAGAGTGCAGACCACGAACACTCTTAATGTAAAATAACTGGCCTGAAAGCCCAAGTGCTTAAACCAGAATTAATACACTTTTAGAATAACAGACACTGAGCCCTCAATCAGCAGTTCCCAACCTAGAAGGATGTAAGCTACCTGTTCTGCCACTACAGTGCAGACCACAACCCCCCTCAGTGCAAAACAACTGGTCCGAAGCCCAAGTGTTTAAACCAAAAGGCTTAGAATGAGTTACACCAAGCAGTAATAAATACAATCGAGTACATTTAAGATGATGCAAAAGTAAAAAAAGTAGGTAGAAACACAAGTACAGTAAAAGCAGATGAAATTTTTTTTTTTTTTCTGAATAAGTGCTGAGATCAAAGAAACAGATTTGAGTGCTTAAACTAGAATACTGGCTCGTTATAAGAAAAAAAAAATTCTTTTTCTGACAATTCTTTAGTAGTCAGTCTAATACCATACATGAAGTGATACTGCTCTGTTTTAATTCTCCCTCGCCTAGGTGTAATATAGTACTGCTTTGGACATCTACCCGAATTTTAATATGTACTGAAGCCGCAGTGGTGCAGCGGTAGCATTGTTGCCTCACAGCAAGAGGTTCTTCCGTACGATTCTCGGCTGAAGTGCCTTCTGTGTGGAGTCTGCATGTCCTCTCCATGGTCGAGTGGCATTCAAAAGACATGCGTGAATGGGCATGCTTTCGTTAAAGGTTGGGTGTCGGGCTGGCACCTCGGCACCATAAAAATCGACTGCCAATCATTAGAGGACCGGAGTTCCACTGTTGCGACCCCTAGCCTGAAAAAGACGAAAGAAAAACAACAACAACTGTTGCAGCAATCTTGTATGATGAAGATGACACGTTAGATGTGCACGATTCCTTCTGTATCAAAAGACATTTTGAGGAGTAGCCATGGCAGCAGCAAAGCTTCCTTTAGAATTTCCCATGGTAGGAATGATAATCGGACAGTTTTTCTGTACACTTGAGAGTTTCTACAGTGTGTGTTCACACCTCTGTTTGATCATCAGTCTACATCTCATTGAGTCACTGAAATAGGCTGCAGCATGAGTTTTGCTGGGAGGGGGTTCAGATCCAATTTTCCCATTTCACTAACTCAATGCTTTGCAGAAATAAGAATTGTTGACTGTTGGAGTTCTGAAAGTCAGTGCTTATCCACTTAGATGAACCTGTGCCTCAGGTTAATGGGCATATTCTAAGGCATGGCAATCTCAGCCTTTAGTACAAACACAGTAACAACTTGCATTTCAGTGATCAGTGTTGTCAGATTTGCAAGCGAGTCTTGCACATTGAAATGGCTCCAGACATTAGAAGCTTTGTCTACAATCTAACAAGTCTTCCTTACCGTGTTTGGTAGAGAAACTGCTGCAGCTTTCTACTCTCTTCAGTAGTGGTTGCTGTAGCACAGCAGAATCACACACCTTCATATCCTCTAAAGCCTGCCATTTCTGTTTTGTGGCAACTATCTGGCTAACGAAAGAATATGTCAGAGGCATGGGTAAACAGACTACTCCCAAGCTGTTGAGCTTTAATGTTGTTGTTTTTTTTTTTTTTGTGAACGGTGTATGTATTTATTTGTATATGATAATATGTTGTAAGGCTTTGTTCTATTAAAAATGTGAATATTATAAAAAAAAAAACACTTGTATCTTACAGCTGTGCAAACCCCATTACATTTCCTTGTATCTCTCTGTAAGGAGCAATGATGCCCATTCCCTCCCTCCCCACACATACTCATTTTTTAACAGTATCATAAGTAAGTAGGTTATCTAGTGCCCTTTGCAGTTCCCTGAATCTGCCGCCCCTCCCCTGAACTCAAGTTCAGGACCAAAAAAAAAAAAAACTCTGAACAGTAAAAAAACATCTGGTCGAAAACAGTAGCAAACTGAATCACTTGCTACAAGTATAACGACCAGGTTGCTACAGTTACAAGCCAAAACTCGTAGCTTCAGCCAACTCTGCAAATATTTTATCTACGTTCATTTCTGCACTACTGCACCTTTGACATCTGCTGATCTTGGACCCAACACAATGTGCCTAGTGCACTTTTCCCCTTCACTCTCCGTAGCTATGCTGTTTTGAATCTGTCAACAAGAAATTATTTTGATATTTGCTTTTTGTCCATGGGTGGGGGGGGTTGAGGAACAGAAAGCTCTTTTTCACTTATTAGGTCTCTTTTTATAGAGCATATACTTTATTCTTCTCCGAATGTGATCCACATTCTCTTGCTTCGGATCTAATGTAGTAAATTTAAAAACTGATCACTTTTTAATTTAAACTTGACCAGCATAACTTAAAAGTCCTTCTTCCGTCTAAAGGTTTAAAATCTGCTAGTGTGAAAGTAATATTTTAACTGGTGAAAGAACCAGTCCACTGCAAACTCTGTTTTGACATGAGTTTGGCCACAAAGCAGAGTAAACCCTTTAAACACAGACACATTGTCACTTTACAGTATCCAATTCAGCCAGCATTTTGAGGAACAGTTCTTTTTTGTGTGCATCCCAAAAGTGCAGTTAAAAATTTAAATGCTTACTGTTGTCATCTGTGCAAAATGTCTGTGATCTTTCTTCCTTTACCTTGTTTTTAGGGCTGCAATTCCTTTGATGATCACTTTAAATTCAGATATAGTCACTGATATAACGTTGACGAATTTTCTTGGTAAACTGTTTTACTTATCTACCTGTTCTCCTTACAAATACTAGGCTCAAGAGGTGCTTATTAAAGGACTGATTTTACTGAGGTATATAAGCTGTGCCAGAATTGATTCCTTCTCTCAGCTTATGCACATAATATATTAGGTTAGTTGGAATGGTTAATTTTCCCTTAGGGTGATGCAGGCGCTTTAGGCACTGATTGATAAATCAATAAATCTTTTCTGCATTTGGTAAATAAGCTGTCAAGGGTGTTTGTCATTTTTTTTTCCTCTGGAGAAAAAAAAATTAGTCAGAATAAATGTGTTTCTCTGTGTTGTGCTTTTCACATAATAGCAAGCGATACTGCATTTAAATAAGTAAGAAATACAATAGTTCATTAAACAACAGTTGAAGACCTTCTTTTATGTCTTAACAAAGAATTTAGTTGTACGCACATTTGCATTTCAACCTCTAACCTCTCCTGAGGACAAATAAACATCTGAATACTAAGCCGTAAGGCATCCAGCTAGAAACCTGTATTAATCCACTGAATGCTGGGTAGTTTTCCTGAGCATTCTCAGCGTGTGTGCAGAATGTGCTGGTAGCCAGAAGGCAAACTGGCATCTAAAGCAGAGCAAGAATTTTGAAAAATAGTTGTATTTTGTATAAATTTATTTTGCCCTTTGGTGTTTTATTATAGCATATTTGTTTCATTACTTTTTTGTTATGCCTTCCTTTAAAAAGCCTATTTTGATTTTCTTTGGCCTATTTACAAGGTGTGGGTAGATAATGCATTTTTCACACCCTCCAGTGTCTTTGCGAGCATATTAGAGTGCAAAACTATCACATTCTTGCATTTATTTTCTATTCTGAACTTCTGTGTCTTTAGCTAGGAGTACTTTGCAATCACTGGCTTTTGATTAATCAGTTATTTGTTCTTTTTTGCACAGCCCTGTGTTGCAGTTCTTTTTATATGTATTGTTAAAAGAGGCTCTTCCATTTTCAGCAGATAGTAAGTGTGTTACTGAACTGAAATGCAGAATTTTCCTTTATTTGCGTCTGCCATTGATGAATACTAAACAACACTGCTGCTAGTAATGCAGTTCCGAAATTATATAATTGCAGTTATGATTTTGGGATAGTTTCATTAATCCTTTCCAAAGAGTTGAGTAAACTTGCTTCTTAACAGGTTGGTTTTTTGATTTGGAGTTTAAATGTGAAGGGAGATATTCCCGGCCTGATGGCATAGGGTGATAAAGTGTGGCCCAGGCTACTCTCTTTTTAGTTAGCTACACAGACACTTTTGAATTCAGGCTAAGAGGATGGCTTTGAGCAAATTACGTTGACTCAGTCATCCAGGGGGGAGGGAGGTGGCTTGACGTCACCTATGAGTAGATTGGTGATTGCTGACTGAAGAAGCTGGACAAACTCACATTGCTGAGCTTGGGGGAGGGTAGATGTGTTTGAGGGCATGCATGTCTCCCCCTCATTAGGCCACTGTCTTAAGTTAAAGTGCTGGCCAGCAGGAGGAAGGGATACACTGCTCCGCAGAGGCTGAACAATGGCCTTTACCTACTACCAGAGACTCTGTGCAAGGAGAGTGAACATTCTGATTGTGCTTGTTGGGCTGTAGGCTGTATTCTCATGTCCTTTTAGAGAGAATAGGAAGATTAGGTGCAGGTAGGGGGCTGTTGTGTTGAGTCCTGCGGAGGTTGGAGAAGAAGGGAAAATAAATAAAAAGGTGATCTTTTCAGTATCAGTGAGAATTTATCGCCAAATCTTTCAGAGGTAAGATGGTAGTGAAGCAGTTCTGTCATCTTCAAGCCAGAGAAACAGTTGATAAAGATTAGTAAGTTGTCATTGCTTAAAGTTTCAGCTTCTGGCATCAGAAGGGGTTAATAAGGAGAGAATGGAACACAGTCTTTCACCTCTCCCCTGAGTCTTACTCAGGAGCTCACAAGACTTTGCCCCAGTGACATATTTGTCCCTGTCTCATGGTTAGAATCAGTCATTTTCTTACCTGGATGAGAGCCCTCCGGCCCATTTATTTCTCAGGCTGGGGTTTTAATTATGTCATTCATTCCAAAGAGAGGAGATAGTCTGGTAGTAGAGAGCTAGGGAGCAGGCATGTCCATTGAATCCAGTGGACTCCTCTCAGAGTCTACTAACCCCAGTGTCATCTGTGGGGGGAATGTGTGTTGCCTCCAAACATGGCTTTGCCAGGTAGTGATGAGCCTGATGGGCAGCATGTGCTCAGGAGACCTGTTCTGTAGTGGTGCAACACCTAGATGTCCTTTCATGTCACTGTTACAGTATTCCTTATTCTAGGGATCCCCTGCCAAGAGTAGCCTGATGTCCAGCCAGTATACCCAAGTCTTATTATACTAGTACGTTGTACATCACACACATGCTGTCCATTCATGAAGTAGGGCATAAAGGTGATATACAGATGTACCTACCTCAGAACTTCTGTGCCGCCAGTCCAAATGTCATCTTTGTTTGTCGGTGTGGACACTGCTTCATCTGCTGGTTACCAAGCTATTTCAGATAAGTGCTTTATTGGGTATTTTCTTCTTGTTTATTTATTTATTTGACATTTGTTTACTGGGAAAGTCCGACTGGATAAATGCCCATTTTCAGCAGAGGCCGTGGGGAAAAGCTCCAATGAACATATCATTAAAACAAATTAAATTACAATATTAGGTTCAGACAATGTCGCAGATATACAATTAGTGGATACATTAAATGCAAAGAGGTATAATAGAACACTGTAAGTACAAGAAGCAATGTGGTAGGCCAGTCAGTATACAAGAAACAAGAGACAAAGTAGTACAGTATCAGAGAGCTGTGCTTTATGGTTGCAATAGAAGAAGCAATAGTTAGGACATACTGAATATGTGATACTTGAGATGCACCTAATATGTTTTACTTCAAGGTAATATATGACAAATAAATAAGTAAAGTTGTGACACACTAAACACAGATTGAAGCAAGGGAATTTCAGCAGTAAATTTCAGGAATGATTCTAAGATAAAGAAAGGGTAGAGTATGAGTAGAAATAGAGAGTATTCGATAGAAAATATATCACTGAAAGATAAGTCAGTGAAGAAGTTAAGCAAGGTATGTTTGTTGTGAAGTTACGTCATCCAGAATGGGAAAATACCAGTGTGGGAGCCAGATTCCACATAAGGACTGTCACAAGCATTGTTTGTTTTGTAAGGAAGAAGAACAAAAAAATTAGGTCAGGTTCGGCTGCTGTATCACCTCCCCTTGATGTCTCTCTTGAGGCAGGTGAAAGCCCTGAGGATCATTTGGTTATTCCATCTGATTCCTTTGCTGTGCCATTTCAGAGGTCGGCAGATGTCTGTTACGCACATCCTTGGAGATTCTGCAGATGTCCATTATGAGTGTTGAGGGGGAACTGCGTCTCATCATATCCGAGGGACCGAGGGATGTAACCAGATTCTTGTTAGGGAGGAGATTCCTACTATGTTGATTGAGTGTAGGCAGGGGTCCGAACCTTTTAAGATCTTAAGGGCGGACGTCACTTTGAAAAAGAAGCAGAAAACAAAACATATTTCCCCTGCTTCTAAGGAACCTCAGAGTAAATGACAGGATTTCACTGTGGTTGTTTAATGGTCTCATTGCCTTGAAGCCCCCACAGAGCCACAGAGTTTCTGTTCCTGCCTCCCTCTTTGGTCTTCTACTCCTCTTAAGAGGCCTAGGGAGCAGGGCTATTCTGATGTGGAATTGGAATCTGAAGAAGATTCTTTAGCCTATTCCTTTTAGGTATCCTTCCATTAGGATATGGTTCTGAGGAAGAGGGCTGCATTAGTCCATTTTCTCCTTTTGAAGAACTTTCCTTTGGGGATGTTATTTCTCTGATGAAGGAATTTTTAATGGGACTGTACCCAAGATTCTGATGTTCTGAAGAGGTACTATGAAGTCTTCCAGATGGAGTCTTCTAAGCCTTCTGCTGTCCCTCCTGTCCTTGCTGCCTTGTTGGACACTTTTTCATCAGTTTCTCAGCCTCCTGATTCTCAAATGATAGGTTTTAAGAGGTGCCTGATGATTGTAAGTTTCTTTATAACTGTCCTTCTGCTGACCCCTCTGCTGTTTCTGTTTCTTTTCAGACAAACCTTCCAAACTGTTGTGCTCCACTAAATTACTTCTTTCTGATAAGGACAACAGGGCCTTTGATAAAGTTAGGCAAAAACATGCACACTGCTGCTACCTTGGCTTTTCTAGCTGTTAACTACTGGACCCACAGGACTGGGAGTGTTTTAGCTCCTCTTTCTCAGGTTATTTCTGACCTTCCTGAATCTGAGGTGAAGGCTTCGGCCCTGTCTTTCTTAGGATCCTGTTCTCAAGAGGCCCGTCATTCTATTAAATGTAGTTATGATGCAGCTGATGCTTCTTCTAGAACTGCTGCCTTTGGTTCTGTGTTAAGATGTTATTCTTGGCTTCACCTCCAGCGTTTGCCTGATGATATTAAGGCTAAAATAATGGATGCTCCTCTGGACAATAAAAATCTCTTTGGTTCTGCTGCTACTGAGTTTTTTAAGTCACTGCAAGGGAAGGGCAAGATCTTGTAGGAATTGAAACATATTTTTGTTTCCCATATTCCCAAATTTCAGAAGAAGTATCCTTCCAAGTCTGCCTTTGTTCGTAGACAGCCTTGTCCTCCTCCCAATGGTAAAAAGGGTTCTAAAAGGGCTTCTTCTAAGTCTACACAGACTCCTACAACTCAGAAGCCTCCTTTTCCAGGCAAGCCAGGTTCTATCTTCTTTCCACCCTCCTAAGTCATGTTCCTTTATCCCTTTGCCTTTCCCTGTCTCTTCACAGCTGGTTAAGGATCACTCAGGATTCTTGGATTCTGTCCATTATTCACCAGGGGTATTCCATGGTGTGGAAATCCCTTCCTCCTTTTTTGGTTATTCCTCAACCTCCTGAGGAACAGCTGCTTTTTTTTCCAGATGTACTTCAGTGACTTTTGTCTCAAGGCACCAGCCAAGCAGTTTCTGCTCCTCAAAAGGGGAAGGGGTTTTATTCCAGAATGTTTCTGGTTCCCAGGAAACAAGGCATCTGGAGAGCCATTTGTTCCCTATTCTTCTACCTCAGGCTTTCCTAGTCTTTCTGGATCTCAGGGATGCCTATCTTTATATTCCTTTTCATCCACTTTTCAGGAATTGTTTGTGTTTCTCTATTTCTTCCTTGCATTTTCAGTTCTCTGCTGTGCCCTTTGGCCTCTCTGCTGCCTCAAGGGTCTTCCCCAAATACCTTGCTCCTTTGATTGGGTTTTGCAGGATGAGGGGGATGCATATCTTTCCTTACCTGGACGACCTGCTCATTCAGGCTTCCTCTCCAGAGACCCTGCTTCAGCACCTGCACTATGCTGTTTGCCTCTTGCAATAGCCTAGGGTTTACAGTGAATTTCTAGAAATTCATCCTGACTCCTCCTCAGTATTATGTTTTTCACAGATGCAGGCTCCAGACCATTCACATGATGGCTTCCCTACCCCCTCCCAAGGCTTTGACTCTGATTGTCTTTTTTCATTCCCTTCGGCCTGTGGTCTCAGTTACAGCTAGGGAGTATTTAAGGTCTCTGGGGTCTCTGGGGCACATGGCTTCCACTATTCTTATGCTTTCTCTAGCCAGGCTTCATATGAGCAAACTACAGTGGTTCCTAAAATCAGTTTGGCTTCAAAATTCTCATCCTTTTTATTTCCAATTCCTCCTCTTTCATGCCTCAACCTACAGCTTCAGTGGTGGATTCATCAACTGTATCTCAACCCAGGGCTTCCTTTTCAGCCCCCTGTCCCCTCTCAGGAACTCGTTTCAGATGCCTCAAATGTGGGGTAGAGGCTTCTTTCAGCTGTCTAAAGATTCAGGGCCTTTGGTCCCTTCATCAGAGGGTGAACCATATCAACATCAAAGAGATGAGAACTCTCCTTCTTGCTCTTCAGGACTTCCATACTCTGTTCCTTCCATGGCCTCTCAAAATCCTTACAGACAATACCACAGTGAGGTACATCAACAAGTAAGGGGGGCACGGTCTTATCTTTTGTGCAGGCTAGCTCTACAGGTTTGGTATCTGGCTGTCCAGTATCATGTGACTCTTCTGGCTGTTTATATTCCTTCAGAACAGAACCTTGTGGCTGGACTCTCTCTGCAAGTCCATAACACACGCATGAATGGATACTTCACAGAGATGTGTTTCTGGACATTGTCCACCAGTGGGGTTCTCCTCTGATAGATCGTTTTGCCTCCCCTATAAACAGACTGCTTTCTCTCTTTTGCACCAGAGTCTCATGTCCTCTGGCTTGGAAGGTGGATGCTCTGTCTTTTTCTTGGAAGGGAATATTTCTTTATGCCTTTCCTCCCCTTCCACTCATACCAAAGGTCCTGTTCAAGATACAAAAAAACTCTCCCAGAATCATGTTGGTGTCTCCTTTTTGGCCCAGACAGCATTGATTCCTCCTTCTTCTGCACCTAGTTAAGGGCAATCACCACAAGTTACCTCACAGGGTGGATCTACTCACACAAGACAAGGGATAAAGGGACTCCAAAATCTGTCATATGCTGCCAGATTGAAGAAACTCCAGCTCTATTCAGTCGCATACCGTCTGCTCAGAGGTGACATGTGCCTGACATACAAGGCCATGTCCAACCCGGAATTAATGGACATGCTCCACCTCAAAAAATCCAAATCCACCAAAACCACTAGAGCAAGTGACTTAAACCTTAGCACGGATATAAATAGGACGTGCTGGAGGGATAGATTTATCACTCAGAGACTCCCTATGCTGTGGAATAAAATCCCGGTCCATGTGAGGCAGAGCACCTCGCTGGCTCTGTTCAAGAGAAATCTTGACCTGTGGATGGGAGATCGTAGGTTTACCCCGGGAATCATCTCTGTGTCACTGCTGGACAGAGGCACAACAAACTAATGGGTACAGTATTTTTTCATATAAGGGGTGGCGTAAGCCACAAAACTTTGGGCTAGGCTTATAAATGCCTTAGGGCAGATAGCCTAGTATAAACCTATGAACCTAATCTTTCTTATATGCCCAAGGTGATTAATGAGTTGTCTCTTAGTCAGTGTATTCATTTGCCCACTTTCTTCACCTTCTCCGCAGTCTGCTCATGAGAAGGTTTTTCACACCTTGCATTTTCACAGACAGCTCAGATATTGTTTAGATAAAACAAGACATTTATAAATCTGAAGAAATTTTTGTTTCTTTTCATCCTAGGTCTCTAGGTTTGGCTGTTTCCAAGCAAACTATTTCTTCTTAGATCTCTAAGGCCATTTCTTTTTGTTACTGTTTTCATGGGAAAAACTTTTCTACCTCTGTGAATGCACATTCTGCCCAGGGCTATAGCTTTCTCTGGTGTTTTTTTTTTTTTTTTTTTCCCCAAAGGGTTGGATACCAGTTCCATCCTTGAGGCTGCTACTTGGACTTGTCTGCATACTTTTACTAAACATTACAAGCTGGATGTGGTTTCCAGAGTTAGAGATAGATTTGCCAGGGCTGTCCTGTATTGCTTTTTGGTGGGCTCTGTTGGACCTTCCGCCTCCCTATGTTCCTTTTTTTTTTCTTCTCCTATTAAACATAAAACATCTTTATTAAGTTATCAGTTATGACAGTCGTACATTTATGTAAATAAAAACAAACCGTGTTGACATAGTCTTAGTTGCAAGCATTTTACGTCACAAACCATATTGACATAATTTTAGTCGCAAAACATTATACATCACTTATAATCTACCCAATTATTGTCAGTCAAACATTACATAGCTCATTCAGATCCTGTCTTTTTTTAAACCTCATTCATCCCCTGTATGTAATATTTCCACAGTTCCCATTTGTTCATATGAAATTTGTTCCTACCCTTTTCTAAGGATCCCAGTTCCAGTTGTTTTGTCTCTGTTACTATATTCACTACTTCTAGTAGTTGGTTTATTTCCATTTTCTAGTAATTTCTTTTTGGCAGCCGCCGTATGTCTAGACAATGCCAGTTCTGTATCATAGCTGAGAAAAATCATTTCCCTACTTAAACCAATTTGCCCACCCAGTATCTCTGATAGATGTTTCTGCTGAGAATCATTAGTTTGTCAACTCATTACACTCTCAGACAATATGTTTGTAATTAATTCTTGCTTCCCTGTCACATCTCCAACATTTGCTGTCTACCTGAGGAAAAATTCTCTGGAGTCTGCTTGGAGTACAAAATATCTGTGTAAACATTTCCAAGCAAAAATCCTAAATATTCTAGATTGCATATTTGGGAGACATACATATATATCACTCTATTGTTTCTTTGTGAATTGCTTATCCAGTCTCTCCCAATCCTGTCTAACCTCCTCTGATTGATTATTATAATATCATGCAATATGTTGTTATATGCTGTTCTAATTATTCCTTTTTTTTTAACAACAGCTTCTGTTTTAGATTTTACTAAAAACTCTTCCAGTGCTGGTCTTTTAGGGACCACCCTATTTCTTTCATTTTGCCTGTACTCTATCAATCCTTGATAGGGAAGGTAATCTCTAACCTGCAGTCCCAATAAATTATTGGCATCTTCCCGTTCTGTTACCTTTCCTTCACTAGTTATTTGCTCCCAATACATTGGTTCCTTTGCCAGTTTTCTCTAATAAATTCCAGCTCCCTTTTGCCTGTTGTCTGTATCTCTAATTGCAGTCATCCCTATCAGCAGAATCTCCTTTTTCTATTCCCATGTTGGCTTATTTCTTAGAATACTGTTTGCTACTTTATGAATATAATATTCTGTAGGGTTATTGCTATTCTCCTTAAACGTCTGCATCCAAAATCACAGTCTCTCCTTGCCTCTTGAGTCCCCCCCGTTTCATCATCATCATCCCTTTCCACGTTTAATTATAGGTTTCTGCTTAAGGTGTGTATAGGAGCCTTAAATGTGTAGCTCTGAAATACTTCTTCATATTAGGTAATCCCAATCTTCCTTGTTCTACTGAAAAAAATCAACTTATTCCACTTTACTCTTGCCATCTTCCCCTCCCAGATAAAATCCTTCAACTCTTTATTAATTGCCATATACAACTTCTCCTCTGGTTGATATATGTCTGACCTGCATATGAGATTAAAGGGACTAAAAACATTTTAGCATTTTAACCCGGCATGTAACCATCGTTCAATATGCAGATGACTCCTCCCTCATATGTTCAGCTCCCTCCCTACCAGAACTACTACAAACAGCCCAACAATCTTTCCAAGACATTGAAAAATACCTCTCAGTCTCTCAACTCGTACTCAATCTAAATAAAACAAACCTTATGCTCTTTGCTAATAGCAATGTTCCAGATAACTCTCTCCCTTCACCATCTATTCTGTCAGTAAAACTAAAATTTAACCTGTCCAGCACACCAAACTCCTTGGAGTCACAGTTGACAGTTACCTAAAATTTGACAAACACCTTGCTCTAACTATATAAAAACAATTCCAGAACACAAACCAATAAACAAAATAAAAAAAAGGAGGAGGAGGATGAAATGGGCCGGTGCAGACTTAAAAAAGAGTGAACCCTGAAAAGTATGTTTATTAGGAGAGATTACCCTACTTTTTTTTGGACCCAATTTTGTCAAAAAAGACAAAATGGGCATTTTTTTTCCTTTGTTAGCTTTAGTAGATTAAGAAAATTATATTTATGGAAAGACCATCTTTCAGAGAAGATCACTCCCAATGACTATAGTAATGCTTTTGTTTTATTTTATAATTTGCACTTTCAGTGCATTAATGACTTTATTTTCAGGAATTGGGCAATTTTTGAAGCCAAGAAGGATCATTTAAGAAGGGTGGCGGTAAAACCAACAGTTGATTACTTAAAAACTATATACAGAGATGCCCAAGCATGACTTTAAGGGGTTTTCGTCTTCTGAAACAGAGACTTCATCAAAATCATTCTGATGAAGTCTCTGTTTCTGGAGACAAAAGCGCTTAATTTTCAGTTTTGTAATAAAGAGTGTGAACCTGGAGGAGCCTGGATCATTCTTTCTACTTTTTGCTGGTGATTTTTGGTGTTTTACTTTGGATGAGTTTAAGGGGTGCCATGAAATAATGTGGCCATTGTCCCCATTGTTAGTTCATTATTGAGTGTTATAAAGTTTACATCAAAGGCTTTGGAACTGTTACATTAAGATATAGGTTCGATTACCATAATAAGGCCCTTGTTTATGTGGCTGTATGCCAATGCTGTGAATGTTTTTACATTGGAAAGACCATCAATAGGTATACAAAATGTATTTACCAGCATGTTTGACATTCACAAACTGAATGAGAACAATGCCTTGGCCAAATATATATGTAAATTTTCCAACCACAAGTTTAAATTTATAGCCATTGATCAAGTGGATGTTGGACCAAGAGATGGACCAATTAATTTATTTTTAGAGTACAAAGAATTAATGAGGCAGCTTAAATATAATGCCACACATTATCCGGGCCTCGATGAAGTCACCTCTATATTCAGTGTTTTAAAACTTAAAGCTGATTTTTTTTCTTTAGGGCTTCTGTAGTTTGTGGTTCATAATTAAATTTATAATTAAAATAGAACATTTGTTGAGTGTACATGGGTGTGTATATACATTAGTACACATATATGGATATACATATATTTGTATGTTTTTGTGTCTAACAGGGATCTGCGTTTAAGTATGTTCTGTGTTTTTTTATAACACACATTCTTTTTAGAAAATTTTATATGTTTCTATTCAGTGTTATGGGTGCATAGGTACTAATGTCTTTTGCTCTCTTTTTATTACTTTTTGGTATTGTCAATGTTCAATCAATAGGTTTTGTAGTTTTGAAAGTGTTGTATATTTTTAAGGATATAGCCAGAAGTTCAATTAACTCAATTAAAACAATCAGGTGGTTTGGTCATATTATATAAGTGCTGCAGATGAATTTTATATTGGTTCTGAGGAAGTCTATAGTTTATTACTGATGAAAGCACTAAACAAATAAACTTGTTTAAGTCTGCTCCGGTCTGTTTCCTTCTCACTCTACCAAAAAGGTTGACATTAAGCTAGGGTCACTATACAGAGTCAAGCCATATCTAACTGAGGCCACTAAACATTCCATAGCTAAGACTCATGTACTTTCTACCCATCTATATGCTTCACCAATATTTGCTAATCTCAGAAAATCAGATTTAAACAAAACTGTAGTCCTGCTACAACAAAATTGCAGAATTTGCTAACCTCCCTTACAGATCGTATCACTGCACAGCACTCCAAAAACTAAATTGGATTGAACTACCCAGTCTCCTATCCCTCAGCTAACTAACTTTCATTCATTCCCTCTTCCACCATCCAGCCAACTCTCCAGCACTCGAGCGTAGTGCAGCCCTACTCAAACAGCAGGCCACTAAGATCCGCCAACAAACTACTACTCAAAGTAACTAAATCTAATAATTGTTACTGTAAGTGTCTATTTTCCCATCAAATATCGAAGTCCTGGAATTCCATGCGTCTGACAATACTAAATTCTAGCAACACATCCATGTTTAAACTACTGCTTAAGGAACACCTAACCAAAAACTGGCTTTGCTCCTGCACTAATCCAGGCTGATCAGTCATTCCTTGTTCTTACAATCAAAATGTCTCTTCCATTACTAAATTCTAACATCCAAATTATCCTTTCTCTCATGGAATTCCAATTTCTCTCTATCTTTCTCAAGCTCACTACTACTCCTATTTTTATCTACCTAGCTCAAGCTTCCTACAAATTCGTCGCATTCCCTCCTCCTTGTACTTCACCTCAGTATTGCCTTAGCTATCACTGTTTAGAACAAGTAGCACTAGCATAGCAACAATCAGCCATATTCTTGTTCATGTACCACACATGTATCTCATAAATATTTACCACCAAAACCATGATATTGATCTATTGATCTGTCATTTCTCTGTGATGGCACAAGCTATTTCATGCTAGTTTATTAGCTTTCTTTTATTTTACTTTATATCACTCTTTCAATTTCAGTTTTTGTGTTATCTTTTGTTTAGTCTCTTCCCACATATCCTTAACTCTCACACTGGAATCATTTTTAAAATCTATACTCCTAAATGTTTCATTTTATCATGTCCCCATAAATATGGATATTGCTGAATCAATTTGTGTGTGGGTACATAATTCACCATTATTGCATTTCTTTTAGCTTTATTAATTGTGTATCCTGAAAAGATTTAGCAAAGCTAGACTTCCCACTGTGTGATTCCTTAAACCTCTTGTATTAGAGGCAACATGGAATATATACAAATTACTCATTAAGGACATGAGGTGTTTCAGCTAAATGGCAATTCTGAATGTCCATGACGTTTCCTTTTAAGTCTATTTATGGGCAAATTCAGGCCAATAAGGCCAAACCCTACTAGCTTTGGACATGTATGTTTCTGCCTTATTGTGGCATCATCAGCACAGCATAAGTGGAATGTTTGGCTAACATTTGGAAACGCAGGGTTGTCGTACCCCACCGATATCCATAAACCTTAGGGTGACTGCAAAATATACCAATTTACAAAGTAAAACAAAAAACGTGCATGTAACTCATACCTGCACATGCTGCCTCTAGGCATCAGGTTTACTGGTTTAGTCCCGCTCCGCTTGCTTCATGCCCCACCCTGCCCCCATATCCCACCCAACCCCCGGTAGTACTACATTAATAGTACCACTGGCATGCTCTCTTAATTAGCTAACCAACTACACATGCTCCTAGAACCCAGCAAACTCCTAGCACAATAATACACCCTCTGTCCACCCCACTATCCATATTAACCCACCCATAGCTATTCTATTCTCTCTGATCATTTACCCACCACATACACTCAATACAGACCCTACCCTAGTAATTTACTATGACTACAGCTAAAACAATAATGCTGCTACCCTTAGTACCCCTGCTGTTCATTTCTTATCACCTAAGCTCCTATGAGTATGTACAGCATCTTGAAATCCAATAATCAAACTCTCAAACAGACACCAAACCAGCATTTAGCAAGTTTATCCACCACATAACCAGCCCCTCTCCTAATTCCTCGCCCCTCAATTACCATCACCCAGCTAAATACTGCTACATTAGCTTAAAAACCAAAAGCTACAAAAACATCATAAACACATTTTTAAGACTCATAAGCAACTTAAAAATTAATCTTATGAAGGATGGAGACATCCACCCCAACCCTGACCCATCCACAACAGTAGTCCCAAGCATACCATCTAACAACACAATGTGTACTACCCAGATTGATAGACTTCCAAACTCATTTCTGGTCTGTCATCTCTATATCAGAAGCCTAAACAACAAGATCCATAACCTACATGGACTCGTAGCTGTTCACTCCCCTGATATCCTCTGCCTCACAGAAACCTGGCTAAAACAAATAACCAAAGATAATGAAATAACCCCCCCCCCCCCACAGTACAACATCCTTAGACTGGACCAGATCTCCAAGAAAGGTGGCAGGGTAGCTGTACTATACAAGTCTACCCTAACAATAACAATTGGCACCCAACAGCCACCCCAGTTTGGCAGTGCGGAAATTCTCATCACCAAACTAATAGTAAACAAAAATAAATCCAGATACATTGTCTGCATTTATATTCCACCCGGGAAGAATGATAGTACTCTAGAAAATATCTTACATTGGCTAGCTTTTAACTATCCCCAGGAAACCATTGTCTTGGGGGGGGTCTTTAACATTGATTGGAACACATGTTCCTCTGAAACTTCCTCCACCCATTTAAACCTCCATGGGTTTACTCAGATCATTGCCACCCCCACCAGATTTAGCGAAAATAGAGTTAAAGATAGTATCCTTGATTAGATACTTAACAGCCACCCCCAAAAGTACAAGTCGGGTACATTACCCGATGATCTAAGTGATCACTGTCTTACCTATATTATTAGGCTCAAAGCTGACGTTCCCAACCAGCCCATCTACAAAACTGTAAGAAACGTCAGGAACTTTAACCTTGACAACTTCCAAAATGAACTCAAAGCATGTAATTGGAATGTCTTGAAACAACTCCCATTACAAGAAGCAGTTGAGTACTTCAGTACCAGATTTCTGGCTATCCTTCACTGCCATGCTCCTACCTGTACCATCCGTGCAAAAGCCACAGTTGCACTGTGGCTATCTAAAGAAACAAAAGCCAAAGTTAAACTAAGAAACAACGCCTGGGCCAGGTGGCATGTTACCAAAGCCCCTATGACCAAGTAAGATACCGGAAGCTAAGGAATCAGACTAAAAAAGCTGTCATTCTAGACAAAAAAAAAAAATCACTACACCCTCCTACAACAAAAATATCAGCTAAAACCTCAAAATTTCTGGGCTGGTGTTAACAATCTTCTCCACCCAGGCTGTTCCGCCACTCCTACCCTCATCAGCTGCCCTTGATAAATCCCCTGTAGGAATTGCAAATAGCTTCAACTCCTTCTTTACTGAAACTATCCAGTCTCTAGCTACCCATCTCACTCCATTGGACACAAACACCAGCTCTGGCACATCTAACCCTGATCCACCTAGCACCCAGCCCACCTTTACCTTTCAAACAGTACCTACCAACCTGATCCAGACCTTACTCAAAAAGCTAAAACCTACTACACTAGCTGCTGACCACCTCCCAGCTGAATATCTCCAAAAAGCAGCAGATGCCATAGCACTTTCCATTTCTATTTTGATCAAAAGATCCATCTCAGGCTCCATCCCAGCAATATGGAAAATATCAGATGTTATACCTCTCCATAAAGGAGGAAGTTCCACAGAGTTATCTAACTTTAGACCTACAGCCATTCTTTCACCACTAGCTAAAATCATGTAAAGATGCATACACAAATCATGCACTTTCTTATTAAAAACGGAAAGCTCGCTGACTCTCGGCATGGCTTTAGGCCATTCCACAGTACCACTATGGCTCTTCTGTCTTTCTCTAATGTCATCAGTCTTTATCGTAACAACAACAAGCTATCTTCAGTACTCTTCCTAGATTTCTCAAAAGCTTGCAGTATGGTCAACCATCAGCTACTGCTCAACACCCTACAAACCATCAGTTTAGACCAGCATGCATTAAAATGGTTGCACTACTACCTAAACGGTAGACAGCAGGCTGTCTTATGACAGAGCAAGCTGTCATCCCAACGTCTTCTAACCCTAGGTGTCAAACAAGGGTCCATACTAGGTCCCCTTCTTTTCTCTATCTTTATCAATGATCTGCACACCACCATCCCAGGAGCCACCTGCATCCAATATGCAGATGACTCAATGCTAATATGCTCCGCCTCCTCTCTTACACAACTTCTAACCCTCACCCAGACCACTTTCAGCACGGTAGAAACATGGCTAGCTAATCGCCTCCTGCTTCTAAATCCTAACAAAACCAAGCTACTACTTTTCTCCCTTAACCATAGAATTTCTCCTCCTTCCTTCAACATCAAATTTAGCAATGACACCGTTATCTCCCCTGATGACCATACAAAGCTTCTAGGCATAATAATAGACAACAGCCTTAAATTTGATAAACATGTAAATCACACTATTAAGTCCGTCAACAAAAAACTCTGCTCCCTGTACAGAGCCAAACCTTCCCTCACCCCCTAGCTAGAGTAGCTATTGCAAGATCACACCTCCTCTCTACCCTTATGTATGCCTCCCCTGTACTCATCAACCTATTCAAAACCGATCTCAACAAATTATCAGGATGTTACAATCATATAGCCTTATTCATTACTGGCATGGCTTTTAGGACCCACCATTGCCAGAACCTCAAAGCACTGGGATGGCTAGAGAATCCTACCCTTCTACAGTTCAACCAGCTTAAAGTAGCGCATAAAATACTCCATCAACCTGATAACACCCCTGCCCTCAAAAATATTCTCACCCCTCATAGTGCCCCCAGGCCATTACGCTCAGCTGATAAAATATTGATACTGACCCAAAAATCCAAAAATTCTGCAGACAATGCTATATTTGCCAACTCAACCGGTAAAATTTGGAGTCTACTTTCTACTACCTTTACCAAGGAAACCTCACTACCCCTATTTAAAAGAGAACTCAAAAAATACCTCACATCTCATTGGCTGTGCTCTTGTTCTAAATCTGACTAACAACTTCACTAATACATGTCTTGCTACCCAACCTGCTGTTTAGCCAAGCAAATATGCCTCATAGCATTTGAATGTCTAAGCATTGTGAATTATGAAATCTGATTGTATTCTATGTTCACATTTTCTGATACGTCTCTGCCAATCAGATGCAAGTCTGCACATTGTGTATATTGATATCGGCCTGTATTCTTTGTCTATATTTTTCTACACATGTCTACCTGAGTTTATCACTCAGTGATGTATGTACTGTCTCTTTTTTGGTATGTGGAGCTTTTCTCCCCGGGCCTCAGCTGAAAATGGACATATATCCAGTAGGGCTATCCCGGTCAACAAATGTAAAATAAGTAAATAAAATAAATAAATGAGTAAAAAAGGTCACACAGAAAAAACAGTTAAAAAAAAAGAAAAATCTAGCAAAGCTAGACTAATCACTGTCTTCCATTAAATTGTTAGTTAGGATATTTTGCAGTCACCCTAAGGTTTATGGATATCAGTTGGGTATGACAACCGTGTGTTTCCAAATGTTAGCCTAACTTTCCACTTATGCTGTGCTGATGATGCAATAATAAGGCAGAAACGTGCATGTCCACAGCTAGTGGGGTTTGGCTTTATTGGCCTGAGTTTGCCATAAATAGGTTTAAAAGAAAAAGTCATGGGTATTCAGAGTTGCCATTTAGTTGAAACACCTGATGGCCTTAAAGGGTAATTTGCATATATCCCATGGTGTCTCTAATACAAGAGGTTTAAGGACTCACACACTGGGAAGTCTAGCTTTGCTAGATTTTTCTTTTTATTTTTTAACTGATTGGTTTTTGTGTGTGACCTTTTTACTCATTGTTTTTATCCTGAAAAGACCGTAAACTGTCTCAAAATGTTACACAACACTGTAATGTCTCTTTCTGGTTTTATCAGGTATAAAATATCATCATCTGCAAATAGAGCCAGCTTTTCTTAACTACCACACCAATTATATCCTTGAATTTATAAGTCCGTTATTTTTTGCCAGTGGTTCTAAATATGATGCAAGTAACAAGGGAAAGAGGACATCCCTGCCAGGTTCCTGTGCTCAAGCAGAAATTATCAGAGAAGAACCCACCCACTTCAATTTTTGCCTCCGATCCCTCGTATATCCTTGTAATCAACCTTATAATTTTATCAGGGAATGCAAATGCTTCCATTGCCCTGCTCACAAAGTCCCAGCTTACTCTGTCAAATGCTTTCTCTGCACAATACCAGTAGATTGCCAGGCACTCAGTATTACTGCTGCACAGGGTAAAACAGCACTGTCCAAGGCCAAGAGTACAGCTTCTATGGGACCTGACAGTATCCCTGGTTATGTTATACATGAACTACAAAGTGAACTGGCACCTCACCTGTGTGCCCTGTTCAATCACAGCCTCACCTCAGGCTTTGTCCCTAGCGAATGGCGCACTGCTATAGTAATCCCTCTCCACAAAAGAGGAGCGACTACAGACCCTGGGAACTATCGCCCCATTAGCCTGATATGCAAAGCTATGGAACGCATCATCATGGACCTAATAAACAAGGATATAGGGATTCTTCAAACTCTGGATCCCACACAGTTTGGTTTTGTGAAGGGTAGATCATGCCAGCTCAACTTGGTCGACTTCGTTGAGTCAGTCACCAGAGCTGTGGATGAAGACAAGGTGGTTCATACAGCCTAACTTGATCTGGCCAAGGCTTTTGATACCATTCCCCACTCAGGAATCATAGAAAAGCTCACTAAGTGGGTTGCAAACTGGCTCACAGAACCCACAATGTGAAAGTAGCTGACTCCAATTCAAACTACTGACTAGTCACGAGTGGAGTCCCACAGGTTCGGTCCTGGGTCCTCTCCTGTTTGGTATCTACTTCTCTGAAGTCCAGGCCAACACAAAGGTACTCTGACTGATAAAGTTCACAGACAATTGCAAGTTGGGAGCTATTAACTCCCCAAGTGATGTTGACATCCTACAGAATGGCCTCACTGAGACCAATAACTGGTGTCAAAACCATGGCCTTAAGCTCAATGCTAAAAAGTGTCATCAACCCCTTTGGGAAAAACCTGTTTCCCATGAATTACCACATTGATGGTAGTCCACTGAATACAGAAGGCATTATAAGAGATCTAGGAACACAGGTTGACAGCAACCTCTCTTTTGATCACCACATTGCCACTGTGGTCAGAAAGTCCTTCTATGTGGCACTTCTCATTACTAAGGGTTTTGCAGCCAGGATCATCACTGCTCTGTTAATGTTGTCAAATTCAAATATTTGCCTTCCCCTCCACAAAGCCAGAATGATCATATCTATCAGTTTTGCCTTTTACCATTGTAGACTAAACACTTTATAATCATGGGTTAGTGTTGAAATGGGCCTGTATGAAGCTGGATTTGATGGCTGTGTGGCCTGTTTAGGTGTTGTAGCTACCACCACTTTCTTTTAAGATGTTGGCACTTCTCCTCGTTTTAAAATACTGTTAAAACCTTTCAGCTTTTCCCTCCTAGCTTCCAAACTTACAGGAATACCATCTATTCCTGGGGACTTTCTTGTAGATTGGTTATACAACACCATTTTTCTCTCCTGTCCTCCTGTCCTAACTGTTACCAGTTGAGCCTCATCCACCTGTGACCTTGGCATATTTAGTTCTTCTGTAAACATTTCCATTTGTATCTTTTCTTGACTCCCATATTTCTTTGCTTTATACAGGCTTTAATAGAATTTCTGAAATATTTTGAATACTTCTACAGAATCTCTTATCTTCCTTGTTATATGCTCCCTTAGCTTAGTGGCAGCCCTTTCTACTTTCTGATGCCTGAGTTGTACTAAAAGTTTTTGTACTCTACAGTTATTTTCAAAAATCAGTTTCTTAACAGCAATTTTTCTAAACTCATGCATATTATCAAGGTGATGCATTATTTTCTGTTTATCATTCTGCAGCTGCTCCTCCTCTTGTTCTGTGAGATTCCCCATATTTTGCAGTACTTTAACCTTAATTTGTTAGTCCCTCTAAATAATTCTTGTTACTTCTTAACCATATCTTCCTTTCTTTTATATCCACCCTATTTTAAACTCCACTTTGGTTTTATCTCACTCCCTAGCTATATTATCAGAAGAAACTTGTATCTTCTCCCATTTCTTAAATTCCTCTTTTTGCAACAGGTAGGTGGGAAAGCACCAGCATCTCATTTTTATTTCATTACCCTGTGTCTTTATTTCAGTATTATTGGTGCATGATCTGTAATAGTTATTCTGTGCTTATCAAGACCTTCAATTAAATGCATGCGTTCCTGTGAAATGTAATCTCTGTCTAGCCTAGCCCAGTTTTTGTATCTTGGGAAATAATAAGTAAATTCACTCCAAACTCCTAAATTCACATCTTCCATGCTAAATATTTGTATTTCTTAAAAATCTACCCTCCTTTGTTAAATATTCCCTTCTGCACCCCCAGACACATCTTCACTGTTGCAAATCAAATTCCATTCCCCATCTGTAAGTAATATTCCTTGCTTGCTGAAAGCTAATTATTTCTCCCAGAATTGTATTAAGCTCCATTATAGTAAATTTAGGTAGAATGTAAATACATGCCAGTAGCCCCTTAGTATTACAAGTCTACCATTATTATCTTTTTTTGTCTTCTGTCACTACTGGACCTATTGCAATTAATATAAGTACTCCTGTTTTCTTTTGTCCCAGGTGTTCTACTGAATAACCATCCTGAAAACCTTTATCAAATTCACGTTCAGTTCTGTCCAAATGTGTCTCCTGTAGCTTAGATATTTGTATTTTTCTGTGAGACTATTGACATTTACATTACAGAAAGCTTCATTGTATTAAAAAGCTATTATTCCAACCAAAAGTTTTTGTTTTATTGAAAGCCCTCAAACAAAAAAACACCCCCCTAAAATCCATTCACTTAATAATAACACACACAACTGTGTACATCTTAAAATATTGAGGTTTGACCCTCCTGATGGGAACAAGTGTTCCAAACTGACAGCCATGCTCATAGACTTGAGATAACCTAAAAGGAAGGTTATCCATGCTAAGGCATATGGTTCAGCCTGTGCTTCTACTAAGTGCTGTCTGATTTTGTCTCATCTTTATAGCTCTTCCAGTTAAGTAAACACAATGCTTTCAGAGGTCATTATCTTCTAGCCATTTCTCTTTATCTGATTGGCTCCTGGGGACGTGAGGACCAGATACAAAATTGCTACTAATCATACATTTAGTTGCTAGAAGAAAGCCTTATAATATTCAACATTTTTTCATTTACTTGCTTTCTATTAAAACGTGTTACTAGATCAAGCTAAGGGCTATATTCCAGTCATTCCCCTATGTAAGAATGAGAAAAAGCACACCTTTTTTATTTTATCATGCTCTTTACATTGCAGTGATTATATTTCTTAAACCTGAACAAGAAGAAAGAGAGAAGAAGGGAGAAAGAAAAAACAGGAACACCTGTTTACACTATTATCCCCATTACACTTAAAAATAACTGAGAAAACTTTATGGCATGCAAAGAAAATCATGCACTATAAAAATAGTACCATTAAGAAATAAAATTTTGTTTTGCTCACAGTTTACTTTCTCCCCCCAAGTATTTTCCAAATGTTAATGACATGAAGTAGGGCATATACTTTAGAGTCCTCTAGAAGTTCAACATAGTCCAAGAGAGTCCATTATTTCCAGATTTTCTTCTTCTGTCACATTTCAGAAATATAATTAATGCTTTGTAATCCACATTTATCAATTTCTAAGCTACTGGTTTTATTCATGTTCATCTCCCAAATCCTGTATCTGCTTCATTTCCATAGTACTGTCCATTCTTCTAGTCGACTGTTGTGCTTTTTTTCTTCTCTCAAGTATTTTCTGTTGAAACACTGGAAAAAGTTTCACTGGCACAGTCTGTGGTCTTTATTACCAGAACAACAAGAAGCAGAATCTCATTCCATTTCACAGCTCAGTTTTTGTTGGAAAACTTTTGTATTTCCTTCTTAGCATGTTCTTCATCAAGATATGCTTTTGTTATTCCAAGGAAGAATATTTTGAAGATAGCTGGGTATGGCAATTTGAATCTCATGTCAGTTACTCTGTCTGTTACTCAACATTCCATGAATAGTGGAATAAATTTATTCTTCTGCCTTCTGTCTGTTACTCAACATTCCATGAATAGTGGAATAAATTTACTCTTCTGCCTGGTGTACAGTGAATAGTCATTCTTCCCAAGCACTCTGTTGTCTCCCACTTTCAGTACTTTGTATTTCTGTTACATTTTTGTCTGAATTAACTCCTTCTGCTGGTAGGATCACACCTTTAATATTAAAGGTGTAGGTGCTTGCTTGTAGCCTGGTTTGAGCATACACAGAATGTGTCCTTTCAATTAATAACTCCTGTGGAAAACCAGTCCAGTTGCTTATTTGTGCCTTAATCAAATTAATAGTCTTGTCCTTCAAGCTTCTCTGATACAGAGAAAATGTCAGAATCTGATTTTGCCCTTTCCTTTTGTCACCAATGGGTTTAGATATGATCCTCGGATCTGACTTAGCCACATACTATAGATTTTGGATCCAGCTCTTGAGCTCCTCCGTCTACCCATAATGCTCTGTTCCCTCCCCAACACCTCAGATCTTGTTTGCCACCATTGTTGTTGGAAATAAGCTCTGCTCTTGAGCATAATAAGCAGCTATTTTCTTATATTTTTTTTACAGTTATTCTTAAACTTTTTTCCCTAAAACTTGTATTTTTTTCTGTCTGATTCCTCCCTCTAGAATATTTTTTTTTACTGGTGTTAGGATTTCTTCTGTCTTTATTATTAACTTCTAGTAGTAGACCCGTAATGAGCAGTGTACTCCAAGGATCGGTCTTGGGCCCTCTCCTCCTTGGGATATACTTTTCTGAGGTACGAGCAAAAACCAGTGGTTTATGGCTGACCTAGTTTGCAGATGACTGCAAGCTGGGCTCTGTCTTAAATTCCCTATTGATGTGAACATCCTCCAAGAGGCCCTTACCCAAACTAATGACAGATACCAGAAGCATGGCCTCAAACCTATAAATGCATCATTATCCCCACTGGGGAAAATGGCATCCCTCCTAATTATCATATTAATAACATACTAAGCATGCAATCAGTCGTGAGGGACTTGGGCACCCAGGTTGATAGCATCTGACTTTTGACCACCACATTGCCTCCTTTGTATGGAAGGCTTTTTACATGGCTCACCTCAAAAATAAGGGCATTTCATCCAGGAACAAGGAGGTCATAACATCCTTGTACTCCTCTCTTATCAGACCCATTATAGAGTACAATGCCCCTTTCATCATGTATCTTGCCAAGCACATGCAGCAGCTGGAGAGACCACAGAGTTTCCTGACCAGACAAATCCAGGGTCTCAAACACCTATCCTATTCAGATAGGCTAAATGCCCTGTGCCTCTGCTCATCTTGTACAGACTGTTCAGAGGCGACCTGTGTCTGGCATACAAGGCCATCTCAGACCCAGCTTTGATGGAATTGCTGCATATCCGTAAATCAAACTTCACTCCCGCAACCCACATGCAGGACATTAACCTTAATGACATTAATAGAACTTATTGGCGGGATAGATTTGTGTCCCAAATACTCCCCCCATCTGTGGAATAGACTGCATCTCCATGTCAAGCAGAATATTTCTCTAGCCCTCTTTGAGGAACCTGGACGACTGGATGGGAAACAGCAAATACACCCTTAGGATTCCACCTGTGTCCCTGCTGGATAGGGGCAACAGGTGTTGACTGTGGGAACATAGGCAAAATTCTTGTCTAGGCTTATAAGGGCCTTCGGGCCAGTAGCCTAATATCATCCTATGAACTTCTACTTAGCTTGAGTAGTCTTAGTACCATTGTTGGTATCTTCCTTTACTTAATCGTTTTTTAGCTCTTCTCTAATTTGCCATATCTGGTATTCCTTTTTTCTTAAAATTTGTTTGTTGTTTAAAAAAACTGTTATTTAATTTCTTGTTTGTGGTTTTCTTGTTTACACCATGATTTTTCCTCTTTGACCATGTTGGAGAAACCAACTGGCTTCAAAAAGTGCACTTTTTGTGGGAATAAGATCTGAAACTCAGATGCCCACAGGAAGTGTTTGTATTGCATAGGACCTGAGCATCTTGACACAGTGTGTCCTGTTTGGGCCATCTTTAATCCCAGGGCGTTATCAAACAGGCATAGTAAACTGATAGGGTTGCTTCCTGCTTCTTCTGGGGTTCATACCCCCTCAACAACACCCAAATCAGGTTCTTTGGACAGGAAGAGATCTCCTCAGATGTCCTCAAGGGCTTCTTCAGAGCCGCTGGACAAGATTAGAAAATTTTTGGTTGTGACCACCTCTGATCTGAGACCTCTTGGGCCATCCTCAGATCCAAAGCCTTCATCGGATCCAAAAGGTTTGGCTCCTATTTTCATTTCACCTTTGCCATCCACTTCAATCTTGGATCTTAAGTCCTTGGATGTGAGATCTACTTCAGGCTGCAGAAGCCATACACCAGAGTACACACTGAAACCTGTGTCATCCTCTGTTCCCACTGAACTTTTTCAGACACAGAAGAAACGCTCTAAACCCTCTTCCACACTGTCTTCCTTATCTCCTAGGAGTTTGTCAGAGGTGGATGTGGATAGGATGAGGCAGAAATTTCCCAGGGCTCAGATCCTGATGGGGGGGTTCTGCCAGCTCTGCCCCTCCTGGATCCATGAGTGAACCTGCTAAGTCTATTCTGTCTCCATGTCTGATCTGACCAGTGGTTTCAGAGTCCCAGGATATGAGATCTCCAAGGGATTTAGCGTCATATCCAAGAAAAGTACCTTCTGTGACTCCAACAGTGCCCTTGTCTGGTTCTGCTCTGATACCCTCTGATCTGAGAGGTTGGAGACTGGTTTGAGGGGTTGGGTTTGACTTCGAATTTGTCAGATCCATCCCTTCTTCTCAGATCCTCAGCCTGGGCAGCTTGGATCCAATTTTCCCCTTGAGGCTTGGATCCAGGGGAAGCCCCAACCTACCTTCCTTGAGGCTTCGGGTCTGAGGAGGAGGTGGAGAGGTTTCCCCTGGTTCTTCAGTATACAGCATGGTAGAAAGGGCTTTCTCTCTTCATAGGGATCCATCCTCTGTTGTCTCAGATCCTACCCATTTTCCATCTTTGATTCTGAAGCTCTGAGCCCATCAGACTTATTCCACAGTGAGAGCCAGCTCCGGGAAGTCTCCAGACAATTCTTCTAGTGGAATCCCCCCCCCCTTCTGTTACCTCTCCCAAACACCCCACAGAGGAGGTTCCTTGGAAGGGGACATGTAAGAGGAGCCGGATAGACTCGCCCATGGAGTCTCTCATAGAAGACACTGATTTTGATGAGGGAGAAGGATCCCCCAGATCACCACCTGATGATATCTCCTTTGGAGTTATCCTCAAGATCCTCAAACAGATAGGTGGCTGATCGTGCCAGTCTCCTTCTCCTGAAGATTATTGTTTCTGGAGGCTTTTGTTTCTGAGCTATCTACATCTTGCGTGACTCCCTCTCCCCGACAGGTGAATTGATTGACTTGTTTTCCCGCTGGACTGTTGAACCTATTCCCAAGCACCTGTACAAGTTTCTGGTCTTTCCTGCTGATAGACCCCACTGGAGCAAGGGAGTCCCAGTTGATGCAGTGGTGGTGGCGACAGCCAAGAAGAAGGAGCTAGCTGAGCAGAGCTCTCTGTTCTTCCACCAAATGCAGAGTCCAGAGTGATGGACAGATTTGGAAAGTGAGTGTTCACCTCAGCTATGTTCATGCTGAGGTTGTTAAACTACTTGGCACATATCACTCTGCTACAGTGAGATTTGAGTAACCAGTTATCAAACACTCCTGAGTCCATGTCTGCTGAGGATTAAAAAAAGGCTTTCTCTCAACTGGCCACTGTGCTGTCCATTTCTAATGCATCGATGAGGCTGATCTCCCATGCAGTGGAAGGTACCTCACAAGCAGCCGGTTCAGGCATAGCCAAAAGGAGACATGCATGGATGCAGGTATGTGATTTTGCAGAGCCCTTCAAGATGTCCTTTGTCACTGCCTCCTTTGATGACACGTCCTTTTTTGGGCCCTCAGTTAAAGACATGCTTACTCACAATGAACATGAGTGAAAGACTGTGTCTGCCGTAGGAATCAAGTTTTCTACTCCTCAGTGGACCATCTGTAGATACCAACGAGGTGGTAAAAAGATGTGGTTTTGAAAATCTCAGGGACCTTTCCAGGATTCTTGTGGGGATAATTCCCCTAGAGGTAGAGGAGGAAATTTTAATGGAGGGCATTGCCCTTGAGGTAGAGGGGGCCCACAGAACCAGGGCTTCCCTTCAAAGATTCTTTTTCTGATGTGCCCTATCAGTGTTTCTGAAGTGCTACCCAACTGTCCAACTCTGGAGGCAGTCTGGGGGGGGGGTCATTTCGCTTTGCACCTAGATGCCTGAACAGATATCACAAAAGATTCATGGGTGCTAAGAATTATATCCAGAGGTTACTACGTACCATTTTCCCTTCCTCCTCCTATCCAAGAGAGTAAACATCCTGTACCCAGTCAGAGGAAAGATGCAGCACAAAAAATACAAAAGCTGTTACAGAAAAGAGTCATCCAGGAGGTCCCACCCAACCCGATAGGATTCAGAATTTAATCATGTTTTTTTTTTTTTTAGTGCCAAAGAAGACAGAGAAACTAAGACCCATTTTGGATCTAAGCAAGTTGAACCAATATGTAAATATGACGAAGTTCCGCGTGGTCACGGTTCAGTTCATCCTGCCTGTTCTGCACAAAGATGATGATTGAATGTGCTCTACAGATCTCTAGGATGCGTACTGTTGTATAAAAATAGACAGGCATTCCAGGAGACATCTACACTTTTGACTGGAGGCCAGTAATTACCAGTTCAGAGCATTGCCCTTTGGACCGATCATAGCTCCCAGGATGTTTACAAAATACATGGCAGTCATAGCAGCTCACTTGAGACTCAAGGGATTCTAGGTGTTTCCATATCTTGATGATTGGCTCAGCACCATCCCATCCAAGCATCAACTTTTACAAGCCAGGGACTACTTGGTCCAGATTTCCAACACTTTAGGCATCTCAATAAACCATGTTAAGTCAAATCTAGTTCCAGTGCAGACCCTAGAGTTCATAGGGACTCTATTGAATACTACAGCTCTGGCGGTGTCCTTACCTCTCTGTCGCATCACGTCTTTGAGACATCAGGTTCAGTCTATTCTCTCTCATCTGTCTCCTCTCGCAAGATTAGTACTGCATGTTCTGGGGTTGATGTCAGCTGCCATACTTCTTGTCCCTCTAGCATGATTCTTTATGCAAATTCTTCAGTGAAACTTGATGCTACAATGGTCCATTTTTATCAGCACCTATCTTTGCTCATAAGACTCTCTCCAGTCTGCAAATGGCATATTCTTTGGTGGATCCAATCTGACAATCTTTTTCTAGGCACACCATTCATTCTTCCACCCAACAGTTGACACAGTGACCACGGATGCTTCTTAACTGGGGTGGGGGGGGAGCTTTCTTGGGAAAGATGGTCCAAGGCATGTAGCTCCCTCGAGAGACTAAATTGCATATTAGTGTTCTAGAGATGAGGGAAGTCCTAGTGTTGCAAGCATTTGAAGATGTTCTCCCTCTGGGGGACTATTGCAATCCAGACAGACAACATGTCAGTAGTCTGGTACATCAACAGACAAGGAGGAACCTGATCCTACCCACTAGGCAGTGAGGCCATGAGGGTTTATGAGTGGGCGATAGCTTCAGGCCACTTTCCCTTTGCAGCACGCATCCTGGAGAATACCAACACCCTAGCAGACAGGCTCAACAGAGCCATTCTGATGCCTCACAAGAGGTCTCTGAACTAGTCAGTAGCGAATATGATCGTCAGTCACTGGGACCAGACTTGCTGCAACCTATTTGCCTCACCCCCTCAACAACAAGTGCAGCAAGTGTTTTGCTCTGATCTCCCTTCAGGGGGAGTCACAGAGAGATGCTCCTGATTCATGATTGGGCTCTGGGTCTCCTGTATGCTTACCCTCCTCTTCTTCTGATTTCAAAGTTCTTATAGAAAGCAAGAAGGCTGAAAAGCTCAATCCTCTACATTGCCTCCTTCTGACCTTGACAGGTGTTGTTCCCCTTCCTACAGTCTCACTTGAGATATCCTCCATGAGTACTGGAACCCCCTCAGGATCTCCTCCCTTATCCATGGAGAATTCAAAACCTCAGTCTACACACCCTGAAGGTAACTGCATGGTTTTTCCACTTCTGGTAGTAATTACAGTCCGGGCTTTCTTCCCCAGGTCATGAAGTTATCAGAAGGCTTCCACCAAGAAAGTATACAAAAGCAAATGGGAAAGATTTTCTCTTTGGGCCTCCATTCAGAATATCAACTCTTTTGCAGAACTAACTTCAGCAATTGTTCTTGTTAACAACTCTTTTTAAAGAAACAACTAGTTTTTCTACAGTTAAGCTTCAGCTGACAAGAGAAAATCCTTTTCTCTGGCTTCATCCAGGTTTTGTAGGGCCTTCATAAAGGGTGTCTTTCTCCTCAGACCCCCCAGTAAAGGACCTTTTCCACCTTGGGGACCTTACTGTAGTCCTTCATGGATTAACTCAGCAACCCTTTGAACCAGCAGACAAATGCAATATGAAGTTTCTTTCTTGGAAAAGTATCTTATTAGAAAGAATTTCTGAGCTCCAGGTCCTGTCAGCTAAGCCTCCTTACATTAGTTTCATAAGGTCAAGGTGTCTCTATGGACAAACCCTTCCTTTCTTCCTAAATTGTCGATGGAAAGTAACATTAACCAGTCCATACAATTAACAGTCTTCTTTCTAAAATTTACGAATAAGGGAGAATACATGCTTCATCTCCTTGATATGAACAGACAATTACATTTTTATCTTCACAGGACAAAGCAGTTTAGGAAGTCCAGTTAGCTGTTTGTATCCTTTTCCCCTAACCGCTTGGGTCAGACAGTATCCAAAATTACGTTAGCCAAATGGATTGCTGATTAGATTTCATTGGTTTATTCTCAAAAAGGACTAGATTTGCCACTACGCCCTCTAGCTCACTTTACATGCTATGGCTACTTCATCTGCTTTGTGATGAAGGACTTCCATTGATGATAATTGTGCTGCAGCCACTTGGTCAAAGTCTCATACTTTTGTTACGCATTACAAATTATACATTATCGCCAGATGCAGAGCTGCTTTTGGTTTGACAGTGCTCTAGCATATCCTTCCGTAAGGACCACCCGAGGGCTATGTAGCTGGGGGGACACTGTTCCATTGGTGAGAATGAATGAAAAGGACAACATCATTTATTTATTTTATTTATTTATTTATTTGCAGTTTGTTTGCCAGGATAGTCCATTGGGCCACGAAGAGCCCGTTTTCAATGGAGTCCTGGGGAGAAAAGCTCCAGAATAATACAGAAAAATCAAAGAAAATACATAGAGTAAAAATACATAGTAGTAATACAGAGAATGCAAAATACATACATAATAGTAATACACAGGATACAACTGATACCGTGCAAGATAAAAATTGTTAGAAGCAAAAATATATATATATTTTTTTTCAGTCAGATGAATACCTACTGCTATTGCTAGAGCTAGAGCTAAAGCTTATAAACACAATAGGAGTTTATTTAAAAAAGTAATAGTTTTTGGAGAGAGAGTAAGGTAGGGGAAACTATGTAGGATGGGAACAAGAACATTCCCACTGTGAAGAATGGTACGAGTGCAGTAAGGATTTGAAGGCAGAGAGACTATTAGTGGTTCGGATGAGAGGTGGGAGAGAATTCCAGTGTAGTGTTAGAGAAAAGGATAAGCGATGTTTACCTGGTGGATGGGCAGGTTTGTACAGTTTTATTAGGTTTTGTGAGTTAGACCTTCAGCATCTGTTAGGTTGATGCATTTGGAAAGTAGAGGCAAGAGAAGGGCAGAGAGAGGGGTTAAAAATAATTTTGTGAGCTTGGATCAGTTGATTATAGGTGAGATAGTTGGGTAGCTCAAGCCAGTTCAGTTGATGTAGGGAGATACAGTGATGGGTAGAGGATCTTTGGCTGGTTGCAAACTTTGAAATTTTATAGTAGCAGGAGGCAAGTTTGGACTTAAGGAAATATTGTAGACTAGTGAGGATAGGGGCTCCATAAAGGAGGGAAGGGATAAGGTATGTAGTGGCCAGAGCAAGCCTGGAGGAAGGAGAGATGTAGCGGCTGTGGCGGTAAAGTAGGCCTAGTTTCTTATGTGTTTTTTTGATATTTGCATGTATGCGGCTATCAAATTTTAGCTGATCGTCAATGAGGACTCCTAATAGTTTAGCGGTGGGGATTATTTCGAGGACAGTATCAGTTTGGCTAGTGATAGAGAAGGAGGCTTTGTTGAGAGTGATGGCTCTAGATAGGGTAAATATCATTAGCATAGTCTTGGTTGCATTGAGTGCCAAAAGGTTGTCCAGCATCCATTGTTCAGTAGATGTGAAGGCATTCTGGGTTAATTTTGCTAAAGAGGAAGTAGAGATAGCAGAGCAAATTATTGTAGAGTCATCAGCATATTAGATGAGGTTACAGTTAAGAATAGCATGGTGAAAGTCATTTATGAAGATAATGAAGAGTAGGGGACCCAGAATTGAACCTTGGGGTACACCTGTGGGGCTGTTTAGGAAGGAAGAACTAGCTTTTTTTCCCACTTGACTGCTTGTTGCCTGTTTGATAGGTAACTTGTGAATCAGTTGATTGTAGAGTGGGATAGGTTAAGTTTAGAAAGTTTAGCAAGGAGAAAGTTGTGAGAGATGGTGTTGAAGGCCTTTGAGAGGTCTAAAAGGAGGGTGGGCACAGTGTGACCAGTGTCATGGGCTTTATTAACAGTCTCCAGGAAGGAGAGGAGGGTGGTAGTGGTGCTGTGGCCAGGTCGGAATCCATGTTGTGTGGGAGTGAGAAGGTTATTACTTAGGAGGTAGTGTAGAAGTTGTAGGTGGATGCATTTTTCAAGAAGTTTAGAAATGAGGGATAAGATAGCAATTGGTTGGAAGTTGGGGATGTCATTGTTGTTTCCTCCTTTATGGAGTGGAATAATAAATGCTTTTTTCCAGAGCTGGGGGACATGGCCCTCTGAGATTGATCTATTTATTAGTATGGAGGTAGGATAGGCTATGGCGTCTGCTGCAATTTTTAGGAAGTAGGAAGGTATCTCGCCAGGGACATTGGAACATGTTTTCAGTTTTAGAAGTAGTTTCTTTATGTTGGAGATCGGAATAGGTTTAATGGAGAAAGGAGCAGGTGGAGAGCTGGGGTTAGAGAAGGAAAAAGGGGTGTGGGTAGGTATGTGTGGGGAAGTAGAGTTATTAAAGAATGATGATGTTAGTTTTAGCTATACAGTAAATGAAGAATGAGTTACATTTGGAGGCTAGTTCTAAGTCAGAGGCATTTGGGTCTGGGCATGGGTTCTCTTTTTTTTACCTGGGTTAAGGAGAGAGCAATTCCATTCCATAATTTATTTGGATTAGTATTATAGTTGGTTTGGAGTGTGGAAAAGTAGGCTTTTTTGCTTTGTTCCGAAGCATTTTCTATTCATTCAGGGCTGTGCTGGTATTAGTTTTATGGAAGGCTTTCCAGGCTTTATCTCAGTTAGCCATGGCACGTGGTTGCTTTTTGTGCATTTGGTTCTCCATGGGGCAAAGGAATCAAGCAGGTGTAAAAAGTTGTATTAAAGTAGGTGACAACATTATCCAGGGACAGGGTTTTTAAAAAGATTCCAATTTGTTCTTTTTAATACATCTGAGAATTCATCAGGGTTAAAATGTTTTAGGTACCGGGTAGAGGTATAGGTATGGGTTAGTTGTATGGATGAGGGAAGCCGATGGGCAAAGGTGGGAAGGTGGTCACCTAGTGGGTCTGGAAGGATGCAACTATTAGTGATATGGTGGGGATATGAGACTAGAATCCAGTGTAGGGTGCTCCCAGAGAGGAAGTCTTTGGAAGGTCTGGTTGTTGAGGTAATAAGTTGAGAGAATGTATAAAGACTGATATTTATGGAGTTGGTAGGAGATTAAATTGTGGCCCAGTTAATGTTACCATCGCCCAAAATTATGGTTTCATTCATAATGTTGGAAGAAACCCAGAAGAGAATGTCTTTGAGGACTGGGGATATTGTCCCCAGGAGGGATAAAGATGGTGATAACGCAGATAACTTTATGGTTGTTCATGTGAAGAAGGGCTGGAAGTAGTTCAGCATTACCAAATTTGGGAATAGCTTTGGAGAATGGAGTAATTAGGAGGTTGGAGGAGTAAAGCCGAGCTACACCTCCCCCTTTTTTGTGTGTTCTGTCTTTTCTAATGATAGAGTAGTTGGGTGGAATTAACTGAGAGTCTTTTATATGGGGTTTGAGCCAGGTTTCAGAGATTGATAAGATGTCTGGTTTAATATGACAAAGCCAGGTGTGGAGATTGGGGATTTTATTACATATGCTTTGGGCATTTAGAGCTGTGAATTGGAGGGACCTACCAGTGGAATGGGGAGGATAGGAGGGGAGGTAGAGTTTTGTTGGAGGCAGGGTCCTTGGTTTGGGTGCATGTCACCAGAGATAAGAATAGAGATAAGGTGATGAATATGGAAGAAGAGGTATTTAACTTGTTTAGTGTCTAATTTGTTGGTTGTGAGCTTAGTTGAGATAGAGCTAGTATAGAAGGGAGTAACGTTTATGGAGTTACTTAAGATTTTATAGGGGAAGAACATAGTGTTGTTGATGAAGTAAAGGTTAGGGGGTATGCTGGATACTGGGGGTACATTCTGTACAAGGACTGAGGTAGTAGTGTGGTAAGAGGGTGAATGATTAGTATAGAGAAGTCTGGAGAGGTAGTTGAGATGCAGTAAGGTAAGAATGAGTAGTATTTGTGTTGATACTGTGACAGGTTTGAAGGACATGGTGTTCATTTAGGATACTTGGAGGTAGGGTTTAGTAAGAAGAAATTGGGGGCAGACAATTATTGGAATTGTATACAATGAAGTGGGAAGGTTGAAAAGAGTTGAGGGGGGTTGGATAGGATGAGGAAGTTAGGTTATGGGTGTGGTAGGTAATCTTATAGGGTAATGGAGGAGATGGGTGGGGGTATATGTAAGTATATGTGTAGGGGTGATGGGGTGGGTGGAATTTGGGGGCAGGGTAAGGGAGCGGAGTGAGCCCGCAGGGTGACCGGAGCAGGTAGAACCAGGAGAAGAAAGAAGATTTGTCAGCAGAAAACAATCAGTAAGATGGAGAGGAGCACTCAAGAGGATTTAATGAGATGTGTGGCTAGGTGCCTATGTAAAGGGAGAAGCAGACAGATTTCAGGTTGTAGAATGTAAGAAAAACTGCGGGGGAGTAGGAACTTTGTTATAAATTACTGTTTATTGTAATAAAATGTAAGGTTAACAGTGGGTATATACTGCCACAGAGTGGCCAAATTGAGTAACTGCAGGGTAATACAAGAGTGGGTAGGGAATGGGAAGGAGCCTGGGGGTAAGGAAATATAAAGTCACTGGTAGGCAACAGGCAAAGGCACGCTAATTTATAGTACAAAATAGCAAGATATAGGATGTCCTACACAATAGGGTGAATACACGTTGTAGGTTGTTCTTGGAGGGCAGTATAGTTAGATTTATAAGTTATGTACTCACCATAACTTGACATCTGTGTTGTTCATTTTCATTCGTCCTCACCCTCCCTCCCATCCATCCCCCATCCTTGACACTCCTAGAAACATCTGTTAGACTGTATTAGAACCATTCAGTTCCAGGTTGAGCCCTGACTTTTCTTATGTCTGTATCTATCTCTGATATAAAGTGAGAGATTAGACAGCAAACTCTATCTGAGGTGTTGGGGATGGAATAAAAGCATTATGGGTAGAGGGATGAGCTCGAGGACTGAAGTCTGTTGTATGTGGCCGAATCAGATCAAATCTCACTGGAAGAATGAAAATGGTTATTACAGATGCCAAGTTATGGTGAGTACATAACTTATATTTTTCCCTATGTGCTTTGTCCTCTAATTCTATTATTTTCTGAAACATCTCTTCTTGAACAGTCTCATTTTCAGCCAGCGTTTTCTTATTTTAACCTCTGATTTTTGCAGTTTTATCACCTCATCTGAATATCTGTCTAAAGCTCCTTCCATTTTCTCCAGCCTTTTGTTGTTTGAGTTGATGTACTCCATCAGGATTTCATTTATTTTAATCAGGTCTGTGTGCAGTTGTCTTATATTTTCCTTTAGCTTACCAGAAGTCATGCCTGGAGCTTGCACTGCTTTTTGCTGAACAGCTGTAGTACTTTTCTGAGTCTGTGTTTTTTCTTCACCTCTTGTAGCTGATTTTCTTTCAGGCAATTTGTATTTCTTATTTCCTGACATCCAGGCAGTGCAATTACTAGCCAGTTATTGTAATTTACCCAGAAATATAAATCCATTGGCTTTTTTCTGCTAAGTTTCTGTTTTCACACTGGGAGAGCTAGAATTAAGCTGTTACTCAATGTGCAGTCATCTTGGAAGTGTCCTCCCAATCTTCTTCTTGAGCTTTTGTACTCTTCCTAGGGTAAGTAATACTGCAGCAGTGATATGCAAGGACACAGTACAGTTCTGCAAAATCTTACCATAACAGTAGATGTCCTTTCCTTCACAGTTGCAGTCTTTCTTCTTCCCTCTTCCACTTTTCTTTACTCCTTTTTTTTCTCTTTCTGGATGCACACTTTCCTCCATACTGTTTTTCCTCCTGGGGCTTTACAGGTCTGAGGTAGGTACATCCATACATCACCTTTATGCTCTATGTCATGAATGGGGAACATCCGTGCGACATACGATGTAGTAATCCTAATACTTTGGTATATTGGCCGGATGTTTGGCTCCCTTAGCAGGGCATCCCTAGAGTAAGAAATGCAGCAACAGTGAAGGGAAGGACATGTGCTGTTATGGTAAGATTTTATACAGCTACACTTCCTTCCCCTAGGTATGACCCAAGTGACAAGCTGGAGCCACATCTCTCTTCAGGATTGGCCAGCCAACAATATCTGCTCACTTCCATTCTCTCTCTGTGGGTTGTCCCCACCAGCTCTTTTGACGGTAATTGAACAGTAGTCAGCTGATTCGCAGTCCGGAGCCCAGTGTGCCTTGGGTGCTTGGGGGCTGTTTATCTTTAAAATTAAAAATCAATAGCATAACTAAAGTTCAAGTACATTTTGTAGGTATTTATTGTGTGAATGTGAACTAGCTGAAAATGGACATTAACCCCTCTAGGCCTGATCAGTCAGACAGCCCTAGGGCATATAGATTCATTCTTACAAGTATGATCCTTGGAGGGAGTCCAGCTATAAAGAAAATACACCACATCTTAGTCATTTCTTTTTTGTCATCTAAATTGTAAAGGAACTGTTTTGCTTCTGCAACTCATTGATCGATTTCTAGGTCTCAACCTTTGGTAGTGCTAAGTATACTTTTCTTTATTATTGTAAAGGTACCTAACAGTATCGCTTTACACTTTATTTAATGACATCATAAGAGAAAATTACCAACAGGTGGTGTTATTGATCTCCCATTCTTTAAGAGAATTTCCATCTTCTGTGACATTTCTGTTTAGGGGAGAATCATTTCATTGATAACTGAATTTTGTGCCAAATTCAAAAAATAGACTGTACCTAATACAACAAGTTGTTTAGTTTACAGGCTTCTTATGACATTAGAAATTGTTTCCTTCTGTTTTGCAGGAAATAACTTGTAAAACTGGTGCATCTTTCTGTAGAAATATATTTTAAGTAAAAGGAGAGATGAACAAAAATCAACCTGTCACAATATCAAAAACTTAAACTGTTGCATCTTTATCAGGTACTAAGCTTTGGGCATTTGTGAGTGACCAAAGGACATTGGCCTGTTGTACTAAATGAAACTGTTCTTGCTTAGGCTGTAGGAGGTATTTGTTCTCCCCTTTTACAGACTGAAGTCCACTCAGTGTCCCTTGTTTTTCTCTACCACTTTACTGCCTTGGGAAGTGTTAGGAACGCAGCATTTGTAGTACATGCCTCTTCAGTTCTTGTAGTCCTAAAAACTGGGCCCCAGTGTGGAAGCTTTTCTGAGTGAACAAAAGCAATCTTCCATAAAAACACCTCCCAAATGTTCACTGTAAGACTTAATTCTGCTGTTCAGTTTTTTTTCCTTGAAGACTCCATGCATTTCTGTTGCTTCTTTGCCAAATAAATTTCCAGTTGTTGTTGACATGCCTGTGGACCAGATGTCTGTCTAGGGTAAGCAAGTAGTGGGAGTAGATGCAGAATACCCATATGGTTGATGTTAATGTAGGGATCAGGTGTTAATTTCCTTGTAATGAAAGATCATTCCATTATCTAAGGCAAAATAGACTGTGGAATTTTTTCCAACATTTTGTTTTGCCTTTTTTCATTAGGTAGTGCAAGCAAATTCAAATTTAAATTCTCATAAACTAAACACTTAAATCCATAAAAAAGTGAACATTTTAAACTGGAAATCTAGTAATCAAAACTAAAACATTAAGTAGAAAAATATAAAGTTGTAATGTCAGCAGATTGTATAAAGTGTAGGAAAATACACATAATAAAAGTCAAAGCTATACCAGCAGTTAAATTTAGAAAAAGCACTTCAGTTCTAGGATAGCTCAGAACAGATGTGACTTAGACCTCCCAAGGTATGGACTTTGGGAAGTTCTCCTACTTAAAACGAGGAAAGGCCTCCATGTTTCCTTCTTTCTTCCTTAAGATGTTCTTCATGCTTCACTGTTGAAGTCATCACATTTGGGTTATCCCTGCCAGGGTAGCCCTCGGCCGGCCCGAATACCACAGACTTAATATTTCTGCGTCAGTTGCTGTCGCTTGAGGACTGACGTCAGGTTGTCAGTATAAAGTAAGGCAGCTGACGCCATTTTATCAGTCTTTCTTGCCATGGAGCCCGAAGCAGAAGCAGTTCGCATGAGTGTCTGTCGGCCGCTACCTGAGTTTCGTCTACCGAATTGAAGTTGAAGTCTTCTAAAGCTAAGTACACCATTAGGGATCCTTTTTTCTTGCACTAACCGATGTCAGTAAAAGTTAATTGTCTCGCCTGTGGAAAACAAATACCACACTGAGACTTCCACTCTTACTGCGTCACTTGTTTAAGCCCAGACCACGATGTTGTTGCTTTTATGCTTTGTTCAATGTCAGAACTATCCGTCATCGGGCCCTTATTGTAGCCAGATATTTTCGCTTACAATCCTCAAATTCCAATATGGCTTGGCTAAGCCATCGCAGATCTTCCGAAAAAACATAAAAATAAAGACAGGGACAGACCGCACAGGTCCAAACCTACCGACGACGCTTCTATTAAGCTAGTCGTCAGTTCTCTGTTCTTCAGTGAGGTGCTTTCGAAGCCACTGATGCCCACTTCTGTTGACTCCCGGGCTGCTACTGAGACCCTTTTGAAGTCTGGTATGCCACAAAACTCTTCTTTGATTAAGGATCCGGCGGTCGTCTCAGCTATGGATGGGTCTGGAGCTGCTGAGCAGGCACTGGCTTCCGAGAAAGTCCTTCACACTACCGAATCTAGACACAAACCGATGTCTTCTTTCGCAACTACCGTTCTTTCTAAAACGACACAGTTTCTTACGCCCAGAATACGAACCACATCCAAGAAACCGATGCCACACTTTCAGGCACCTGCTACCTTGCCTCAGTCTCAAATGCTTAAAATGGCAGAAGACCTTATCATGCTGATCAGGGGCAGACAAGCTACCCCTTCCAAAAAGAAAAGAGATCTGTCCCCTGTAGTTTTTGTCTGAACAAGAGTCAGATGAGTCTGATGCATCTGAATGTGAAGACATGCAACCCCTCTCCACTTATGAGGATTCTGATGCAGAGGATTCAGTTCCTTCAGCCTCTCCCCCAGAAGAATATTCCTTTGGGGAAACCCTGCATACCTTAAGGAAGCATTTCCAATGGGAGAGTCAGGACTACCCTTAGTCTAAAAAGTGACTCAGGGAATTCCTAGATCTTCCACAACACAGACCTTTGGCCATCCCCCCAGTCTTGGATGTTGTGGAGGATATTTTCCTTGAATCCAGCTTGACTCTTGATGCCCTTCCTCCTGCTCCCAGAAAACCAGGCAGGTACTATAGAGTCCCTGACTCCAACAAATATCTTTTTAAAAATCCTACAGCTGACCCTGAGGTAATTTCTCAGGGACCAAAAGGAATTAAAGCAACCTCTACTAAGAATCCCACCCCCTCAGACAGGGATTTCTGAACTTTGGACAGATGGGGTAAGAAAGTATACTCCTCAGCTACTCTTGCTATCAGGGCATTAAATTGTCAGTTCCAAATGCTGAAAGTTTAGCAACATACCTTGGAACTTCTTAAACAAAAAATGTCTTCCTGTCCTGCTTGGGCAGAATCTAAAGATTTGCAAGAGTTAATACATTTTGCAAGTCAAGTAACTAAACACACCTTGCACTGTGATTTTGACACCCTAGGAGCATCTTGCAGGGCAGCAGTCACTGGATCTGTCATTAGAAGGCATGCATGGCTTAAGGGACAGCCCCTGCCAGGTAATGTCACATCTAAATTGTTGGATGCCCCCTTGCACAAAGTTAACTTATTTGGCACTAAGGCAGAAGAGGTCTTAAAAAAGATGGAAGAAAAAGCAAAATCTATGCAAACAGTTAAGGATTTCTTGCAGGTCCAGCCCCCTAAGTTCAGCAGGCATTGTCCCTCCAAACACTGGTCCTTTTCTGCTCCCAGTAAACTGGCCCAGCCTAAGCCCCGTGGAAGCAGACCCCCCCAGACAGCAGCCACAGGGAATGCAGAAATCGAAGCAGTGGACTGCATCCACTTCAAAACCAAGGAGTTCTAAGCCACCCCTTATGGCAAAAACTCACAATGACACATCTCCTCCACCTCCTCCCTCTGCCCACCTTCACTTACCCCTAGGAGGAAAACTCTCCTTTCACTCAAACACCTGGGCCACCATTACCAAGGACCACTGGGTTCTGAACATTGTGTCTCAGGGATACAAAATTTCCATCCACACCCTTCCAACCACCAAAGGGTTCCCAGATCTACCACCAAATAGTAGGCAGAGACTCGAAAGCAAATCCTTTCCCTGCTGTCTATGAGGGCAGTAGAGCACATTCCTGCAGGACAGATAGGCCAAGGTTTCTACTCCAGACTTTTTCTGGTGCTCTGAAAAAAGGGCACCTGGTGCCCCATCCTCGACCTATCCATTCTAAACACCTTCCTGGTGATCCCAAAATTTAAAATGCTCACCCTCCAGCAGCTGCTACCCATGCTCTCCAAGGATACTTGGCTAGCCACCCTAGATCTAAAAGAGGCCTATCTCCACATTCCTGCGAGGGAATTATGCAGGAAATATCTCCGCTTCATGACAGGATCTCAACACTTTCAGTTCTCTGCGCTTCCCTGTGGCTTATCTACTGCTCCCAGAGTTTTCACAAAATGTGTGGCTCTGGCCATTGCCTTTTGCAGACAAAGAAATATTCAGATTTACTCATACTTAGATGACTACCTTATTCAAGCAGACAACCAGGAGAAGCTGCTCAAGCATCTGGCCTTTGTAAAGGCCCTACTAACCTCTCTAGGGTACACAATCAATTAATAGAAATCCAAACAGGTGCCCACCCAAAGGATAATCTTCCTCGGAGTAAGTCTGGACACAGCTTCCCAGATGGCATACCTTACTCCAGAGAAACAAATTTTCCTGATAGCCTACTTCT